>NC_051176.1:12671438-13000087 GCF_013339695.2 Rhipicephalus sanguineus | reverse complement strand
TTTCCCGCTTGTCCAACTCTTTACTTCCTTTGTTTACTGCATAATCAATGCAACGTCACATAGGAACTGTCTTGGGCAGTGACTAGTTACGCGTTACCGTTAACTAGTTGCTTTTTTCAGTAACTTGTAACTATGACACCGTTACTTTTTTTACGCAGTAACTGTAACGGGACATACCATTACAATTACTTCTCTTTTGATGAATAATTATTCAGCAGGAAACACTCGTTAAGGCCGACGTTAAAGACCTTCCACTTTTTCCACCTTTATTCGTTACGTTAGAATAACAGAGAGCTGAACTAGTTGGTAAGTATTCATTCTAAAAAGACATGCTGTGCAAACACGGACACAAGAAAGAAGTCAGGACAGGATCGAAAGAAGTCGTGCCTTGTTTCTTTCCCGCCGTTGGGCGTCTCTTCAGTTGTTAGTCGGCGTTTGTGATGTCCTGACTTCTTTCTTATGTCCGTGTTTGCACGCCCTGTCTTTTTAGAATTCATTCTTTGCCATTGTATCTCCACCTTTCAACTTTCCGTGACCATTTCATACGGTATGTACACAATTGTGTGCGTCACATGTTTGTGCAATTTCTATCGACTAGGGGCTAAGAAAGAGCCAGATACATAGAGCTTTGGCTTAATTGAACCCCCTGCATAATAAATTTGTCTTCATTTAACTTGATGTCGCAGTGTACTGTTTTATATGATCACTTTGCTGAAGGCACTACTACACTTGACGAGCTGTACGACGTGCCGCTTCCCGCGGGCCACGTCAAAGGCATAGTTTACCTTTGCTCAACATGGAGATATCCAGAAAAGAACTTGAGCACCATATTTATTGCCCGAGGTTTCGTTCTATTTATGAAAAAACACAGCAAAAATGACTTGAGGCTAAAGAGATATTTAATTACAATAAAATTAGGAGCAGTTACTATAACACACACAAATTAACGCATTATGACATCATTTTCTTGCAATAGAATATCGAGTGCCTTGAAACAACGCTGTATCGATATGACGTAAAGCTGGTAAAGCTGCTATGGGGGCTAGTTGGTGCGAATACATGGCTTGTTCGCGCTGGCAGGAACTGGACGATTTTGAAACGGAAAAAGACACACACAGGGTAACGCGCATTACCCTGTGTGTGTCTTTTTCCGTTTCAAAACAAGCCATCGATATGACGTATTTACCGACAGCTCGTCATAGGTGGCGTCTGAAAGGGATAATGGGGATCCTCTTGCAATTCAGAAGACGAGGTCTCTGAGAGGATTATCGTCAACAGAGCTTGTTGCCGAGATAGTTCGTTCATAACTTGAGAAAAATAGCTATGGCGCAGAAAGGGCACCACTGGTAAAGACACTTTTCAACTATTTATTTCCAGAAAACATGCTGATTTGTACATGCTGCCGAGCAAGGCAGTCGCATTGCACATATAGTAACATGAAAGGAGAAAATAGACAACCACCCGTTTGTAGCACGAAGACACAAGAAAATCCATTTCTATTTTCCCCTTTCCGCCACCCTGCGGGATTCCGCAGAACTGATTTGCAATATGTGTCCAGTTGCTTCGAGTTGTCGATGAATTCGCCCTCGCGCTGCCAATTGCTAGCTTTCAGGTTAGCTCAGTTGGTAGAGCGACCGCCCCGGATAGGTGTTGGTCCCGGGTTCGATACCCGGACCAGGACGAATGTTTCGACAACTAAGAGGCTTTATTTCTGAGAAATCCGTATGGATTTCCTTGTGACTTCGTGCTACAAACGGGTGGTTGTCTATTTTCTCCTTTCTTAACCCTTCCGCCCCCCTGCGGGATTCCGTAGAACTGATTTGCAATATAGTAACATGAATACACCAGCGTGTAGCAAGCAAACTGTTCCTCCCCGTATTCATGGTCGTGGATTGCCTCGTCGTGAGAGAGCCCTCTTATATAAGCTAAGAGTTTGCTCTGTATTAGTGCATGAGCAATCATACCGTCAAGGACGTGTGGACAGTCCGTCATCTACGTCGTGTGGCTCCTCTGAGACACTGGAACACTTAATTTTTGAGTGTCCCGCATTTGTTATGCAGCGAGCACTCCTCATCAAGGAATACGGATCTATTGGTCTTAATTATACGAACCTTGATGATTGCCTGTTCCCGGGGGGTTGTGCTGCTCGGCGGGACCAGGCCTATCGAGCCGTGCTAACTTTCCTAAACAATACCGATTTGGCCTCAGGTTTAGAGACGTTTTTCCATGTGACTACTTATTTGTGTTTACGTGTGTGTTCTTTTTTCTTTCCCATTTTCTTTCCCCTTTCTTCCCCCCTTTCTTCATTACCTCTATGTTTCCCCTTTCCCGAAAGAGCAGATTGGCGTTGTGCCCCTTTAGGTTTCAGTTGTCAGCCTGTTCCCTCCCTATTTCATCTGTGTCTTCGTGTTTTCTATGTATTGAAACCAAATAATAATAATAGTTAGTTAGATTGGGTTTAATGGCGCAAAAGCAACTGAGGCTAAGCTGAGCCAGACACAGGGTGTTTTGTAATTACATTATATGCTATTTTAAAGCTCATGTAAAAAGCCGCTGTCTTTTAAGAAATCGATGACAATTGACAGTGGAACCAGTGCATCATCTCCCAGAATTAGACTCCGGTGCATAGGTATCTGATGTTTGTATAGTTCTCTGAAGTACTTTTTCTTTCTGTTCCACCGTATGGACACGTGATAAGGATTGTACAACTGTTAATGGCTGCTGGCATTTTTCACATTGCGGCATGTCTTCCTTTCTAAGCAAAAGGTTGTGTGTGAGTTGAGTGTGCCCAATTCGAAGTCTCCAGAGAATAACGTCAATGAACCGTTGTTGATGATGGCACGTCTTACATTCGCCTACTGTGGGCTTCACCAGATGAAGCTTGTTAGTTGTGCAGGAGTCCCACTGTTGCTGCCATTTCGATAACACTGCTAAGCGGATAGCACGCTGGCTATCTTTGTAGGGAATATTTATGTTTCTAATGTCTTTTTGGGCTGCTAGAGATGCACATTCGTCTGCCTTTTGATTTCCTGGGATCCCTACGTGACTTGGGACCCACAAAAACGGATGGTCCCACCGACACTGTTTAAAACGATCATGTTTAAAATATCGCCAAGTAACGGTTCACACTCAGATTTTAGATTTAGCGCCTGTAGTGAACCTAATGAATCAGTGTATATGACTGCTTGTTTGTATTTGCCTGTGATGATTTTTTGCACTGCTTCCCATAGAGCGTAGAATTCGGCGCTGAAAATGGACATGATATGATAGCGCTTTCCTCCATCACAACTCCGACGCCGATGTGGTTTTTAGTTTTCGAGCCATCCGTGTAGACCTCGGTATAATGTTTGTATTTATCCTGAATTGCGCGGAATTCCTGAGTTAAATGCTCTTGTGCGGTGTCTTTTTTCTTCAGACGAGCCAGTGAAAAATCACAAAGCTGCGTCTGATCGGACCACGAAGGGCAGTCTCGGTGGTTTCTTGGTGATATTTAGAGCATCATTAGAAATGTCATATACACCAGAGCACGCCTGTCTCGCACCCAGGCTGCTGGCGAACCGAGCGGATACTCTCGCACCCAGACGCCGGGCTGACCGGGCTGCCGAGGCGCGCGCGGGCTCCACCAAGTAAACAGGGCAAGCTGCAGTTCTGAGGCTTTAAAGTGCGAAAAAGTACCCGTTCACGCCGCTTCAGCGTGTAAGAGCTCGTCTGGGCACTACTACGTTGTCTTTGGATGCCAAAACAAGCAGCGCAACAAGAGGATATTAGCGTTGTCTGCGACGATTACGACGCGCCACGGAAATAGTGCCGGTGTGGTGTTTTCAGCTTCGCCGCGAGTGGATAACTGTGATTCAAGCAGAAAAACTAGGGGCTGAGTGAAAATGCGCGAGTAAGTACACTAATTGCGTGTATTCTGCAGTGTGATGCCCACCTATTTCATTTTGCGAACCTAATTTGCGTGACACGCAGCTGGGTTGGAGGCAGGCGCGAGCTTTGTGTGGGGGTGCACTTCATACCTTTGAGCGTTTCCTTTGACGAAAGTCTCGTGCAAGGTAGTGCTTTCAAGCCTAAGCAATCAGCATGCTTTGCCACTTTCAACGTAGTATTAAGCTTTAGTGATTTGATGGCATCCACGCCTTCGAGATTTCGTCTTCAAAAGGTAATAAATGGCACGGTGCTCCTCAACAGCTGGTCAGAATTTCGTGCTTTCATTGCAGTGTTTGATGTCCCCAAATTTATTTGGACACGAGGCATCCAGCTGCACATAATACATATATTGGCACGTAAGTAAACAGTACTCGCGCCAGTGTCCTTTACGTCGCAGGCATAGCTAACCGGCTTAACTAAGAGTAGCACAGTTTCGCTTGTAAAGCATTATCGTTACAAGAATAAAATCGCGCAGGTAGCTTCCAAATGGGATCGCTGAACGATACTGCAGGTTATACTCTCTGATAGCACGCTTTTGTGAGCAAGACGCATTATTGTAAGAGCGCTCGTGAAACAAAAATTACGTTCCGCGAAACTACCCGTAAAGCGTACTCTAATTATTACGCGATGCATGCTGAAATGATCACATTCCACAAAACTTTGTGCACAACTTGTAATATGGCGCAACAAAACATCGTTTCACTCTTTCGCGAGCTGCACTGCAATTACGATTCACGCGTACCACAGCGAGAACGTTTTTTTACAAATGTAACAGCGTACGTATCTGACGAGGTTGCTTCCGCAGCTCGCTCAGCAGGTACTGTATACATTGTGGACTTGCATGAGCAAGATGTTCTTGATGTTCCAATAAAATCAGCGAAAATGTCCAGTCTAGAAAAGATGCGAAACACGCTCTCCGACGGGCTGAGTTTCGGGAGTTTCACGTTTGCTCTGTGTAGCGTCTGCTGGCGTGGCAGCCCGCGCATGTTTTTCGTCGCGTGTGCGATAGATGGCGCGACGCGCGATGCAAATATGGCGATGCGCATGGAATTCTCTGTGTTCTGGTCTATACGTGGCAATGCTCTTCAAAACGTAAAATGAGTGGTTTGATGGAGTGTGGTTTGTTAGATTAGTGTAAGCGTGAGTAGCAATTCGTGGTAATGTCGTGGCATATGTGTTCAGGTAGAGTGACCTGGTTCTTAAAACATATGAGAGGGTTAAAAGTACTCGACGCTGGCTTAGCGGAGGTTCATTACATCCTACGTATAAACTTTGCACAGGGGATGTTCTATAGGCGTTATTGGATAGACGCAGACTGAGATTGTGTACGGGATCCAGACGCCGAATGTACAACTCTCTTGCCGAACCGTAAACAACACACCCCTAATCTAGAATACTGCGTACGACCGAACGATAAACCCTCAGTAGGCATATCGTTCCGGAACCCCAGTGCTTATGCGATAAGACTTTTAATATGTTAAGCGATTTGTGTGCCTTGATTTTCAGCGCATTTATGTGAGCCACAAATTTCAATTTTTTATCGAATGTGACGCCTAGGAATTTGTGTTCATGTTTTACAGTAATTGCCATGCTGTTTAATGTCATAACTGGGTCAGGGTGTAATCCTCATTTTAGCGTAAACAGAAACGCTAGTTTTCTGCGATGAGAATCGGAAACCATTTTTGTCCGCCCAAAGCGCCAGTTTATTTATGGTAACATTAAGTTGCCTCTCGCAGGTAGATAGGTTCGACGCACGGGAAGCGATTTGGAGGTCGTCAACATCTAGACAGTACATAACTGTGGGCGGTATAACCTCGTTAATAGTATTCATTTTAACTATAAATAGAGTTGTGATTAGGATGCAGCCTTGAGGTACGCCGTTTTCCCGGACAAATGTGCGTGAAAGTACAGTGCCCAACCGCACCTGAAATGTTGTGTTGGTCATGAAATCGGATAGGCAGTTTAACATTTTACCTCGAATGCCTAGGTTAGCGAGGTCTTGAAGAATTCCGAATCTCCACGTGGTATCATAGGCCTTCCCCAGGTCGAAAAAAACCGCGAGACAGTGTTGCTTGTATTGAAATGCCTCTCGTATTTCATGCTGCAGTCTGACAAGACGATCAGTGGTTGAACAACCTTTTCTATATCCACAACGATGTTTGTTTATCAGATCTATTGAGTATAGAATGAAAGACAGTCTGCAGTTTATGATGGTCTCATATGTTTTTGGCCAAGCAACTGGTTAGGGCAATCGGCCTGTAGCTGCTAGGCGATGTAGGGGGTTTGCCAGCTTTTAGAATGGGAACCACAATTGCATTTTTCCATTGTTCTGGCATTTTTTCAGATTGCCATATCATGTTGAAAAATGTCAGTAAAACTTTTTTGGATGTTTCGGAGAGATGTGCTAGCATGGAATAGTGTACGCGATCAGGGCCCACAGCCATTTTTTTCGCCATTTGAGAGCACGATCTTTAGTTCCTGTAATGTCAGGGGCTTCTTGTAAGCTTCTTGTGAGGTACCACTGAGAGGCAGTTTCTGCTTCTCTGCGGACTGTTTGTATTTCAGGAATGTATTCGAGTAGTTGGCTGAGCTGGAGATGTTGTAAAAGTGTTCCCCTAAGATGTCTGCCTGTTCTTGTATTGTTGTTTGGATGTCTGGACTTGTGAGAATGGGTATGGTATAGAATGAATAGTCGCCTCCGACCTTTTTCAGCTGCTCCCATATTATTTTAGATGTGACTGTGCTATTGATAGAAGATATGTATTCCTGCCATGATGTTTTTTCGGCCTGCCTCCGGATATATCGGGCTTTGGCTTTAGCCTGCTTGAAGTTCACGAGGTTGCTGTAAGTGAGGTAACTCCTTAGGACGCCCCAAGCTTTATTTTGTAGTTTCCTTAACTCGCTACATTCTCTTGTCCGCCAGACATTTCGCTTTAGTCGGACATGATTTGATGATCGCGGTACTGCTGTTTATGCGGCTGCAATTATGACTTCTGTGATTTTATCGTTTGTGTCATCAATGCTAATTTCTGCCGAAAGAATATCTTCTAGTTTTGCAATCTCCTGAGACAGGGGCATGTCTTTAAGATTAATTAGCCAACGGCGTGGTTTCGAGGTGAGGGTGAGAAGTGTCGATGGCAATTTTATGATTGCCGGTAAATGATCGCTACCGTATGAAGGTTCCACGACTTCCCATATAAAATCGTTAAAAACGGATGGCGAGCAAAATGCTAAATCGAGGCAACTAAACTTGCGAGTACTCGATGAAAAGTATGTTTGTGTGCCCGAGTTTAAAAGACAGATGTCGTTTGACAAAATAAAATCTTAAATTATTTGTCTTTTCTGGTCTGTTTTGCACTGCCCCATAGCGTACCGTGAGTGTTAAAATCCGCTGCTAAAACAAATTGTTCTGGTAGTTGGGCTGTTAGGTCCTCGAGTTCTCGAACATGCTGCATGCTCGCGCGGGGGAATATAAATAGAGCAGATGGACATGGTTTTGAGTGCTATAGTCCTGTTGTTTCCATCGCGAGCACCAGCGTGCCGACAAAAGAGGACAAAGAAGTACCAATGAGCACGAGAGAAAATGGGGACATAGAACGACTAGCAGGGTCTGAATGGCCTCACTCAGTGTCAAATAAAGCCCTCTTTTAATCACCTCGACGGTATCGAGTTCTTCAACGGCTTCTCGACGCCATATCCCAAACAGTCCTAACTGCTACAGCCTCGAAAGAGGTGTTTAATGTGATGGCTCGGGTGGAAATGCCGCTTTTTATTACAATGGCCACTCCTCCCGATAGTCGGTTGGCATTTTCGCGGTCCCTTCGAAATACGCTAAAACCTTTCAGGAAATGAATGTTTTTCGGACCCAGATTTGTTTCCTGGAGACAGAATGCTACAGGTGAGAACGTATTGATAATGTGCCTGATATCACCTAGATTGCGGATGAGGACTCTACAATTCCATTGTGTGATAAAAGCCATAGTGATAAAAATAGGAAAAAACTAAAGTGATGAGGTTTAGATGAGCAGTTGGTATCAATATATAAAGGTGACCTGTGTTGGTAACAGATACATATTGCTAGCGAGAGCGGTAACCATTCAGGTTACTGGTCCCTTTTTTTGTGTGATCAGGATGATTTTTTTTTCTTTCTTAGTGCGCTCCAAAGAGCACTGCTCTTTCGGCCGCCATGGTTGTTTCATCGACCTCCACAGCCTTCTCAGAGGCACTGGAGGATGGAGGTTTGGCCCGGAGACGTGCGTCTCGGGCCTTGGTGTACGATTGAGTCGCGGGCCCTGCACAGACAGCGTCTGTAGACCAGCTTTTGATGATGATGGAGCAGCGCTTGCTGCTACCACCACGGGGGCAGGTGGAGCTGCTACGGGACCATAGGCGGTGACCGCTGCATGCTCCTGAAGCTGTTGTGGTGCTGCCCCCTGCCGCACCACGCTGGCAAACCTTCACTGAGGTAAGACTCCAAGCCTCTTCCTTGCATCGAAAAATGAAATTTTCTCTTTAACAGTCAGGGCAATTACGTCTTTTTCTTTCTTCCAACAAGGGCATGATCTAAAATAGGCCGAATGGTCGCCTTTGCAGTTCACGCAGCAGGGGAATTCCTCACACTTATCACCCGAGTGGCCATTGGCGCTGCACTTGGCCTCCTTGCCTCTACATAATTGTGATGCATGGCCGAACCTTTGGCACTTGAAGCAGCGCCTCAAGTTCGGTATGTATGGTCCGACATTGATTTTGAGATATCCTGCGTCTACAGAGCTGGGGAGAGTGCTTGTTCCGAAAGATAGGTTGATGTGTTTAGTTGGGAGTTGTTCATTGTTTCGTCTCATTGTTATCCTTTGAACCTTTATGACATTTTGGTCTTGGAAACCCTCAAGGAGCTCCTAGTCACTCAAGTTCATGAAGTCTTCTTCTGAGTTAACGCCCCTACAGGTGTTCAGCGAACGATGGGCGGTGATTGTTACACCAGTGTTGCCGATGCTGATTAGATCATATAGCTTTTCTATTTGTTCTTTCTTTTTTAGTTTGATTAGACGCTTTCCGCTGCTGATTTTGGATGCTTTATATTCTTTACCAATAGCTTCTCCAAGAGATGTGGGCACCAAGAATGGGGACAATTTACGCAAGCTTGTAGTTCCTTCGCTATGCAAGACGTGGAAACGAGGAAAGTTGTCAAAGTCGGTACGGAGTTTAAAGTGGAAAAGTGCTTCGGTGCGACCTCTTTTTAGAGGCCGATCTATAAAATGAGGGAAAGCGTCTGCCATAGGATGGTTTCGAAATTCGGCGACGGTGGTAGCCACCCACCGACGAGCCCAACATGGGGGCGCTACAGGTTTCAAGAACCTGCAGACGCCAGGTATACGCCGCCTCTAAACCAAATATTCATACCCAAGACTGGATATATGATACAAAATGTTAACCCTCGCCGCCTGGAAAATTGGAAGTGAACATAAGAGAGAACAGGACAGGAAAGAATACAAAGTAATAGAGAAAGACGAAGATGTGGGGAGAGAGAAAGAGACAGGAATAGGCGACTGCCGATTTCCCCTGGGTGGGTCAGGTGCCGTCTGCGTGAAGCCGGGGACAAAGGGGTGAGTTGCCTCTGCCTGGGGGCATTAAAGGTCCAATCACCCGGCGTCGGCTCAACCCCCAGGATCCCCTTTTCTCTGGACACGGCAATGCCACGAACGGCGAGGCGTGGGAGTGGTCGAAACCCCCCGTTAGCTCGGGTACGTGGTGTCGCTACACACAAATAATAATAATCATCATCAATCAATCAATCATTTATTTAACGTGCCCAGGAACAGCCGTGAAGTCTTTGTGCAAGCGCACGCAAAAAAAACAATAAAAATAAACAATACAATACAGACAGTCTTCAGAAATAAAAAGAGCAAAAACACGTAGACAAGGAGAAATGAACACAAAAGGGGAGGAGTAAAATAAGACAATATGAGAAATTTTGAAGGGGAATAAAAAATTAGATTACACATATACAACTATGCGGAAAGACGGAGAAGGGAAGACTTTGTACATTGTGCCATACTATGTCAAGACAGTGAAAAGCTCGGATAAAAACAATGACTGTGGACTATGAAAAATGTCAAGATCAAGAATATTAACATTATAGAGACTTTGTATTCTGTGAACAGTAGGGTGTTGGAAGAAGCAGGCGGGTACATGAAACGGTCTGTTCTCTCTGGTTAACTTACGCGGAATTCAAAAATTAACACAATTGAGAAGTACAGGGCATGGTATGATACTATGAACTAGCTTGTAAAGAAATAACAGATCAGAACGATTTCGTCGGCAGTGAAGTGATGGCAATGACAATAATCCAGCAGTATTTGAACGAGATCCAGAGTGATTTCTAGCAAAGCGATTGTTATATATGCTGAGGAATGTTTTTTGGACCCGTTCAATGGTGTTACCGCTGGATTGAGCAATGCCATTCCATATCACGGGCGCATACTCAATTTGCGGAAGACATATTGCGGTGTACAATTTGTGGAGGGCTATAGGAGAACTGAATTCTCGAGATATTCTGCAAACACATCTGACAGAACGAAGGCCCCGTATAGCAGCACGCTTAACGTGAGCAGAAACGTTTAACGTGCTATCAACAACACCACCAAGATCACTGATTTCATAAACCTTGCATAATGACACAGAATTGACAGAGTATTGAAATGACAGGCTAGATGTTTTGCGAGTGATAGACATGAATTTTGTCTTTGAGGTATTCAGAGAAAGGTTATTGCCGTAGCACCATTCGGAAAAAGAACACAAATCTGACTGCAGCAAGCGACAGTCGTTACCTGAATGAATTTCCTTAAATATCTTGATGTCATCGGCATACAAGAGGAAAGAAGAATTACGAATGGCAAAAGAAACATCATTAACGTAAATTAAAAATAGGATTGGGCCTAATACCGACCCTTGAGGGACCCCACTAGTCACTTTATACAAAGAAGAGGTTTGGCCATTTACGGCAAAATAACAAGATCTATTGAGCAGATAGCTGTGCAAGAGATTCACAATCGACAAGTCAACGTGAAAGTTCGCAAGTTTAACCATAATCAGTGTGTGGCTGACTACGTCAAAAGCCTTGCTCAGGTCACAGTAGATTACGTCAACCTGTCCTCTCTGAGAAATAGGTGTAGAGATCTGCGTCATGAAACTAGCAATATTTGTGGTAGTTGAGCGGCCAGCAAGAAAACCATGTTGATTTGGAATCAGTGAGTTTTTCACACTAAAAGACAATATTTTGTGAAGAGCCGGTTCGAAGATCTTTGATGTGGCACATAGGGAAATCGGGCGATAATTAGAAACATCTGTCTTAGAGCCCGACTTAAATACTGGGAAAACACGAGCAGTTTTCCACATGCTAGGAAATGTGGAAGTGTCCAGGCAGTTATTAAATATCGTAGTCAGTACTGGGACAAATATACTACCATAAGCTTTTAGTATGGCGGAGGGGATGCCATCTGGGCCACATGATAAGGGTGGTTTTAAGCGCTTAACGCATTCGCTGATAAAATTTTCATCCAGCGACAAAGCACTGGATGAGCGAACTGCCTTGGGCTGTTGTCTGATATCAGTGCTAGAGTCTGAGGCCTTATAAACGGATGAGAAATGTGCGGCAAAACAGTCAGCGACGGCATGCACTTCTACCCCATTGGAGTCTAGTAGTCTGAAGGACTCTCCGTTTTTGCTAGACCGTTTACGTACATACTTCCAAAACTCAGCCGGCCTGTCAGAGGCGATTTTTCTAAGAATTCAATATACGAACTATGATCCTGTTTATATAGGCGTTTAGAGAGAGTTCGAAAAAAGCTGAACTCTTCCTTCCACTCGCTGGATGGAGAACATTTAGATTTCCTGTGTGCCTGATCTTTATGCTTCAGTGCACTGATAAGTTCAGATGAGAACCAGTGGGGATATTTACGTTGTTCAGGTGTATACTGGGGAATAAAATTAAGCATGCTGCTCAGTAGAAGCTCCGTAAACCGATCAACCTGGTCATCAACATTAGGTTTGTCAGTTACCTGTGACCACTCAACGGTGGACAAGTGACGATAGAGGCCCGTGTAATCACCTCGCTTGAACGCAAATCTTGGAGATTTGTTTACGCAACTGCTGTAGCTCGTTGTCTCGGCTGATGCAGATAATCGTACGTTAAGTGGTGGGTGGAATTTGTCCGGACGTACAAGAGAGTGTTGGAGCGGAAACTTCAAGGGGTTGATCGTTTGACACACACAGGTCTAAGACGTTGCCACTGTAATTGACGACTGAATTATGTTGCAGAAGGGAATTAAACGCCAGAAAGTCCAAGAGCAGGCTGCACTTTTTCTCTGTGAAAGGATTGTAATGAGAAAAGGTAAGCGTGCTCCAGTCAATTCCAGGTGCATTGAAATCCCCAAGAACAATAATTCTGTGCCCACTATGAGAAGGTATCACAAGTTCAATAGAAGACATGACATCGTGAAACGAGGCAGGGGAAATGCTGTGTGGTAAATAGAAGCATCCAATCAACAATTTTTCACAGCGCTATAATAATAATAATAATAATAATAATAATAATAATAATAATAATAATAATAATAATAATAATAATAATTTATTTAACGTGCCCACCCTACTGAAAAAACCTATATGGTTTAAAACAGGATCCGTATGGTTTTATACAGGACTTACAGGACTAAATATAGGAATTGTATAGGACCGTATGGGGGTATATAGGATCCAAATGGGACCTAAACAGGACCCATATGGCGGTATATAGGACGCAAGTAGGACCTACAGAGGACCCATATGGCGGTATATAGGACTCAAATAGGACCTCCAGAGGACCCATATGGCGGTTATAGGATACAGATAGGGCCGGCCAGGACCTATATGGCGGCATATAGGATCAACACAGGAGTTGTTTTCTTTCATCCGCTCTCATTCAAACCTGTCACAATCTCATCCTGATCAATAGTTCGCCTTTTTATCTCTATAAGTGGCAGGACAGCACCTAATTCTCAATGTTATCTTTCAAATTCCCTTTCATCTCACTCTAGCTCTCGAACCAGCTGGCTTTTTTTTTTTATCTTGACAAGTGGCAGTGCAGCACATTATCATCTGCTTTCATCTACACCTCGTACAACATCTTTTTGCACGCGCACCCCTTACAAAAATGCACTTTGCGTGTCAATTGACCCCGAACCGAGGCCTTTTTGACTCAATAGCTGGTCAATTAAACGGCAGCTTCTAATGAGTGCCCTCAATAAACATTGAATTGACATTAGGTTTGAAATATTCAGTTGACTCTCACTCATTTTATTTTTAATTGACATACATTAAGAAAGTTTTAATTGACCCACGGTCACTACACATTTAATTGACCTAGTATTGAGCGCTCTCAATGAGGGATGTTGACACCTACATTAGCTTCTGGGGTAGAATTCACAAAACTTATTGTGTGTGTGCGTGCGTGCGCGCGTGTGTGCGCGCGCGCGCGCGCGCGTGTGTGTGTGTGTGTGTGTGTGTGTGTGTGTGTGCGCGCGTCATATGGCCAGCACCACTATTGGCTGCAGTTTTCTCTTACGCATATTTTTCCATTTTTTTATAAGACACGTTCGTTAATAAGGGTCCTGAATTAGGCATAAACCAAACTTGAGGATACAGTTACAGCACTAAGTGGAGCAGCATTGCATTACATAAAACTGCATGCAAGCATATGCTTTCAGGCACTGACTGTGCGGCGCACGTGTTTCTGAACTGTGTAGACGGATCGTGTCGCGGTCAAGTGCGACACGTGCATTTGCTTCAATGATTCGCTAAAATGCTGCCTTCCAAAATTAGCAAAAGTACCCTTGATTCAATGTTTATCGGAATGTGTATTCAATGCTTTGACAGGCAGTGTCTTTATTATTATTATTTTATTACTATTTATTCATGAGAAGTACGATAAAAATGGGGATAAAACACGTCGTGGTAGCCGGCTTACGCGAAAAGAATGCGGATTCGACAAACGCGTCTTTCAACGGTCGTGCATTTTTAAGCTGCTCTCCCGACCGTGGGGGGAAAAGGCGCGCCCTATTGTTCCGAAACTCGCCTGTCTGGTAAGTCGCGGGCGGTAGTCTTTGCACGTGGCGAGACCATGAGGGGGGAAGAGAAGAATTCTGAGAACGCATGTCGCAAACTTTCGCTGCACAGGTGCAAGGAGGCCCGTCTACTGTTGCGATCAAGAAAATAACGCGAGAAAAGATCAATTTGTATTTTATAGGGTGCTAATATTTCGCCATGAAAACTTGATAGTTCACAAATAAGCTTCGCAGAATTTATTGGCAGTTACACCAGTGTAAATTTCTGACGGTCACTTTAGTTCTTGTTGTGTATCCCTCCGCGCCGCACTTCCTTCTTCAGAATTGCTCACCAGCGTCACGAGTGCGGACGTGTTCGTAACTTGCGATCTCTCTTGCTCTGATTTCGTGGACATCGAGTACCGCGATGTGCACAGGCTATCAGCGAAAGAGTGAAGAACATACTTCACTCATGTGCTGCAATTGTGGCCGTACATGGAAGTTTGTTTCGGCGGAACGGTTGTTCACCAGACCTAGCATCGCAACTTTCCTGCGGAAAAATGGACACCACAGCCTACATGCAAGACTCCATCGCAGCTTCCCTTCTGCAAAGCTGCCGAGACAGATACCGTCACCATGATGTGCCATCAACATTTTCTGTATTTGCTGGATATCCAAATCACGCGCCTCTGTTGATTATCTTTGAAGGTAAGTTTATCATTTTCACAGCCTTCGTACGTTCTACTCGAAAGTCATGAAAACTGAAAAAAAGTATTGTGCGTTGGATGTTGTATCAGTATGAAACTACGTAACTATTGTGGTTTACATCATTAAACCGTCCTCTTCTAACCCTATGACACGCTATGTACACAATAGTGTACACCACCTGTTTTTGCTAACTGTGTCAACTAGGGGCTAAGAAGGAGTATTTCATGCAAGCGAGTATTTCATGCTTCATTAATTTCGCTTAATGTAATGACATTCATTTTTACCATACATGTGGACTTATGAGTGCTTAAAATTCCTTCACATTCCTGCTCATTATTCCACAGATGCCTTCAACAAGTATGTGGCCGAGAAGCCCAACGAAGTGCCGGGAGCTGAACGTTTGAAAAAGATGAACCGTTTTATTGCGGAAATGCTTAAAGATTTAAATAAATAATCAGTTACCAAATATTCTTGCCTGATCGTTTTTCTTTAAGTATATATGTAAGTGCAACAGTGAATTCTTACATTCTTATAATTAGACTGCTGCGAGATATCATTACAGCTTGAATTGCTGTATATATTTGCTTTTATTATACGCTTCATAAACTGGCATGTCCTTATCAATATGTTCCTTTGCTGCACGTCATTTGTGACCCAAATCGCTGATTCGGCCCATATTACCCATATCACCTGTAACACCCATATAATCCACCTACCTGTATCACCTATACTACCTGTATCACCTATACGACCTATATCACCTATACGACCTATATCACCTATACAACCTATATCACCTATAAACCTGTATCCCCTATACGACCTGTATCCAATAACATCATATGTATGGGTCCTGTATATATAGGAATTTTCAGTAGGGCAGGAACAACCGTAAGGCCATTGTGCAGTCGCACGCAAAAATAAAACAATAAAAATAAACAATACAATTCAGACTGTCTTCAGAAATAACAAGATCAAAAACGCGTAGACAAAGAGAAATGAACCCAAAAGGGGAGGAGTAAAATAAGACAACACGAGAAATATTGAAGGGGAATGAAAAATATTGCATATATATACAACTATGCGGAAAGACGGAGAAGGGAAGACTTTGTACATTGTGCCATACTATGTCAAGACAGTGAAAAGCTCGGATAAAAACAATGACTGTGGACTATGAAAAATGTCAAGATCAAGAATATTAACATTATAGAGACTTTGTATTCTGTGAACAGTAGGGTGTTGGAAGAAGCAGGCGGGTACATGAAACGGTCTGTTCTCTCTGGTTAACTTACGCGGAATTCAAAAATTAACACAATTGAGAAGTACAGGGCATGGCATGATACTATGAACTAGCTTGTAAAGAAATAACAGATCAGAACGATTTCGTCGGCAGTGAAGTGATGGCAATGACAATAATCCAGCAGTATTTGAACGAGATCCAGAGTGATTTCTAGCAAAGCGATTGTTATATATGCTGAGGAATGTTTTTTGGACCCGTTCAATGGTGTTACCGCTGGATTGAGCAATGCCATTCCATATCACGGGCGCATACTCAATTTGCGGAAGACATATTGCGGTGTACAATTTGTGGAGGGCTATAGGAGAACTGAATTCTCGAGATATTCTGCAAACACATCTGACAGAACGAAGGCCCCGTATAGCAGCACGCTTAACGTGAGCAGAAACGTTTAACGTGCTATCAACAACACCACCAAGATCACTGATTTCATAAACCTTGCATAATGACACAGAATTGACAGAGTATTGAAATGACAGGCTAGATGTTTTGCGAGTGATAGACATGAATTTTGTCTTTGAGGTATTCAGAGAAAGGTTATTGCCGTAGCACCATTCGGAAAAAGAACACAAATCTGACTGCAGCAAGCGACAGTCGTTACCTGAATGAATTTCCTTAAATATCTTGATGTCATCGGCATACAAGAGGAAAGAAGAATTACGAATGGCAAAAGAAACATCATTAACGTAAATTAAAAATAGGATTGGGCCTAATACCGACCCTTGAGGGACCCCACTAGTCACTTTATACAAAGAAGAGGTTTGGCCATTTACGGCAAAATAACAAGATCTATTGAGCAGATAGCTGTGCAAGAGATTCACAATCGACAAGTCAACGTCAAAGTTCGCAAGTTTAACCATAATCAGTGTGTGGCTGACTACGTCAAAAGCCTTGCTCAGGTCACAGTAGATTACGTCAACCTGTCCTCTCTGAGAAATAGGTGTAGAGATCTGCGTCATGAAACTAGCAAGATTTGTGGTAGTTGAGCGGCCAGCAAGAAAACCATGTTGATTTGGAATCAGTGAGTTTTTCACACTAAAAGACAATATTTTGTGAAGAGCCAGTTCGAAGATCTTTGATGTGGCACATAGAGAAATCGACTGATAATTAGAAACATCTGCCTTAGAGCCCGACTTAAATACTGGAAAAACACGAGCAGTTTTCCACATGCTAGGAAATGTGGAAGTGTCCAGGCAGTTATTAAATATCGTAGTCAGTACTGGGACAAATATACCACCATAAGTGTTTAGTATGGCGGAGGGGATAGCATGCCACATGATAAGGATGGTTTTAAGCGCTTAATGCATAATAATAATAATAATAATAATAATAATAATAATAATAATAATAATAATAATAATAATAATAATAATAATAATAATAATAATAATAATAATAATAATAAATCGGTAAAACAGACACGAAAGGATTAACGAGGCGTAAAGAACACAAACGCGTTCTAAGACGGAGCTTTTTGAACACTGCTGGATAATAGGGCATAGCTTGCACCTAAACGATGCGACGACGCTTGCGCCGTGAAGGAAAAAACTCCTCGATGCGTGGTTCAGTCGCCGCGACGCATCAGCTTGCGGCCCCCTGCCGGATGTTTCAACAACCGCGACCCATTCGCCGCGACGCATCAACAACCGTAGCCCCCTGAGGAATGTTTACAAAGGCGTGAGTGAGTAGTCCCTCTACCTCCGCTCAATTATTTTTGTCTTTTTGTTGCCAGTGTATACTGAGGCTGCCACCTGCATATGAGGAGGAACGTCTATATCATTTAGTTAGTAATTGGGTTCAGTCGGAGTAAACATGTTACACTCGGTTCCAATGATATTCTTCGGTGGTTCACAGTATTTCTGGCTCTCAGCCGTTTCGCCCTCAGCTGCTTTCTAGGCGCCTGTGAAACACGATTAGCCCGGACGAAGGAGCCTATTGCTTTGGCGTCCCAATGCTCCGCCGGGCCACCGATTGAAAACGGCTAGAAGCTAAGGTAACAAAATAGAAAGTTGGGCGAGTTGGTGCGTATTCATATTTAATGAAAAGCGCCGCACAAAAGGACGAAGACAAAGAAGAGAACCACACAGCGCTGCACTCACAACTGAAAAATTATTCAGAGCAACAAGAATTTAAAAGAAAAAAAAACCGCGCATGACAAGTGAGGGACAACGTGATTAGGTGATACGCTCATCAATAAAAGTAAACTCTTTTTTGTGCAACAGGGTAGCTACTTGGGCTGGTTGGTACTGCATTCTAAAAGGAATATACGCTTTTTGTGCGCAAAACGTTTCAGAAAAGAAGACAGAAAGGACAGAGTGCACACTTACAACTTGTAAGTGTGCGCTCTGTCCTTTCTGTCTTCTTTTCTGAAACATTTTGCGCACAAAAAGCGTATATTCCTTCTTTTTTGTGCAATGTCACCGACGTCTGGCTTACGCAAGCATCACGTGACTTGTTAATATGATAGGCTTCTGAAACCTCACGGGTGAATAGATCGTGGTGCTTAAAAATAATAACTGTGTTGGACAGAACAGGTGTTCACTGATGTGATCGGGGGTCTGCCCATAGGACCGGGGAGCAGCCAGGCCTCAGGGAGAAGTCGAGTTCACGAGCCGGAGTTGATAACAGTAACGTTTATTTTACATGTCGTTTTGGTAGCGTGCTTGGAGCGTCCCGACGCTCGCGTTATAAAGCCTGCGCCTTCCCAGGATTCCCTGCTGGAGGAAACAATCAAGTCCAAGACAGTCCAATCAAAGACGTTGTCTTCATCTCCGCCCACTAAGTAAGCACCGCCTCCTTCGCAATCCGGGAAAAAGAGAAGCGGTGCACCTGGACGACGAACAAGACACAATACACACAAAAAAGGGATGCACATTCCTGAAAATTGGCCGTGACGTCAGGTGTGCTGTCAGGTGCAGTCGTTCCTTGCCTCGGAGCGCCGTCGGCGCAGCGGCCGGCCAGCTCCTAGTCGGGTCACCATGCCACAAAGGAACCATACACACAATGAACGGATTACTGCTGCACACATTCCTGAAGACTGCCCGCGATGTCAGGTGTGTTGACAGCTGCAAGTCTTTCCCTGCCTCTATGCGCCGCCGGTGCAGGTGATGGCCAGCTCCCAGTCGGGTCACAAAGTCGCAGACACCACGTAGTGTAGGACAGGTGCCCAATGAAGAATCTCTGGCACTCGGCTAATTGTTCGGTGCATCTCGCAGAAGCGTGAACAAAGCAGTGCACAAGCGACTGCCTTCTCCGAGCAGCCTGGACTGCAAAAAGTTCATCTTCAGGCCATAAAAGCATCAAAGTCAGCCAAGCGTGTCCAAGGCGATTGAAGATGGAACTGCCAGCCTTGAATGGTTCAGGACACAAGTGCAATGTTGTCGCCGCATCCACACGTGGCACAGTGCGATGCCAAATGGCAAGGCGAGCCGTTATGCGCGGTTTTTTCCTTTCAAATTCTTGTTGCTCTGAATAAACTTTCAGTTGTGAGTGCAGCGCTGTGTGTGGTTCTCTTCTCTGTATTCGTCTTTTTGTGCGCCGCTCTTCTTTAACTATGAAGCTAAAGTCACAAAAAGGATATATATGCAAAAAAATGGACGTGAACTTAGCAAGCTGGTAAGTTGCGACATGACTGATTGATTGACTGACGACATGTAATTTAGAAGTAAGGTGCGTTAACGACCAACCTCCGACCGCGGTCTTCTGCAGAGAAGGTAATCCTTGAGCAAAATACGTATGGCGCAAAAAGGATGGGGCCGAAGTGAAGATACCAACTAACAAACACGGGCGCCAACTAATATGAATATTATCTGGGGTTTTACGTGCGAAAATCACGATATGATATAAGGCGCGCCGTAGTGGAAGATTCCGGAAATATTGACCATCTGGTGTTGTTTAATGTGCGGTGACATTGCACAGTACATGGGCCTCTAGCATTTTGCCTCCGTCAAAGCGCGACCGCTGCGGCCGGTATCGAACCCACGACCTTCGGGTCGGCAGCCGAGCACCGTAACCGCTATACCACCGTCGCGGACGAGCGCCAACTTCGAAATGTTTTTTTCCAGAAACCACGCTGATTAATGCATGCTGCCGATCAAGGTAGTCTCATTACAGGTATAGTATACTCACAGCCGCAAGAGAGTGCTAGCAACTCTCTTTGCGAGAGTGAACGCTTGCACCCATATTTGACTCCCTTTTCAGGAGTGCTGGGAACTCTCTCCTGCACAGAGTAGGCACACTCTCTCGACAGAGGTATGATACTCTGGCTGAACGAGAGTGAACGAGCTCCTTCGCCAGAGTAAAGCCACACTTCTGAAATGGAGACATACATTCTCGGCGGAATTACGGTACTCCCTCACAGAGTTTTACAATGCTGGTTGGGCTAAAGTGCATGAACTCCCTCCAAGAGTAGAATCACTCTTGCTGCTAGGACTAACAGGATAGAAAGTTGGGCTAGTTGGTACATATGCATTCTTGATGCAGCGCTAAAAGACAGCGTTCGTCGTGTGTGACTGTTCCTTCTTAGTCTTTGTCTTTTAGCGCTGCATCAAGAATGCTAGGACTAACGTCTAAAAAAGGGGGAAAAGGAAAACCGTCGTGCGTTTTCTGCAATGCAACGGTGAACCTTACCGGAATGTCTGAAGCTTACCTCACACATACACAGAACTCTCATCCGCACACTCATTCATACACAACACAGCAACACTGAACATATGCACTACTGGCGCTGCACACAACCACACACCCGGTAATCGGTATATATATCCATGATGTTTTGCCCACCTTCCAGTGCCAGTGGCAACAGCTCTGCTATGCGTATTTAAACAGCAAATATATACGGAACACGTGTAAGTATCTAATGATCTATCGGGATACTGTTGGCACATCGACCTTTTACTATAAAACAGCATAATATTGAACACTGTTTTCATAAGTAAATTCCAAAAATCAGCTGGGGCTCTATTATATCGCCTCAATGCAGTACAGCCGCTCATGCCCAAGTCTGAGAGTTGTAGCCACGCGCTTACAAATACATTTGCGACAATCTTTTACCAGGGCTGGCTGATGAATAATTTACGACGTTACGATCTGGCGTCCGATCGGACATGCGGTGGCGCGGCATGTACGCCAGAAAAGCAACGCCGGTCAACATAACCACAATGCAAACACATCTCAGGCGATTCTCGAACTTTCGCTGACCTCGGTTGCACTTTAATGTAACAGTGAAAAGCTTTCGACGCTAAAATGCGCATTCTTCAACCTTCGCCAGCAATTGCGCCGAGACCGGTCGCACTCCATATGACCCGTACGGCTCTCGGCGAAGGTAGGCCTAGCGCATCTGCTGAGTCCGTCTGTACATGCTGTCGGCGCTTCTGGGTTTAAGGATACGCAATTCGGACGTGTAAGAATTGGTGTATAGTAGGGCTTTAGTATCGGTTAACGTGAATGAACTATTTTTTCTTGCTTACGGTGTCCGTACAAGAAGCGATGGGCATCTGACGACGCGCTTTCAACAAACGCACCCCGGCAGCCACCGAAAGCCGCCGGGCGCACTCGCCGGCGCTTGGCTGACACAGACTTGTCAATTAGTGCGCCTGGTTGACATTTGGTGTTTCGCGATCGGTTATGTGTATGGTTGCACCTATCGATTGAGAGGCAAATTAGTAAACTGCAGAAGCGTAGCCAGAAATTTTTTTCGAGGGGTGGGCCTTCAACCCCCCCCCCCCCTTTGGCTACGCCCCTGGTAGACTGACACGGCCGCCGTACGTGTGTATCGTCGACTGCGCGAGAAAATACACGTTATTAAATGTCATCCGTGGTCGGCAGCTGTTTGTGTGTTATGAAGACGCGAATTGTATTTGGAAAGGAAAATCGCGTCTATATTCAGTATACGACCCGTAAAGATGAAGCCGAGCGGTGAGCTCTGTTTTGACTAGTGTTTTTACAGCAGGAGTGTTGCGCTGGAGCGTGGCGTAGTGGTAGATACTTGGGCTGAGAATCTAAAGGTGGCAGGTTCGATTCCCTCTGCCGAACGGGTTTTTTTTTGTTTCAGTAATGCTTTAGTGTCTACCTTATTCCAGTGACAATTAGGTTGTGTCGTAAACTAAGTTGGCAATGTGTTAGAAGTTGCCGATGTTCGAGGCTTCGAAGCTGCCTCTGTTGGCGTTTCAGAAACGAAAGGATGAAGATCACAAACACTTTCATTTGCTTTTACTGAAAGCTATCCTATTAACTTGCGCATAAAAGTGACATCTGTGGCGTCTTCGCTGGGAGGATTATGGTTAAGAGACAGTTATATATCGCTGTGCGGCGTCGGCCAGAAGCTCGTGCTAGGTTGTACTCCGTCTGCTTGGAAGGGTGTTCCCGACCGTCTTCACGCTACGTCGGGGCGGGGGTTCCGTGGATTGGGAACTGTATCTGAGTAGCAGCGAGATCGCAGTCTCTTTTACTCTGCCTGCAAGGAAAGAGTAAGTTCTGCGGCTAACTCTCCACTACTCCCCCACGGCGTTAAAGAACTCTGGCGAGAGTATACAGTCGCTCTATACTCCTGCAGTTCTCCCTCTAAATCTGTGAGTGTAACATGAACGAAGAAACAAATTAACATGAGCCACTTACCTAACAGAGTAGAGAGATGCGCCGGAAACTGCACTGGCCTGAGCTGACACAAGAACACCTGTCCATTACAAGATCAATCCGAGTGAGAAGCAAAAGAGCCAGTGCACCACGTAAGCTTGGCACACCTACAGGCTATCTTTCAAAAACATCACTTCTGTCACTAAACTCTAGTGACGGCGCGCTAACGCACTGAATGCCTGCCCTTTTTATTAGGAACGCGTCAATTGCTATACCTATGTCGTGTGTGTGTGTGTGTGTGTGTGTGTGTGTGTGTGTGTGTGTGTGTGCGTGCGTGCGTGCGTGCGTGCGTGCGGTTATCGCTATAGCGTTCAAGTTTAGCGTTATTTTAATTTTTGTTACTGTCATGCACGGCGGTACACGAACGATGCCTATCGTTAAACACTGCTTATGACCGCTATATCCTCAAACGAATCTTCTTTTGGGGCCGCCGCGGTGGTGCAGTGCTTAAGGTGCTCGGCTGCTGATCCGAAGTTTGTGGCTTCAATCGCGGCCGCGGCTGTAGCTTTTTTAATGGAGGCGAAAGTGCTAGAGGCCCATATACTTCAATTTAGGTCACGTTAAAAAGCCCCAGGTGTCTCAAATTTCCGGATATGAGCCCTCTACAACGGAGTGCCTTATAATCATATTGGGGTTTTGGCGCATAAAACAACTGTCTCATTAATTAGGCTTTCTTTGTGTATTCAGATGCAGTACACTCTAATCATGGTAACGTTTACGACAACATAAAAAGGCATGTAACTTATAATTTATAAGTTACATGACTGTTACAGCAATTTTATCGTTGTGTTTTCTTCGTTTCCTCTCCCATAGAGGTTACATCGACAGTAGCGTGCCATTTTAAAAGCTAAAGCACCGCGACGAGCATTGTAACCTTTAGATTGTAGCTTATAAAAGCGCAATGACTCATCCGTCAGGGGACCTACACTATGGAGTGGAAGTTTATTGATCAATGTGTCACATCGCGATCTCTCTTGTTCAAAGCTGGCTTTATCAATTGAACAGCGGATGATGTACACACAGAACGGGTCTTGGCAGCAGAAAAGAAAATCACAGAAGCAGCGATTTACATTGCCGCATACTGAGGCAAGCGATGGTGGGGTATGAAATAAAACTGGAGTTCAGTAAGCTGAGCGCACTTCCAAAACCCTAATTTAAGAAGTGACATAATCTGCACAGACATCGGCAAAAGCACCAAAACGAAAAACCATCGTATGTTGGTCAACTGTTTGTGCTAAACAACTTCTTAAGTTGCTCTTATATCTATTTCGCTTTTAAGCCACAGAAGTAATTGATTTGCCACCGGGAAGCTTCGTGCATGGCGACACGATAAAGTACTGTGAGCACGCGACAAACGACAAAATTAAACTAACGATGCGCTCGAAGAACCATCCCGTGACGCGAGCAGAATATTTTCCAAGACTCGCAATACAATTATTCGAATTTTCCTGTCGTCTTGTCTAGTTTTTTTTTCTTTGCGCGGTAAAATTAACTGACCATAAAGTACAGCAAACGTCACGGGACAACAAAGCACCAAGCACGCTTAAGCGGCATCAATTCGCCAACACGGGAGAAAAGGATGCCGCTGCGTTCACAAAACAGTCTACGACGGCCGCTCCAGTGAGGCCGCATAGGCAGATGTGTGAGCTCGCGGTGAGGCACAAATGTGGCGTCCTCGAGGCGCCGCTTCAGTTTCATCGAACCAGGGACGGCGTCATCTCTCCTAGGCTTTGCACAGCTTGAGGTGTATGCCGGGAAGAGCATTCGAATGCGACGCGGTTGGTGTGGTTGTTGAAGTCATGTATTTGCTGCTCTTTGTTTCACCGATTTAACCAGATTTTACGCTCCGCGCTTTGGGGACGTGCGTGGTCTAATCGTGTTGTGTACGTGAGTGGCGTGTACCTCGTGATAAAGTAAGCAAGGGCAGTCATTAACGTGCGCGATCCGCCGCAAATCAGCCACGAGGCATTGCAACGGGCACGTTCAGTGGGCTGCGCGGCCGTTGCAATGAGCTGCATTGCTGATTCTTCGCTTGCCTGAGACTGGCAATTGTCGAGCGGGTTGCATCCGTTGTTACGTTGGCCGAAGACAGCAGTAAACGTGATCTGCAGGTAAGGAATATTCTCTCTTCAGTACGGTATTTGCTTGTGTATATGTGTTTATGTCGTGTGTTTACCTAAATTCATGCTCATGCTTACGCTACTGTACGAGATGGGTCGTGTCAGAAAAATAAATCGTGTCATGCTTTTATGCAATGCGTTGTTATTGGCAGTATTTGCTCTTCGTTTGACTTTAGAAGATGGGTGTTTGGGCGTGTATTATCAAACATCCGACTAAGATCATTTGTTATCATACACGTTTATGTGAGAAGCGATGAAGGAAAGAAGTTTAACCCTTCTTGCTGTCGCCGTCTTGGTACCTTCAACACGCTCGATGAAGGCTGCAATCACGGCGTGAAATACTGTAGGCGGCATAAACAAAGTGCCCCAGATCAGCGTTGCCCAGGCGAGCTCTGCGTGCGCAGTAACTCGCTCCTGTCCATGGCAGTCTGGGCTCTATGTTATGTATTTGTCACCGGTATGATAATTCGTGGTGTCTATACGCAAAGTGTCGGCTAATTCAACTTTTCGCCATGCTTCAATCCCTGCTGCGGTAGCTTTAAGTGGACGGGTGAGGGTTTATGGCGGTAATGCGGGCTAGTTGGTTGTGATCACTGGCATTCACTTCGGTAGCGCAAAGAAAATTAAAGACACATTAATAAAAAAAAGCCCTCGTAGAGTAATTTAGGGTGTGCGCGCCTGTGCAACGGGTTTTTGTATTTTTTCTTGCAGTAAAGTCAGTTGATGTCTAGCGCCCGTCCTGTCTACGTGTCCTCTCTTGTGTCTGTGTCTTTTTTTTTTTTTTTTTGCTCTACCGAAATGAATGGAGAGTTTAAGTTCACGAAAGACAATGAAATGACGTTAAGAGTGCGTTTTAAGTGTCTTAGAGGGAATCACAGCATCATTCCGCGTGTAACTTAATGTAGAAAACCCGAGGCACTGCGCCTACCAAAGTAAACATTTAATACACACACACTAAAGGACGTAATTTAAGACGTGAAAAATGAATTGCTAAATCCAGTGCTTTGGCTGAGCACGTTTTAGGGGACACGCAATTGACTGGGGGAAGGCAAGTGCTGGCGCTAGAGAAAAAATGACTGTCACGACGTCTGTATCTCGAGTCGAAGCGTATTTAAAGCAAACTTCTTGGACACGTTTTCATTTTACTTGTGAACAAGGCTCCCGTGTGGGAGCCGACGCGTCCTTGTGCGTGCGTGTGTGCGTGTATGCGTGTGCGTTCGTAAGCGTGTGTGTGTGCGTGCGTGTGTGTGCGTGCGTGCGTGTGTGTGCGTGATTTATGCTTTAGTCGGCTCAGTGCCTCGGGTTTTTTAACGCCACCATGTACCATCCCAACCAGACAGGCTTCCGTCAGACTTCAAACTTCTGCGTCCTAATCTAACTTGAAACCTTAGACAAATATATGCTGAAGTCATCTCTTCCATAGTTGCACTCATACAGATCAAAATGTACGATATTCAAAATTCAGATAATGCATGCTCATGCTTACGCTACTGTAAGAGTTGGGTCGAGTCAGAAAAATAAATTATGTCATGCTTTTGCGCATTGTTGCCGGCAGTATTTGCTCTGCGTCGCTCGATTACGTCTAACTGCGTCGCTATCGAAACGGGGCAGCTGAGAATGATATGTTACGCAATAAGTGATACGCTGTGGCTTAACGATTTTTCAGATAGCACGAATGCCAGCAATCGTGCAAAGTAGGAGTCCAGAGGGGGACATGGTTAGTGTGGTTGGTATGTCTTTCGATGATCTTAGTTTTTTGGCGATAAGAATTTCTTCTCTGACACTAAGATAACTTTTTTGTTGTTATCGTTCTGTTCTAGGGTGAAAATAACGTGTCATTGTGGTTAGAAATGATGAATCAGTATACATGTGATATAACTGTCAAAGCGGGAATGTTGAAATGTACGTAGACTGCACAAATGCTGTTTTTCTTTTTTTTTTCCCGCGATATTCAATGTGTTGCGTTGGAACTGTTTACAGCATACATCCTGCCCAAGGTATGCTGGGAGGATCTCCTATCAGGCAGCTTGGAAACTACCAGACGCCGATATGCCTTACGTTCGGTGCAGCCGAGGTTATGAACTGTCAAGTGGAATATGCCCCTTGAGGAAAACGATTAGGTACAAGCATATTCAAGCTCCACGTGAAATGCCAAGTATGGTCACTGAAAAATGTAAATTGTAATATTTCTGTTTCTGATCACCTGCTGTCGTGTTTCTGCTACTAAACTGTCACTTACATTATTGTATTGCTGACTCTTGTGCTAAACAGAAGTAAATTGCATTTGGGATTAACGTGCGTTTTCAAATAAGATTTCTGTTTTCCGATAAACGTATTGCACAGGATACTAGATTTGAGGAACGCTTATGTATTGGTAAAATGAAATCCTTTAATATTTTTTTAGGAGAGGGGGGGGTAGCATGTGTCTTACATTGCATGTTATCGGCAGTTGTGTGCAATGTGGCAGTAACCGCAGGGATAGTGTAGAATAACGGTCCTCTCCTTTTAGGATCCACTGTCCAGCAAGGTGTTTGCAGAATCAGCAACTGACATATTGACTGATGAAACATGATTGTGCGTGCAGCAAGAGAGCAGATCCCGACCACCTGCTTCTGTAAATTTGTACTAACCACAGGCGACAACAAGGAGACACGATTTGAGTAGGCCTTCTATCAGCTAGACAAGTACCTGAAGCTATATTCGTAAAGTTAATCAATAAACTAATGTGTATTGATGACTATCACGCTAACTTTGACGCATTGGAGGTATAAAGCAGTGAAATATGGATTATTTTCGAATGGTGCATGTTTTTTTTCTTGTGAGCACGCAAAACCCGAGCGACAAAAGTAAAGGACTGACAATCCCCCTCTTTTTGGCTACCTTCTGGGTTTCATCTGTCTTGCTTATGTGCAAAGTGCCAGCAGTTATGGTATGCCGCACACATTACTGTACTTAAGGGGAAGCACGACGCTGATCACGTATTATTTGCAGGGGGCTCCACTCAGTGTGACCGCTCTACCCGTGGTCCACCGACCCAGGTGTCGCCTAACAGAGGGTATGTGCCTCTTTTAAATGCGAAGCATTTCTTAGCGAACCTCAGGCACTTTGGCCGTTTCTATCTACGTATCTATCTATCTAGCCGCCTACGTCTGGGCACTCTCCTGGTCGTCTCCATAACATTTAATATACCAAAATTGGCATAGCAGGGTATCAGTGTATGACGAAACCGATTCACTGGTCATGACATGAATAACGCAAAATACCTGTCGCCTACGTCATTAAACCCTGTCGCCTCAGTCACATGTGGCCCATACCCGTAAACCAGACTTAAATTTATGCGGGTATGTGCCACAAGTGATACAGAGTCGCAACCAACACAGTAACCGCGAACACACACATTGACATGCAAGGAAAGTGATAATAATAATAATTGTGAGGGTTTTATGTCCCAAAACCACGACGTGGTTATGACGGACGCCGTAGCGAAGGGCTCCGGAAATTTTGACCATCTGGTATTTAACGCTGCACCGAGATCGCACAGTACACGGGCATTGAGCATTTTGCCTCCATCGAAATGCGACCGCCGCGGCCGGGATCGAACCCGCGACCTTCGGGTCAGTAGCCGAGCACCGTAACCGCTACACCACCGCGGCGGACGCAAGGAAAGTGTGGAGGCTGAAGACAGAACACCTCTAGAAGATTCTCAACTACCATCCACTCGTCCACGTGGTCCGCAACGTGGACCACGTGGATTACGCAGAAAGCGGGGTCAATGTTTCCTACAATAAATATGCTGAGAACCAGGCCTCTTATCATTACCGGTGACTTCAACATTGATTTATCAAGACCCAACAACGCTTCGTCCTTATACTGCGTGAAAGACAGCTTGCATGTGGAGAGGGCATCAAAATACCTCGCTGCCACGTCCACGACGGGAGGCATCATAGATCGTTTCACCGTATGAGGCATACAGGATTTCCACCGGCTGCACTATACGTTCACCCTACACTAAGACTCATCATAGCCGCGATCACGAACGGATCCGATTAACAAGTCCGGTCCGAGCTGCTGGAGCTCACTGATCACTGTGATGATGACCTTGTTCAAGAAGTGTCAAGAACCCCTTCTACACATACAGACGGGTTCGTGAAACGTGCGTGCGTTCTCCGTCATAACGTACAAGTATAAGCATAACATCTGTAACTGTGACTGTAACGTACGTGCAGTGTGCCTGCGCGTGCCACTCTGCTGTGTACATATCTAGGGAAACTTTCCTGAATGAAGCTTAGTTGCGAGTAACGCCTCGTCCTGTGCATCTGTGTTCCTTCTTTGTCCTGTTCGGATCAGCGCTATCCAGTATTGAAGAATATAAGCACATTTCAGCTTATCGCGTCTGCTGTTGGTAACACCCATGTTGCGGTTGGCATCGTTACGCAACTGTAAACAACTTGGTTATAAAATACATATGCGACTCTTCAGCATATGAGTGTGCGTATACCACGTCCATATTTCTCTAGCGTCATTCCGTAACGTTTCGCTCAATGAGAGAAATTACTGCCACAGTCACTATCCCGCGCATGCTTCGCATAACATCGATTCCCTTGGTACGTGGGATCTGCCGATTTTATTTTTCTTTTGATCTTCTTTCTGCGACACATTTCGTACCACTCGCTACGCGCATGATCGGCCCAGCCAAGTGTCGTCTAGCAACAGAAGCGTGGCTCTTCCTTTAGTGCTTCTTTCTGTGCACGCCTAATCTTTCGTGCGTCTTTCTGTGGCTTTCTTATGCAGCGTACAAATATGTACACAGAGTGATGAGAACTTTCACGGAGGTGTCATATGGGCTGCCCTTTCCTGAATACACACGCTGGAGCTTTGCAATAATTCTGGTACTTGTCTGCTTAGAGCACGACAGTCGCGGTGTCCATGGAAAGAGATGTACGCTTGCCTAATCGCAAGAAAAAACACAAAACAATTTTCTTTGGAGTTGGCTTAGAGCTTGCATGCATCATAACGTCACAGCTTCGCCCACAATCATCGCGTCGTTCAAATCTGGTCTGCCACTAAAACGATAATTAAGAAGAGCAGGTATTTAAGAGCAGATAATTAAGAAGACAGATATTCTTAATCATGAGTTCTGCCATGTTATCAGACAAGTATCCTCTCTTAATCCAGTTACGTAGATTTTTAAGCATTACAATTTGCATCTCTTGAGAAAACTGCGTTCCGGTTCTTGATAAGCGCTCTTGGTATTATTGTATTTTTGCGTATGCATACTTTTACTGCGAGGTTTTCTGATAATATCATTCAGCATTCGTATATAATATGCACATGCGTACCAGCCAGCTACGTATTACGCGATGATTTCAGACATTTCTTTGGGTTTTGCGAGAAGTACGTAAAACTGCCTTAACGTGGCGTATGGCGAGTGGTTTGTATATCAATTTTGAATATACTCTACGCCGTGAAAAGCAGTGTTAATTCTCCGCACACTTCTTTACCGCCTTCAGCAGCTTCCCTGCTTTGTCAACTTCCCATTTTGGCACTATCCACGTTTCCATTGCTGATCCCACATTTGAAGGTAAACAAAATGTCAAATAGCCCTGTAACAAATAGGCAGCTGGTATTTATTATCAGATAACACATAGTTTGATAAGTTTGAAAGCGCACGGACAGGATAAAACTAATTGAAGTGTTATAATGACTCCAGCCTATGCTTAAACTGCATAGAAGCTGGACCAAGAGAGGATGGCCTGACACGTATATCATGGTACTGCTATAAAACCTCTGGTCTTCATTTTGTTGACGGGTCGACCACATTTTAATAATGAATCGCGGTTGATCATTACTATAGAGCATGCTAACTCCAAGTCGCCTCGAATACGCGAATGTTTTGTTAGCTGCCTCTTCTAATGAGCGAAAGTGACGCGTTTGGCCTCGGTCACCGCGAATGTCACGTTCTATAAGCAGTCATGCACTTGAATTATTACAATGCGCCATCGCGTGTGTTTCGAGAAGCACCTTCCATGTGACACCTTCCGCAAAAGTTCGCATTTCTTAGCGTACGTATATAGACGGTGTCTTAAAAGCGCGCAAGGAAGCACGGAAAAAACACGAGGCACGCGCAGCACGAAGTGCGACGGAGTGGAAGGCTGTGCTTCCGTTGCTGTGGCACACCTGCCTGATCCAAGCATGCGATGAGCGTGACCTCCTGGAATTTGTCGAAGAAAGAAGAGCCAAGGAAATGAGAGGCGCAGAGCGGTGGCCGTATAAAATCTCCTGCAAGCCGTTTTGTCTAAACAGTATACCGTCTACTCTACAACGTAACCTCTATTTTTACGTGAGAACACTCGATATTGTGAATGGGTACTAAAGGTTATTTCAGTAACATCAATTTTAAAAGTAAACTTGTGCATTTTGAATACAGGTTAATTTTGCAAAGGTTACTGATAGCTTCTATTTTATAGGTACACAAATTTGCGAAAATGTGCACCTTTAGTAAACGTTACCGTGCTTAGAGTGTATAGTTGCTGCGCCGCACTACTGTGTACTCGGAGGTTACACTTAACTGCGTTGCTTCGGTTACTAAAGCAAAAAGTCCGCAATGCATTTTGCCGCATAAAGAGTCATGTTGTGGGTCATTCGGTTAGAGCTTATAAGAACGGACGGGCTTGAGAAATCACGTTGCTGAAGGCAGCTAGTACTCATGCGCCAGACGACCGCTACGCCAGACGATGCGACAGACGACGTCTGTAATATGCGTTCTTTGGTGGTATGGGCCCTTACTTTTAGTGGTTTCATCCATAAAAAGGCTTCGATACTGTACACGCTTGGTAATACCCGCTGATATATACAATGGTACTCAACAATTGCGCAACATTAAGTCAACATTTTTTTGTCAACGACTATTTCGGTGATATACTCAACAGAAAAACCATTGAGTACCTATATCTTGAGCAAGCTCAACAGCTTCTGCCAAGTAACTGAAAATCTTTTGTTTCAATAAATTATCAACAGATTTTCAATCACTATTCTAAAGTGGGTTTTGTAAAGGTGTGCCTATTTGTTTCTTTCATAAAATACAAACAGGCGCGAAAAACTATTTCGCATGTCTGCAAGAGGACGCGCCGCAATGGCTACTCGTAAATTTTGTGTTTCACAAACAAATAAAACGTTGATATTCCGCTTTTCTTGCGCACAGCTCGAAAGAAGCAGATAAGGACCAAACACCACAAGCACAGGTAAGGCGATGCGCTGCGGTAGTGAGATGATTTGCCGCTTTTAAAGACAGCCACGACGCGCCTTTATTCAAATTTCGTTCCTTGTCGCGGGCAGTTCCGGTCTGGCGTAACGGAGTCGTCGCGCCTCGTGCGCGCCGGGCGCGATGAGTTCCGATATCGCCCTTGAAATTCGATGATGAATATCTCAAATTACGCGCAACATTTGTGATTTCTAAAAAATGGGAATGCCATGTAATGTCATGCACTACAACTTTCTGATATAAACAACTGCCTTCAAGTCAGTAATAAAAAGATAATTAGCTAATTAGTTTTAATTAGTTAGAACAGTGTCATTCCTAATCGGGTCAAGTATTCCCGCCTCGACGTAGAGTTCGTGGGCCTAAAACAACAGGAGCCATACAGTTATACAAATTTTCTGAAAAATCTGTATTGTCCTAAAAAAAAACACACCCTGTAGGTGTCGTCGTTTACTCAAACGTGCTTGCACCCTCCAAACACTACCTAATTAGATAGAAGGAGGCGTGTACACTGCTAAAATATATCCTGTGTGAATATCTGTTTGTAGTGGAGGCTGGCGTATGCTATCGGCTGTGATAGACCTGACGGTATAACACAAATATTTGAGTAAGCTTTAAAGATCTTCTCCTTTGCTGCAGCTTACACTGTGTGAAAAACAAGTAGTGCACTCATGAACTACATTGCTAAACGTTTTATTCCAGCTGACAGCAGTCTTAAGGTATGTTTCCACCCTTGAAAACGACGTTTTCTTCGGAAAAAGCCAATTTCACTATTTGACATTTTAAGAATGTACAGCCATTCAGAATTGTGCTGCAGCAAAAATGACTTCTCTATCTGCTTTTGTTCGAGAGTTATGTTGGATTTTACAACTACCGGTATACCTCTCTGAAACCGAAACTAAGCTTTTGTGAAAAAGATACGTACATTTCAATCAGTGAAACAAACCTAAGTTTGTGCTCCCATACGCAGGATACATGCTGATTAGTTTGTGATGAAGTATACTAAAATTTGATAGGATTGAGCAATGGTAATCGCGACTATTTTTTATTCAAATTGCGCAAATTACCACGTGGGGCACACGAAGTGACATCGTGTTTACACTGCACCAACGTGTTGTACTACCATTGTGAAAGCATTTTTTTTCTCAATTTTCTGTCCAAGATTGTTCTCTTACAGAATATAACAAGATAGGGCTAAGTTGCAAGTGATACAAAGGCCGAAACGCAAAGTGCGAAAAGTTGGTGTGCCTACAACCGAGTGAAAGCTCTGGGCAAATGATGATACAAGCACAGGGGAGGTTTTTACAAAGACATCCTGAACAAACTGAAGCCTGCGTATTCTGAACTCTCTCCAGACGATGTTTTGACGAAATGTGTCTGCGGAAAAACCAAAAACGCGAATGAATGCTTCAATGGGATGCTCTGACAGCGTGTCCCTAAAAATGTCTATGTAAGCCCGCACACTGTTTTGTTTAAACTATAACATTGTATATGTCAATTCAACAATGGAAGTATAGGCACGCTGGATATCTTGAGGCAGGCGAGTGTCGATCCTGGTTACCACACTACAGTGCTTGCCTCAGCAGGGACCGAACTCGCTTGGAGAACGCCTGCCACCAGCCAATGAGCGTGTTAAGTTAGCGCGCTCTGTACTCCAAAGGAGCACACCTGAGTGTGCTCGAGTGTGACGCTTTCAGAGCTTAACTTAACGGCGGCTTTCCGCCGGCTACTTCCAGCGGCAGGAACACGTCACATGACGAATGTTACGTTGTTTCCGCATCCGCTAGCACGCGGTTTTTTGAAGATGGCACCGCCGATAAACAACCTACTGCTGTTCTTGATATATGATGAGCTAGAAGAACTTGATGCGCGGCGATGGAGGCAGCAGCAGTGGCATATGTATGCGATGCAAACTGTTCGTGTTGTTCTCAAAGGTACGTCATCACAGGATTTCTTTCTGCTCGGCAGCATGCCGGCTGATGGCTCATTGCAGATCGCAGGAAGACAGAAACCCGTATGATCCGAGGCATCCAGGATTACGTGATCAACATTGTGCCCAGATACACACACACACAATTCAAAGAGCAGCTTCAGGATGGACAGAAACACTTTTGAGGTAAGTACTCCTATCAGTTTTAAATATAGGCGCGAATGCTCGAATAACTAATCGATTATATTCAAAAGACCGTAAATTTTTCTAATATTCAGCATCTATGGGAAAAACCCCAAAGCAACGAAGGGGTCGAATAGAGAGGGGTCACTTTTCCGGTTTTAGTCGTTGGATTATCACAATGCGTGCAGCTTAAGCTTTTACGGGACTACAGACGCGATATGTATCACCGGATGGTGGCTTTGCTTAAAACTTCCATGTTGGGGCGTCCAGCGGTTGTCACTGCGGTCAGTGGTGTATTTCAGCCTGCAGGTTGCAAAACATCTCAAAGGCTGAGCTAGTCGCTGCTATACACGAACTTACCTAAGTTTACATGAACAGTAGTATTATTTGGCAGCTAGAAGTAATCGTAATATTTTCTTTAAGCTTGTGAACGTATGTTTCAAACAGATATTGCAAAATTTTAGGGCTACATTGCAAGTGACATCCTTTATGTTCCAAAACTGTTGTGATAGTGTTAAATTTGGTGTCATCACTATTCTATTCGGTTCTAAAATTCACTATTTGCACACCTTGTCTTTTTAAACAATGCACGCGGTTTTAATCTGCCCTACCCTTCCCCCCGTAGCTGACGCCTCTGCCTTTCACTTAACAGCAGTCTGTTGGAACACTTTTTCTAGAAGGTCGCTGCACGCAACACCGCACGAATTATGCAAGGCCACAATGAATGTATGCAGACTTAATATGTTGTGACAAGTATACCTAGGGATAACAGGGCTCACTGCACTATGCATAAGCTATCATTCACAATCCAAACTGTACTGTTGGCTCACAGGTCCTGCTGAAGGACCTGGAAGCCAACACAGGACAGACTCTCCATGCAAAGGACACCAAGAATACATCTCCAGACAAAGGTACTAATGGCTCTATGGCTGCTTGGCAACCAAGAGTCCTTCCGCAGTGTTGCCGAGCGTTTTGATTTCAACAAGGGCCTCCTGCATTACGTCACTGAGAACATCATTGGACTTTGGGCAGGTGCAGCACCAGACTTTATCCAGTGCCCTTTGTCTTTGCAGGACGTAGCCAACGACTTTTATCGCAGTTGGCGGTTTCCTGGAGTTGTAGTTGCTGTGGATGGCTGCCATATTGCCATCAAGGCCCCAGAGATTGAGCAGGATGCTTATTACAACCGCAAATAGTTTCACTCGGTCATCCTGCAGGGGTGCCGTAATAGCAACCGGCGTTTACACATGTGCACACAGACTCTCCAGGAAGAATGCACGACTTGAAAGTGTTTAGTGCTTCAGGCATGGCCAGGATAATAGAGAAGCTACCGCGAAGCTTCCACATTCTTTACGACTCGGCATATGCGCTCTCACTTGGGTTGATGCGACCTTACAGAAACAATGGCCATCTAAGCGCACAAGAATTCAATGAAAGACTAAGCGCAGAAATCAGTCATTGCGCGTGGATTCGCCCATCTAAAAGGCAAATTCAGGCGGTTAAAATACCTTGACATGAATGCCACTTCACTCATGAACGATTATGTGCTGGTATCCTGTGTTCTGCACACTATCATTCTCATATCAAAGGATTCCTTTGATTGTGAAAGCACTGACGAGGAAGCTGACGACGATGAACCAGCTTTCGATGAGGACTCCACAGGAGAGTCGGACAGCAGTGGTTCACTTAAAGCGCCGAGCAGTAATGTAGTCTTTGTAGAAACTGGGAATCAAAACAAAGGCACTGACAGCTTCAGCATTCACACGTTTGTATTAACAAAGGTTTATTGCAGTTCAGTAAACAGTTGTATGAATAGCAAAAAACATTTGATGCACTGTCTTTGAACATTTTTCTGTAGATGACAACTGTTGGTATAAATAAAACACTTGCACCTATATTGCAAAGCAAAATATGAACACAAATGGCACTGCTTGATGTATGGGACAAGAGTTGGTACTTCAAGTAGCAGTGGTCTTTCGAGTCTCCATTGAGATGAGCAGCAACCTACATGGGGAATTCTCAATAACAGGTGACTTGCCCATATAAAATTCTTCCAAATCTTATAAAATATACAATATCAGCATAAGACACTACATAGAAAGCACTTTCATTACCAGAAAGCTTTCTGTTGAAACAACGAACAAAAGATGCTCTGAGAGGAAACATGGCCTTCTAAAATGTCGGAACCACGTGACAAGTATGTATATCAATACATACTATAATATAAATGCATACAAATGCACAAGTAAGCAATTTTACCACAGAACTACTTGAAACAAAGTAAACAGCGAGCTGATTATATTGGGACTGAAAAAAAAAAACGAACGGGCTGCCCAGTAAACCAGATGTAACTGTCAAAGACAGTAAACAAACACACACACAAACACACACACACACACACACACACACACACACACACACACACACAAAAATAGTACTGCAGCAGAAAGATAAAGGGGGTAGTCCCACAGGTACAAACTTCAGCACGAAGCTGACACAAAGAGCCACGAAAAACATTTTTTTTTCGAAACTGATCACTAGAGGCCGGATTTTTAGGCACTAAAAAAGCATGTTTTAGGCGCCAAAAATAGGCAGGCAAACCAATGTCTTAGACTTCCAAAATCTTAAATATAGGCAAAATAAATTTTCACATAAATGCAAATAATTTCAAACGAAGACGTGCGCGACCTCTATCTACGTCAGGAAAACAAAAATGTGATTGCTTAAGATGACACAAAGGCGCCAACACTTGAACATAGCGTGATTAGTCCCACACGGTTCGCACTCCGGTGTTCTGCAGAGTTAGTGGAGTGTCCACTGTCGAATGAACACACTCCTGAGCGCCTTTCCGGCATGACTGAGAAGTGCAGAACAGGAGCAGACAGCCAGATTGCTAAAACACCCAAAGGCATGGATTCCTTTATTGGCCGGGTCGAATTGCGTAAAGCCAGTTTCTCCGCTGGCAGTGAAGCACTGGCGTAGCCAGGCGGGGGGTGGGGTTCAACCTCCCGCCCACCCCGAAACTCTTCAGTTTTGCGTGTGTGTATACACACGCACACATACAAATGCATGCATGAACATATATAAAGTATGGTTGTCCCCCCATCCCCCCTCCCTGAAAATGATTTCTGGCTACGCTACTGCAGTGAACACCTTCGAGTGAACGCCGATCATGTCACTAACTAATTTTAAGCCGATATGCTAAGTGCACATCGAAGCACCTCTTTAAAATATACACGTTATCTCTCCAAACTTCAAAAATACCAGACGACTGGTGTAACGCTGTAGTAGTTCCTATACATAAATCAGGCTCAAAACTAGAAATAAGCAACTACCGCCCAGTGTCGCTTACGAGCTCGTGCTGCAAAATAATAGAACATGTAATTTTCAAGGCCATAATAACTCGTCTAGAAACAAACGAAGTTCTTTGTAAACAACAGCATGGTTTCAGATCAGGCCTCTAAACTTTAACCCAATTAGCTGAATTAACGCACGACATAGCCAACGCAATCAACGATAACGGCCAATTAGATGCCATATTTTTAGAATTTTCTAAGGCGTTCGACGTTGTCCCGCACCAGGATTTAATCACAAAACTATCGGCTTTTGGTATTGATAATAGAATAGTATCCTGGATTAACAGTTTCTTAACTAAACGAAAACAGTCCGTAAAAATTGATAATCATCTGTCACAACCACTTGATGTTTATTCTTGTGTACCTCAGGGATTGGTTCTTGCACCTTTGTTGTTTTTAATGTTTATTAACGACATCCAGTTCTCCGTTGATAACTCTGTTCAGCTGCGATTGTTTGCCGACGACTGTGTCTTGTACGCAGTTGTACGCAACTCAGACGACCAAATTAAACTTAACAATTCACTTCAGGCAATTTATTCCTGGTGTAACACTTGGGGCATGAAATTAAACACATCAAAAACTCATTGCCCATCTCCGCCGTGTTATCAGCGCCTAGCTGCGATGCGAGCAGAGGGCGGATAGAATAACGAAGCTCCAGTGCACGTGCGTTCAAGTCACCCGAGAGGCGTTGCTGTTTCGAACTCAATCGGTCTGAGGACGCGAAAACGAGCTCTCACTGCGCCGTCTCTTACAACGCATCTCGGGTGCGCGCGCGCCTGCTCGATAGCCCCGCGCTCGTGGCCGCTGCAGTGACCAAATAACTTCAAAATTAACGTCTTCAGTGCCGGCGACACCTTTTTCGGTAGCTGCTGGCCTTTTAACAAAAAGAAATCCAATCCCGCCTGCATTTCATACACTTGCTGGGCAAGACGTCGGAATTGCCAATCCTTGCCTAAGGGTCTCATTGGAGGGGCCGTAACTATTAGTGCCACCACATTATGCAACATGTTTTCAATGATTGTGAAAGCTGATGTGGAGGAGAATGAGTGGACAAAGTTTAAGAAATATAAAAAAATGGTTATTTTTTTAATTGTCGTCAGAAGTTTTCATTGTTCGGTGTTTTCTTGAATTTAGCCCGATCATATCTCTTTACTGAAACGTTATATAAATACAAGATTCGGCAGTTTGGTAGATAAGCATGCGAAGAATGTAATGCGGAATTTGTGTCGCTCTGCTACAAGGCTTTTTTGAGATAAAGACGTTCAAAGTAAAGAAAATAACGTTTCCTGGGCCAATTTGGAGGTTTTTTATAAAAACATCTACACTACACATAAAAACTAAAAATACCTGAGCAGAAGCAAAAACATGCATATATTGAGTTAAAGAAATTTCAGCTACCTAACTTTACTACATTTTGTGCAATTTATAACGAAATTTGGCCGAAACGGCGGAGCGGATGAGCGCTCCACTCCACCTCTTCGTCATTATTGATTTCCTGTGCTTCGAAAACATTTTTGGCGGCAAAACAAATTGCGGATCTCTTCTTTGCACTCATCAGGCAATAAGATATGAAATTTTGAAATAAATTTAAGAGGTCGACCAGCCATCGTTTGTTCGATCTTACGTGGAGTCACCCTGCAGTATATACAAATAATAATAAAAAAGTAAATACACACAAACAAAAGCTGCGTGCACATCACGTTTTTCTTTCTTTTTTATTTGCTCCTCACTCTGCTTTCCGCTGACGGCTCTCCGCGGTTTGGCATTCGCCAACCACTCGCGCCATGTCAGCGCTGCGGCGAATGCTCGCCGGCGTGTCCCGCTTTACTGCTGCTGGCGGTCGTTTCCGGGAGTTGGTCGAACTAGAGGACCAGGTTGAACCCTGTAGTACACAGCAGTCAATGTTACGCGGTAACATGTATAACAGTCTCAAACAGCACCGGCGAGCGAAACTTGAGGCTAAATGGCGTTCATATAAGCGCCAATTTTGAAAATAGGCATTTATAGGCATTTGTAAGCATTTAGGCACGAACGCCAAAAATAGGCATTTATAGGCACTGTGACGCAACTGTTAACGCGACCTTTATTAGGCCCCGAAATCACGGTGAAGCGATCGCACCCGAGGCACAGATCTCACAATAAAGCAGCGTTCCCACCACCGATGAAGACGACGAACACCCATGATGATGAACGTGCATGAAGAGGGTAGATGTGTCTAATGAACGCCCACACTAGCTTCCCCACCACGCGAGAGCGGTCATCCTGACCGCAGTTTAAAGCGAAGAAGAGCGCCTTGTGAAAGGCTTCATGCGCGATACGTGGACTATCTCTGCGGCCCGGCAGCGGCGGTCCGCTGGAAGAACAACGGGTACCACGCGATAGTTAACGGGAGACGTTTGCTCCAAGACCGTGTAGGGGCAATAAAGCGTAACTGAAATTTTTCGCACAAGCCAGTAGTGCGAACGGGAAGGAGCACTTCATCGCCAGGGCTGAAGGACACGGAGCGATGAGATGCATCATAGTCAAGCTTGCGGTCCTGTTGCCTTGCTTCAGTGTTGACGCGGGCCAGCTGGCGGCAATGAAGCAGCCGGGACACGTATCCTTCACTGGTGGATGGAGATGGTTTAACAGGCGCAGAGAAGAAGGAAACGTCGAGGAAAGAAGAGGGGAAACGACCACGGACGAGATAGAACGGCGAGTAACCGGTTGTACGCTGTACGGAGGTATTGTACGCGAAAGTCACAAATGGCAAAATTGCGTCCCAGTTTGTGTGGTCCGGTTGGATATACATGGCTATCATGTCTGAGAGCGTGCGATGAAAGCGTCAGTCAGCCCGTTCGTTTGCGGATGGTAACTGGAGCTTGTCTTGTAGGTGGTGCCGGATGCCTTGAGCTCTTCGTCAACGAGTTGTGAAAGGAATACCTTTCCACGGTCGCTCAGGATGACACGAGGAGCACCGTGACGAAGGATTATGGCTCGGAGTATAAAATCAGCAACTTCGGAAGCTGATGCAGAAGCCACGGAAGTTGTTTCGGCGTAGCGTGTCAGATGGTCGACAGCTGTAACGATCCATCGATTACCGGTGACTGTCATCGGAAGCGGACCGTACAGATCGATGCCAACTACCTCAAATGGTTCCAGTGGACACGGGAGTGGTTGTAGTTGTCCGCTTTGAGCTGATGTGGGGAGCTTTCGACGCTGACAAAGGGCGCACGCGCAACGCACTTCGCTACACTTGTGGACAAGCCCGGCCAGTAGTAGTGACATCTGATGCGATCGTGCGTTTTCTGAAATCCCAAGTGTCCAGCGGTCATGTCGTCGTGGTATGCCTTGAGGACTTGAGCTCGAAGAGAGCGAGGGAGAACGGGCACCCAGCGTTGACCGTCAGGATGGTAGATATGGCGGTACAGGACGCAGTTGTCGAGCTTGAATTGCGTCAGCTGTCGACAAAGACGGGCGTTAGGGGGCCGAGAAGTCCCGTCAAGGCGGTCCATAAGGCGGTGACAGTAAGGATCAGCGCGTTGGTGAGATAACAATGAACCACACTCGTTGGAATAAGTCGTGCCCATAGTAGCTGAGCATGAAACGTATGGAGAAGGGACGGCCGAGAGCTCGTCGCGTGTGGTAGTGGTGGTGCCGTTATATGGTTCCGAAGGAAGCGGGCAGCGCGAAAGTGCGTCGGCGTCTTGGTGTTTTTTCCCCGACGTGTATGTAATACTGAAGTCATATTCTTGCAAACGAAGAATCCAGCGACCAAGGCGGCCAGACAAGTTCTTGAGTGTCGAGAGCCAGCACAAGGCGTGATGGTCTGTAACCACAGTAAAGTGGCGGCCGTGAAGGTAAGGTCGAAACTTCTGTACAGACCAAACGACGGCTAGGCACTCCTGCTCGGTGATGGTATAATTCTTTTCGGCGGGTGTCAGTACACGGCTGGCGTATGAGACAACCCTCTCGCGTGAGCACTTGTCTCTCTGTAGCAGAATACCACCAATGCCATGACCACTAGCGTCCGTATGCAGGAGTGTAGGTGCGGTTTCATAGAAATGGCAAAGGACTGGTTCGGACTTGAGGGCACACTTCAGATGAACAAACGCCGATTCACATTCAGGAGACCACGCAAAGGGAACGCCGGAGCCGAGCAGCTTGTGCAAAGGCGAAGCGATAGAGGCGAATTCTCGAATGAATCGACGAAAATAGGAAGCGAGGCCGAGAAAACTGCGCAAATCTTTAGCTTTTTCAGGACGCGGGAAGCGCTGGACAGCGGAAATCTTGTCTGGATCAGGACGAATGCCGTCCGTGCTTACGATGTAACCTAACACTTTAATTGTCTTGCTCGCAAAGCGGCACTTCTTGGTGTTCAGCTGAAGGCCTGCGTTGGCAAGACACGTGAGAACTTCGTCCAGACGTTGCAAATGCTGATGGAATATTGATGAGAAAATAACGATATCGTCCAAATAGCACAAGCAAGTTTTCCATTTCAGGCCTCGCAAAACGGTGTCAATCATGCGCTCGAATGTTGCTGGAGCATTGCAAAGGCCGAATGGCATGACGTTGAATTCGTAGAGCCCATCTGGCGTAGAAAACGCTGTCTTTTCTTTGTCGTCCTCGTGCATGGGTATCTGCCAATGGCCCGAACGCAGGTCTAGACTTGAGAAGTACTCGGTACCCTGTAGTGAATCCAAGGCATCGTCTATGCGCGGCACGGGGTAGACATCCTTGCGGGTGACGTATTAAGTGCCCGGTAGTCTAGGCAAAATCTCACGGAGCCATCTTTTTGCCATACTAAAACAACGGGAGATGACCAAGGACTCGCTGAGGGACGTATGATCTTCCGTTGCAACATATCGGCGACATTTTCTTCAATGACCTTCCTCTCTGATGAAGAGACGCGATATGGTCGACGGCGTACGATAGAAGTGCCATCCGTCTCGATCCGATGCGTGATAATGGACGTTTGTCCCAAAGAGGAGGAATGGGCATCACCACGGCCTATCCACCATGGATTATCAGTGGGCACCAGCGTGATCCCCCCATGTTCGCCGGACTTCGAGTTGAAGATGTGGAGGATTGGTTGGACCACTACGACCGAGTGAGTTCAACAAACAACTGGGATGATCCGGCCAAGCTTCGCCGTGTTTCTTTCTACCTCACGGACATAGCGAAAACGTGGTATTTCAATCACGAAATTGATTTCACGGACTGGACCCATTTCAAGCAACAGCTTCGCCAAATTTTCGGCACTCCGGCAGTTCGTTCTGCCCTCGCAAAGAAGACCTTGGACGCTCGCAAGCAACGACTTGGCGAATCCTACACCTCATACACTGAGGATGTGCTTGCTCTTTGCCGACGTTTCAACACCTCCATGACCGAATCAGAGAGGGTTCGCCATCTGCTGAAAGGCATCGGCACTATCGCCTTCAATGCGTTGGCCATTCAGAACCCGACAACAGTCGCCGACGTTGTTGCCACGTGCCAACGCCTAGAGGAACTCGAGTCCCAACGGTTGCCGCCGGACATCCCTAACACCGCCACCGCCGATCCCTCGTTGCGTGCTATGATCCGCGCGATCATACGGGAAGAGCTACAATCTCTTGGCCTATCAGCGACCCCTTGTCCACCTCACGCCTCCAGCACTCTTTTGCGCGACGTGATCAATGAGGAGTTGGCGTCCATGGCCGCTCCAGCGTATGTGAACTCTCTGACCCCTCGACTCCAACCAACGTACGCACAAGTCCTCGCTGGTTCACCAGGTGTCGTGCAATCGATGTCTGCACACTCGACGCCTGTCCACCTGGCTTCGATGACACCGAGTGCGCGTAGCCAGCCCTTTCACCCACCATGGCGATCGCCTCGTTCGGTCTGCTATTACTGAGGGTATCGTGGCCACATTGCACGCTTTTGTCGTAAGCGTCAGCAGGACAAGCGCCGTGGATTCGACACCTACGAACGGGATGATGGTGCCGCCGGGGCCACTTTTCAACGCCGTCCTTACGCTCCGCCGCCACGTCGCTCTCCATCGCCAACTGCAACATCCGAGACGGCACCAACTTACCGCCCCACTAGACGCCGCTCACCGTCGCCCCTTCGCCGCTCTACGTCACCACTGCGACCTGTCTCGCAGTTCACCGACCACACCCGAGGCACAGATCTCACAATCAAGCAGCGTTTCCACCACCGATGAAGACGACGAACACCCATGATGATTAACATGCATGAAGAGGGTAGATGTGTCTAATGAACGCCCACAGCACTCTAAAACACTATAAAAGCCCTTCTTAGCCTCTAATTTATGCTCATATATCAAAATAGCGCGATAGGAGCACAAGGAACAAAATAAGCATTTGCCTAAAATACGGTCTCTACTGATCGCATAGCAAGCTGCCAAGTATGCAAACAAAAGTATTCTCTAGCATGAAAAGACATTGTAAACCAACATAAGGCACAAAAAGAGGCAGCCATTTCCAGGATTTAGAGACATCATCTGCACGTGGCATCATCTCATGGCGGCATCAACGGCGCCCTGCTGTAACTGCATGGAAAATAGGGAAAAAATCATATCTGACCAGAAATAAGCTACTTACCAAAAAGGCCTCCCAGTTCTATACAAAAGAGACCCGCTGGAATATTTTAGTAAAATTGAAGTGTCGGAACACAAAGCATGTGGGTTCTAAGGACAGCATACCACCACCCAATGAAAACACAGGGGGCTGCATTGTAATGTATTAAACGCTCAGGGAAGCCACGCGATTTGTAGTGCGACATTGCAATTTTACTAGAATGTTCCAGTGCGTCTCTGCTGTATAGAACCTGGAGTCCTTTTTGGTATCTAGCTTTTTTTGTCAGATTGTAATGGACGTGACTCGGAGCCAGACGCTCAGCAACAGTACAAAAGGTTTATTTCGCGTTCCGATCAATAGCGGCACACGGATGACGCCATTCACACGTGGCTCACGTGCGCCTCAACACATAGAGCGGCGTTTGGTGCCGCGTCCTAACACTCCTCCCTTTTAAGCTTAAATATATGCACAGTGTTTCTAAACACTGGAGCCAAAGCGAACGACTGGTCTACGAGTTCGTGTAGATCTTCTCAGCTCGGGTCCCTCGGGCGTGTAGAGAGGACTTGGGCTGCTGACGCCAAGCTCCACGTCGACAGGTGCTTGTACCGGAGGAAGCCGGAAGTGGTAGTCAGGTAGTGGCTCTGAAGACTTCTCCGTCGGCTATGCGCGCCTCAGTTGGCTTGCGATGCCTATGGTGCACGTCGCCATTGGCCATCCGAACTAGATAGGAGACAGGACCCTTCACTTTGATTACTTCAGCCAACTTCCATCGTGGTCCCGCAGCGAAGCTTCGGGCGTAGACCGAATCTCCTACACCAAATCCTTTCACAGTGATGTCAGAGGTGGTGTGCTGACGGACTGGGTGCAGCTTGTCTAATGCTGAACGTAATTTTCTGCCCATCATCTCCGCCGGGCTCTTTCCAGTCTCTGAATGTGGGGTGGTATGTTGTTTATATAAGAAGCGGGATACCTTGCACTGGGTGTCGTTTCCCGACGGTTTCTTCAACGCTTCTTTTACTTCCCTCACCATTCTTTCGGCCCTTCCATTACTAGAAGGGTGATAAGGTGCTGTAAACACTGAGCGGATGCCGTTAAGCTTGAGAAACGCTTGCATCTCCTCGCTCGTGAATGCGGTTCCGTTGTCGAAAACGATAACATCTGGAACTCCGTGAGTGGCAAACAGTGCACGTAGAGCTGAGATTACTGCCGAAGTTTTCATGGAAGGCATAATCTTCACTTCAGCCCAATTGGAGAATGCGTCCACCACGATGAGAAAAACTTCGCCATGTACTGGTCCGGCAAAGTCGATGTGCAAACGGCTGCAAGGTTGATCTGGCTTAACCCAGAAGTGAACTGGTTCTTTTGGATCGCTTTGACGGTTCACTTGGCATCTTTCACAGTGACGCACAAACTCCTCGATTTCTTTGTCCATTTTCGGCCACCATATTAGCGATCTTGCTTGACTTTTCATAGCTGTCATGCCAGGATGATTTGCGGGCAACAAGCGAAGAACATTATTTCTTGCTGCTTGAGGTATGACCACTCGATTTCCCCAGAGGATGCAATCCCGATGCAGAGATAACTCATTCTTTCTTGTTGCAAAAGCCGCAAGATCGTTGTCAAACTTTGTCGGCCAACCAGAGAGAATGTAATTCTTCACCGTGGGCAATATGTGGTCCCTCTTCGTGAGTTCCGCGATGTCAGCTTGTAAGGGTGGATACTCCACAGCGTCCAACAGCAACACGTCATCAGGTGGTTGGGTCTCGTCTTCGCGTCCCGGTACTGGAAGACGGCTTAATGCGTCAGCGTTGCTGTTGCGGTGACCTGGTCGATATTCCAAGGTGTAGTCATATGCAGCCAAAAGAAGAATCCAACGAAGCATTCTTGGGGAAACAACTTCCGGAATGCGTTTCTCTCTGTTAAACAATCCCAGCAGAGGCTGGTGATCAGTCGTAACAATGAAGTTACGTCCAGCCAAATATTGGTGGAACTTCTTTACGCCATACACAATGGCTAAGCCCTCCTTGTCAATCTGCGCATACTTTCGTTCGCTCGATCCAACCGTTTTAGAAGCGTATGCTATTGGGCGTTCTGTGCCATCTTGTTCCCGATGAGCCAACACGGCTCCAATTCCAACAGGTGATGCGTCGCACGACAGCACAATTGTTTGCTTCGGGTCATACGAAATAAGAACTTCTTCTGACGATAACAAGCTATTCAGCGCTACAAAGGCTCGGTCGTGCTGGCTATTCCAGCTCCAAGCACTGTCTTTGTCCAACAAGCGGTGAAGTGGTTCCGCGACTTCTGCTTTTCCTTTTAGGAATCGGCTATAAAAATTGATTCGCCCAAGGAATGATTGCAGTTCTTTCTTTGATGACGGCGTCGGTGCGTTCAGGATCGCATCCACTTTGCTTGTAGAAGGATGAATGCCCGTAGCATCAATCACATGACCCAAAAACTCAATGCTCGACTTACGGAATTCGCATTTTTCTTTGTTCACCCGCAGACGTGCGTTCTGTAGCCGGGTGAGCACTGCCTGTAGGCGTTCTGCGTGCTGTTCTGGCGTCTCTCCTGAGATTAAGATGTCATCGAGATAGCATTTGACTCCCGATACTCCTGCCAACAACATGTCCATGGTGCGCTGGAACAACCACGGCGCTAGGAAATGCCAAAAGGCAGTCTGCGCACTTTAAATAAGCCCTTCATAGTGTTTACAGTAAGGACATTAGCTGATGCGTCATCCACAACAAGCTGTTGATAGGCCTGACCAAATCCAGCTTCGTGAAAATTTTGCTTGGCCCTAGCGTTCCTAGCATTTCATCAGTTGTGGGCAAGGGATAGACGCTACTTTGAACGGCCACCGTGCTGCGATAATCACCACACAAGCGTACGGAACCATTTCGCTTTCTCACGACTACGATGGGGGTTGGCCATGTAGAGGACTGTACTGGCTCCCACACGCCTTGCTTAGCAAGCCTGTCTATCTCTGCTGCCACGTCAAAAACACCGGCTGTGCTTCATTTTTTAGATCAGTGTGCACTGGTTGTTGAGTGCATCCTGGAAGATCATTCGTAAAGACCTCTTGAAATCGCTGAAGCATTTCTGACTCATCAGATATTTTCTTTATTCCTTGAATTTTAATTCCTAAAGCCTTCAACCAACTTCTTCCAAGAAGACTACTGCCTTGCTTGTTCACCACTAGTAAAGGCAACTTTGCACATTTTTCTTTGAAACGCACTTCGACAATTGCTTTTCCCAGCGTCTCAAGTGGCTCTTTCGTCCAAGTCACAAGCTGCGTTCCGGTACTGACTAGCGGAATTTTGCCTGCGCGTCCTTGAATTGCTCGCCACGTTTCTTGACTAACCAGCGAGTGAGACGCTCCTGAGTCTACTTCCATCTGCACCTCTTTCCCTTGAATCAGCACAGTGGTAATAAATTTATCTGACTCGCGAACTTCGTAAACAGAGTAAAGCTCTTCCACTTCGTGCAACGGTCTGCTTGCCTGACTTTGCTTCCGTGCCGGACTTTTTCCTGGCTTCTGTGCCGCAGTTTGATTATGACTTGACGGCGATTCTTTTCTGAAGCGACAAGCTCTAGCGATATGGCCTCTTTTCTTGCAAAAGTGACAAGCTTCATAACGAAATTTGCAAGTTTTAGAACTGTGCTCACCGTTGCAGCGGTAACAGACGCCATCTCTGGACGCAGCTGGCTCCTTTCGGCGCGTTTCATGGACGGCCGCGTCGCCTATGCAGTTCGCTTCGCTGAGGCTCTGTGTCCTGATTTCTCGTTGCTGCCGTTGGGTTGCTTCCGCTGTCACGGCCATGTCGTACGCCACAGTGAATGTCAGGTCCCTTTCTGCCAGTAGGCGTTGCTGACACAGCCTCGTTGCTGATGCCGAAGACGAAACGATCTCGCGTCATCTCGTCCATAGGAAGCGTGTCGTCTCCGAAGCCACAGTTTTCAGCCAGTCTTCTCAGCGCTGTCACGTAATCTGCAACGCTTTCGCCTTGCGCTTGGTTACGCTTGTAAAATAAAAATCTACCGTACAGCACTGACGGTTTCGGATGCATGTGTTCTCGGACCGCTTTCTTGATCTTCTCGTAGGCTGCAGCAGTTGGCCTTTCGGGTTTGACCAGCGTCACGATGAGACTGTAAGTTTCTTCTCCACAGGAGCTGAGTAAAACAGCACGCTTTTCTTCATCCTTCGAAAGCTTGTTGGCTTCGCAGTACATTTCAAGTCGCTCCACGTACTCGTCCCATGACGCCCTTGTACCGAGACGGTACTCCCCGATGCCGCTGACTACATTGCATTGCGCGTCTTGTTCGGGCCTGCGCTGGTCCGCTGCCTGTCTTCGTCGCCACTGTAATGGACGTGACTCGGAGCCAGACGCTCAGCAACAGAACAAAATGTTTATTGCGCGTTCCGATAAATAGCGGCACACGGATGGCGTCATTCACACGTGGCTCACGTGCGTCTCAACACATAGAGCGGCGTTTGGTGCCGCGTCCTAACACAGATATCATTTTTTTATCCGTTTCCCCCTCAGTTACAGCCGGCTACTATTGCCACAGAGATGGCACTACGTGCACATGTCACTATATCCTGGTCATGCAGATCAGCAGAACAAAGCCTGTTGGTCCAATCATTCCTTGAAGCGACACATTTTACTTAAAAATATATGGTTGTGAAATAATTTATAAGGTGAACGGAATAAACTTTGCACTCTCTAAACAGGTCATCACTGACCAGAGCAAAACAACATTGACGCATCTACGTACAGGCTCTTTCACACTTAGGGGCAAACTCAAAGCACATTGCAATGCGCTCCAAGTTTTCCCCTAAGTGTGACAGCCTGCACATTCTGAACATGCGTTGCACAGCCAGGCACCTAGGTTGCTGGTCAGTAACAGATGCGAAAAGCTAAGCGTGTTCCTCTTTTCTCTTAAAGGGGCCCTGCAACACTTTTCGAGCATGCTCAAAAAGCGCTGCCGATGGGTAGTCGAGGCTCCCAAGAACACGCGAGCCAAATATTATAGCGATGCGCACGGCCTGGAATTTACAATAAATTCTCAAAGTCAGCTGAAAATCGCTCCCTCTTCTCTCGACAAATGATGTATTAGTCTGCAAAATATGACGCGATTGTCGGCAGTTCCACCATTGGCTGATGTTATAATCACGATAAAACCCTCATTATTACTTTCGTTGTTAATTTTGAGTTCAATAAGTAGATAATATGTATGTTTATATTCTCTTATCGCGTTAAAAACACCGAACAAACATTAATATTAGCACTTCCGGTCTCACCGACAGCTCGTCTGCTCGTAGTTGCGTGGTTCCGTTTTCTTCGCCATGCGCAGTGCCGAAAACGTGAATATTTCTGTGCTTTTGACCATCGCCGGTTGCTGTTGAGAGTGGCAGCCGTTCGAGTGTTGCCTCGTCAGCTGGGAACTGCATCGTCGGCACGTTCTCACGACCGACCGAGGCAGGGGCGCAGCATGTCTCCGATAACAATGCTGGCGTCCGGTAATGGCGGCGCTTCGGGGTCGTCTGCCAGTGCCGTCTTACGAGGCGGTGTATCGGAGTATGGGCCGAAACCGATCTCAGCTGTCATTCGTTCCAAACGAGCGCGCAGGTTTGCTTCCATGGTTGGCAGAGCGATGAAAACACTACGGCGTTCCAAGTGCACACCAAACATTACCAAACCGACGCGCAGTTTTCAAGCACGCGCGATACACAGTGCGATCGGCTCCGCTCGACGAGAACGACGCAAGCCGACCGGAAGTGGCGGCACAGACCACGTGGTTGCGCCCAGATGTCAGAGAGAAAAAAATGAAGAAAAAAATTCCGCCGGCGCTGTTGGGCGGAGCCTCGCTCCTCTGCGCTCCCTCCCTCGACTCGCTGCCTAGCTTTCCGCGCGCTCGCGGCGTAGAGTGGAGGGCAAAAGCTGCGGAACGTGATTTCTCTAATTTAGTGACACCACTTAGACTTGACGGATTCGAAAAATTTTTGCGGCATATGACTCGTGAAGAGTCATACGTCAATAATGAGACTATTCCATTAAAACTCAGAAAGGTGTTGCAGGGCCCCTTTAAGCCCAACATAAGTGATTTAATTACAATGTTGACTGGCACTCTCTGCAATACGCTTTAGCATTTTCAGTTTCAGTCGTTGCATTTTTAGTTGCTGCTTGTAACGTTGTCGCTCCTCAGCCTGACATTCATCCATGTTGTTCAGAATATCTTTTAATAAAGTTGCCGCTGTTTTTCGCCGTTTAGCATTAGCTGCCACTCGTGCCGCATCAACTTTGGAGGAACGGTGATCAGAAACATCATCAGTGCTCTCACCAGTGGCTACATGCATTTTCCGAGTCTATCCCGATAGCTGTACATCTGACAAGGCTGATGTTGATGGCTCCAAAGGCATGCTTGATGCAGTTGGTGCCTGGTACTCTGCACTTGAAGACAACAAGTTGTCCATTTCTTTATAGAAGGGCCACTCCTTCCTATCCCTTCCACTCTTCCGCTTGTGTAGGCGATGCTTATGATAGGTTCTCTTTATCCCTTTGAATTTTGTCTCACAGTCAGAGGCTGTTCTCAAGTGGCCAGTTGAAGTTTAGCGCTCGACCTCTCCGCTTTCTCCTACAGTTTTCTCGTTCTTTCTTTCATATTTTGCGCGGAAATGTACCCCATATATTTCAACCAACTTGCCCAGCAACAAAGCTTACTTCCACGCAATATTTTTAAAATTTTATTATTATGAAGCAATTGTTATTATTTATGATAAATGATAAACGTAAGCATTATTTAATAGTATTATTATTCCTATATAAAGAGGTCGTCATCTTTCAATCGGAAATAAGAAAGATTATAGGCTCCGTGCAGACGTAACTCCGCTCGGCGTCCCTAGCGGCAAGAAGCGCAGATTTGGCGGGATGCTCTGACGCGCTCGCAATGGGGTGAAGTCGAGGAACTATGCCTTTTACGATGACTACACTTTTCGTGCTTCTCGCGCTTGGCTAGTGACCAGAGCGACGGTACGTCCGCGTTATCAACGCGATCAGTCAGCCGCAGGTGGTGGACGATAAGAATAACATAGCATACAACATCGCTCCGCGATTGCACCCCTGCTCGCTCCACGCTCCCGCTGTGACAGCGCAAGGTATTTTCGCGGGCAGTTCGTTTTCTGCCGGTTCCGCTGTTCGTAGGAATGCCGAACTCCAGGAATAATTGCTGCGTTGTTGGATGCAATAACCCCTACAGGAATTCTCTGGGCACGCGTTTTTACCGGTTTCCATTTAGAGAATATGAACGGAATCGGCGTGAACGCTGGATCGCACTCGTTCGACGACAAAAGTGAGTTTTGCAAATAGATGGTTTTTTTTTTTTTCTGGGGTTGCATTTGCCCGTGATTGTTGATCTGCCGAGCAACACCTCTTCCACGACGCCGTGAACGTGACCCGCTTCGAGGAGTTCCCTGCCCTTCTTCAGGTTAGCTCCTCGGAAGAAACTATCTATATCACTTAGCTCTCTGAATCCAAGCGTAATAATAATTGGCACGCTTTGCAGTGCCACGGCAGCAAAACACGAGCCGCGACGACGAACTCGGCTGCACTGAATAAGTCGGCGCAGCGAATGCAGTGCCATGGCCGTTCGATGGAAAGCGTTTTTTTTTTTTCATTCAGCGGCCGTGACAGTGCAATTGCTGGTATTGCCGGTTTCAAGCTGCCGCTGAGTTCGCTGCCGCGTTAGCTCGAGGGTGATAAGCTGTGATTGTTTAGTGATTGAGACGGCCCGCGTTACACGTGCGCAGTTTCGCTCAGCGGGCTCGTCACCTCCGTTGTCTTCCCCCAGTTAATGCATTTTATGTTGCCGCGTTCGCCTGAGGATACACGAGGTCTGGCGAAAAGAAGCACATGCGCTAACGCTACGTTCTCTGACAGCTGATAACAATTTGACGTCATTTGGAAGCAAACGGGAAATAGAACGCTTCAAGCGAAGCACCAAAACACGGCGCAGTGGCTTGCCGCCGCCTGTGTCGTCTGCCTCCCCCCCCCCCCCCCCCCCATCCCGCCAAATCTGCTGCCGTGGCCGCTTTGGCGCTGGAGACAGCGCGCGACTGTGGCGGCTCCTAACGTATGCACGGTGCCCATAGATAATCTCCGGAAATTAGCGGAACTAAGGAACAAATCAGTGGGCTACCCAACAAGACATGGCGAAGAATGGTTCGTGCTGACACCTCGATTTAACCTTGGAAATGAACGCCTTCATTATACTCTTCCGTCTCTGCTTAATAGTTACGCTCTTACTGATTTCGATTTGTTTGCCTGTATTCGCAAAGAACTTCACGCTAAGTATTTAGGTAACATGGCTTCAGTTTTAGTTTTCTTATATGTACATGGGGCTGATTCGCGCATTCTCCGGTAATCGTTGTGTAATTATGTAATCCTTACGTTTTGAATTGTATAATTTCTACAACTGGCTCCCTGCTGTACTTTAGGTTTGTAGGCTCGTCAAGCTGCCTTTAAGCAGCTTTTACCTACAACCCCTCCATCTGTATTTGTAAGATGGGAAATAAATTGAACTGAACTGAACTGAATAATATTACTATTATCATTATTAATATCATCATCATCATCATTGTTTTTAATATATCGCAATATTTTTTTAAGAAAGTGTTTTACGCCGGAGTCCACGGAGACTTCACTGCGCATTTCCGTCATGAATATGACGTTTTAAAATGTGCAGTGACAGGTGGCAAAGAAAAAACTAGAAGAAAAAGTTCCGTCGCCGGGAATGTAACCCACGATGCCTCGCTCCGCACCGCGCGGCGCTAAACTCGGCCACAGAGCGCACGTTATTTAGCATACTAACGGCGAGCTATTTATGTACACCATTTACCGTTGGCGGTACTCAGATATCGGTGGCACTTGAGCGTGTTCTCGTTATCACTAGCGAGTTGGCACGAAGGGCGCGAAGGGTGCGCTTTAAAGGTCGTCGCCCCGCTCGTTGCGATGCGCAAGCACCTCCAACCTATACCATCTGTACTTTGCCCTACAGGGCCTGGTAGCCCGGGGCGCGCATATCTCGTGGTGGAGGCGGTTTGTACGTCTTGTATTTTCACCGCAATGTTTGCGTTCATGTTACAGAGCGCACGAAGGTCCCTTCGCTCGCTGCATTTGCGAAAGGAGCGCGCTGTTCAAGCAGAAATAAGTAACAACTGTGACAGTCGTTAGTTCGCGCTTTTTTAGTATTCTTTTCGTGCGTCCTTTCTTTGAATTTGAGCAGCGCGCTTTAAGTGTCGAGCTGGGACAGTTGTTTGTTCACGCTCGCCCTGTGTGTGTTCTCTTGGTGCGTCCGTTCCACGAGTGACGTTCCAATTTGTTGCTATCGCATTCATTACTTCTTCGCGGCGAAACTGCGACTTTTTTATGTGCTTGTTGATGCCATCTTTGCGCGCTGTTCAAGATATGCTGTGTCCAGGTATGTGGTAGCTACCACAACAGTTTTATCATGGTCATGGGTGTTAGCCATCGGGATGGAGATGTACCACTGTAGGCGTCAACGTGGATGCATCCACGTCAAACGGTGCTATAGCTGCCAAACACCAACAGACATTGTACAAGCTCTTATATATTGATGTACAATATATGCTTAACTACCTCTGTGAAGACACGTTTCACTTTCGTGTTACACCGATTCCTCTGGCGGACGGATCAGCCATGTATTTTTTTCTCCTCACTGTGCGCAATAGCTGCGAGGAACGGGGGAAGCGGCGGCGGAAAACATTGCCACCAAAAATGGCTATGTTGTGAGCCATAACACCCTACGCTGTAAAAATGCATCCCGCGCGAACGATAGTGGCTATTTGTTGCCTTTCGTTGAATTTGCTCAATAATTAAATGACGCGTGAGAAGAAAAACCTGATCAACAAACTTGAGATTTCATGATATTAGATTTCCGTGAATGAATTAACTATTCGGCTAGTTGGTAAGTCAACCTGGTAACCTAATTTAAACGCAGTCCTGATCTGCTGTGTACAAGCACACGCATAAAAACGCGAGGCCTGCGCGGAACACGCATCACAATAACAGCGTCACTTGGAAGAGGGGCCTTTAGCCAGTTGTAACTCTGCTAGGGTGACTAATTCAAGTACAGTTCACAGGTATGCTCACTTTGCACACTTTCTTGATGAAAGTGTGCAAGAAAGTGTGCCTCTGCACACTTTCTTGATGTGGCTGATGACGACAAAGAATTATGGCTGAATCCTTTGAAATGGTTTGGAAGCTTTCAACCAACCATTCATTACGGAATTCCCATTGTGTGACAATTCTTGTTAATTTACTCTTCCGCCACGCAATATTACATCTGTTAGCCAGATTTCTCGCCCGACATGACGCCTTTTGCCAAGAAGTTTCAAGCACTGGCGTAGCTCTGCAGTAGAATACTCGGCTGCCAGGCCTGTGTTCAAATCCCACTTGAACCTTGTATGTTTTTGCTTTCGCATTGTGAGCGATAGCTGGGACGGACACCGGCACCCCCGGCTGATATATACGCCAGCAAAATGGGCTGTTGTGAGCTCATCACAGCTCATGCCGTGAGAAGTACTCATTCCGTGGTCGCTTCTATCGAATGATTGCGTACATGAAAAGTGCGAAAGTGCGGAGAGCTGGGCTTGTTTTGTTGTACATGATTAGAAAAAAAAAACAGCGCAAAACCACAGGACACACAGGAAGGCAACGCACACAGCGCTGAACTCTCAACAAATTTATTGTGAAAAACCAAATTCATCGCCTATAAATACTCATGAACTACTCGCATAATGGTGCGTTACTAGACATAGCGCAGATAGGCAGCGAATAGCACAACCGACACAGATTACGTCAAACGCCTCCGTAGATACTCCATTTCCTTGGGCAATAATGCGATTGACGGGGTGCTGACACAGTTTTCCCCCAACTGCGCAATCTTACACGCTGCAACAACTTCACGTGTTAGGCGATCCCTGTGTTTACTGACAACACTACGTTTCTCAAAAATAGGTGAGCACGTGCACGACCTACAGTGGATGGCTAGCCAGCCATCTTGTGCACGTTTTACATTGTTGTCATGCTCTCTCATTCTATCGTTAGCACAACGACCCGTCTGACCTACATAATATCTACGACATGTGAGAGGAATCTGATACACAACATTTTCAATACAATCGACATACCTAGTTCTGTGATTCTTCTGACAACCCTTTTTCCCGGTTCAGTGAATCGTATGGCCTCGTCAAACGGCAAATACTGTTTAATTTTGCAGGAGCAGAAAACACCACCTTAATGTTTGCTTTTTGCGCGATTCTTTTCAAGTTATGCGATGTTCTGTGTATATATGGAATGACAGCCACTTTTTCCTTTTTGCCCTTTTCAGGCTCATGATTTTTCTTGTTACATGCTCGAAATTTTTTGCGCATGCTCTCTGCGACAGCAACGATTACATGGTCAGGATAGCCTGCGGCTACCAGTCGCTTCACCTGTTGTCCTAACGCTTTTGAGAGTTTATGAGGACATGTCCGTTCGAGCGCATTGATCAAGCTAAGGTTTACAATTGCACGTTTAACCAGCTTTGAGTGTGCTGAGCTGAAAAAGAGAAGGGGTTTTTTACCCCGAGGTTGGTACATCCAACAGATGTGATCCCTGTTGATGAGAAACAAAACATCCAGGAAACGAAGTCTCCCCTCATCAGACAATTCGCATGTAAGCTCCAGGGAGTTAAAGAGATTTCTAAAAAGAGCCAGGGAATTGTCGGCGTTATTCTTAAATTCGTGAGGGTCACCATCAATGAAAATTAAAAAATCGTCCACGAACCTATGCGAGTGTGTGCGAATTTACATCATAATTCATAATGTTCTCACATAGCTTTGTGTGACTACCACCCCGCCTGGTAATTCTCAAGCTAGACAAACTAAGCATCCTCGGTAATTTACTGCCAAGTCAGATATGTCGTCTGCTAATTCATAAATTGCGCACACAAACATTGCGCGTTACCAAACATAAGCTTTGCGATTGGGGTGGTTGTAATTATCGGGATATTGAGCTAAGGTGATTTCGAGCAACTATCTTTTCCAGGAAACAAGATTTAAAGGTAATGGACTGATTATTTCGTCACCCTTCAGATTTTATTGCAAAAAATGAGAAAAAGAAACGCTCATAGGTCTCGTTCGGTGGGATGCTTCCAGAGGGACATAATGTCCGAGCCCTTGGTCTTCTCCTCGATCTTGTCGGCCATCTTCTGCAGGAGCTCCCGGTTGAAGTAGTGCTTCCAGTCCCCCACCTTGGCTTTCCGCACAAAGTTGAACACCTTCACGTCCTGCTGCTTCCCGTCGGCAGAGTCAGTCGACTCGAACTCCATGATCTTTTTCATGAACTCTGGACTGCTCTTCTCCATGACCTGCTTGAAAATGTTCTCGTCTCTATCCAGCAGTTTGCCGAACTCTTCCCCGAGAAAGTACGCGAGCTTCCTGATGCTTCCAGGCGTGTCGTGTTTGAATTGTTCGTATGTGCTAAAGAACACGTTCGGCTCGTTTCTCATTTCGTAGCCAGCCATAATGTGGTCGAAGTAGTCTCCGAATCCAAAGTTGCCCTCCAGAAAACAGTCAAGGAAATCCTCGAAACTTCCGTTTTCGAAACGGAACTTTGCGATCCCTTTGACGTGGTGGTAGAATGACACGGAGCAATCCCATGGGTTCCTTGCCATGTAGACATACTTAGCGTTTGTATGGCATGAGTTTCGACTTAGGATTGGGAGGTTGGTACGCATCATTCTTGGCGAAGGCATCTTGTCAAGTAGTTCCGGCGTCCCGTTCATCTCCATGAACGCGGCCTTCTCGATGTGGTCGTAGTAATCTGTGGCGGACTCGCCTTTGTTGAGAGTTAGTAGGATGACTTGTTGAACCCAGTGTGATCCCGACTTCGGGTAGGCCACTAGAATGACGTCACCGTCGCGTGGTTTGAAATTGAGAGCGTTGCGCAAGCACTCCGGGTCACAGTATGGCCCTCGGGGTACACCATCAATGATGTTGTAGTACGGCACCTGCCTCTGCTTCTTCTGGACTTCCTTTTTGCTCATGGTCGTGTCTGGTACAGCTCCAGCCTGCGAGGAAAAAAAGAAGGTAGTTTTAGTTTACGGAAGCCTGTGCCATGCTTAGGCAGCTGAGTTGTACTTGGAAATCACGATATGATACACACAGCAGTGTATCCCAGACTTTGTCTTTATATCATGGTGACGACGTGGTCATCGGCCTATTATATGACATCATAGAGCCGATGTTTTCATGATATCGCGCAGCCTTTAGCCACCGCTTCTCACTTCTATAAGAAATCGAAATTAAACTTGCATCCAGTTCCCCCTTATCGTAACTTGGTCTTCAAAGCAGCCGATCAGGAAGCACCAGAAATATTCGGATCATTGAAAATATGCTTGCATCAAACATTTCAAAAATATCTGTAATCAGTGAAAACAATACTAAAAACATGAATGTGAGGTGCAGTCAAGTGTTGCAATGCGCAGATTCCGTACATGAAGTAAGGCAGCACGGTTACACAACATATTTCCAGCAATTATGTTATCAGTGTAGCTTAGCTGCCCGTTGCGGTTTCTCTCTATGATGGCGGCGGGCAACACCAAAGGGTGGGAAGCTCGGTTGGAAGAAGGTCGTTATAAAGTTTTAATAGTTGAACGTTGTGATGGATGGCACAAGACTGGTATCTAGCAGCTAAGTGCGATGCATTGCTAAGAAATTCTTCCTTGGTTACGCTTCATCACCGTTGTAATATCACATCTGGAAAGGCAACCATGTACTTGAGTTTAATTCTCGGGAAGGGAAGTCTAACAATTTTTAAACACGCTATTGCAATAATATTAATAACGTCTTGACTTTGCACGTGCTAAAAGAACTATTTGATAATGAAGCACGCCGTAGTGGAGGGCTCCAGTTTAACTTTGCAAACCATGGGTTTTTATTTAACGTGCACCTTATTCTATGTAAACGGGCATTCTTCCATTTCGGCCCCGCCGAAATGCGACCGCTATTGCGAAGAATCGAGCTGGCGCGATACAAGCAGCAGGTTTTCACTATATTATAACCACTAAACAAAATTTGATTTTTTCCAGGGCCGCTTTTGCATTCACCTTATCACGACATTTCTAGTAGGATAGCTGAAGACTGTTGGAGGGTAGCATGGAGCTTAAGGAGCAGATGTCCTCCCGCACAACAGGACCTCTTCTAGAAAGTTTGCAAAACTTGCCGAAAACATCAAGTCTCACCCATTAATTCCCGTTCTGTGGCAACAAAGGTAGCGCAGTCATGATATGTGCACAGATCATGATGAAAAAATTGAAGAAGACAGGCAGATTGGGCGAGTTTGTTAGTTTCCATGATAAAAATATAAAACAGCGCTTAAAACACAGGACGAAAGGAAGCAGTGACACACACGGCGCTGATTAGCAAACGGCTTGAAACGAGCATGCAAGCTCATTGTCAAAGCGATACACTTTTGCCGCGAGGCACCGCCTCGTGTGAGCTCCCTGGTCACCAGGCCTGTTTCCTTTGATGATAACGGCAGGGCAGGTTGGCTAACGCAATCACTTGTTTTTCTTGATATGTGGAATCCCTGAGCCACTTCTCTTGTGCAGCTGTCATATGCACAAAGATTTTAGTGTAAAAAAGTCACAGTTTCGCAGCAAGAGCGAAGCAATGAATGCGATAGCAAGAAAAGCGGCCCGTGATGATGCGCTGCTACGCTGCATAAACATCTATCTGGCCCCCCGGCAGCAACTGTATTCGCCGACAGCTGTTCTTGGCAGTGAAGCGAAGGCTACAGAGCCACAATTCACGTGTCCTAGAGCTAATGAATGTAGTCCCACAATTTCGTCCGTATTTTCGGCGGGATATATATAAAATACTCCTTCATTTTCTACGTGTAGCTTTTTGAGACGGAACGCAGAGCTCACAAGCGAGATATATGTATTTCTTTTACTTTATACGTTGTCACTTTGCGTTTTTGCGTGTGTGAAAAAGTCGCCTCTTTTACCCGTAGCTTAGACGCCAAGTAGCGTTTGCGTCGCAATGCAACACTAGCCATCACTTTCGACGGCGTTACGAGACGCGCGCCAAACCGGACTACTTCGCAATAGCAGTACATGTGCAGACGTTCCGCCCTGTAGCTTTTCGTTCATTGCCAAGAGAAGTTGTCCGCGAGTATAGTGCGCGAGCAGACAGCGGAAGGGCAAGGTTCTCCCTGCGCAAATATTAGAAGAAGTGAGCGAGCTGGCCGACGACTTTTAAATGCGCCCGTTTAGGGAGCCTTCATGTGCGAGGCACGTACATGAAGGCTCCCTACGCCCGTTGCGCTCCTCGCTCCATCTCCCTGGTAATGAAGAAACGCTTATAAGCGCCTGCTGTCTCCGAGTCCTGCCAGCGGTAAAGGGTGTGTATATAACGCTCGCCGTTAGCTACGTAAAGGATCTGCTCTTTGTGGCGTAATGGCTAGCGCCACGCGCTGCGGAGCGAGAGGTTGCTGGTTCGATTCCGCACTTCAGAGCATTATTCTGAATTATTTTTCTTTGGGACTTTGATATACATATACATACCTATACATATACGGTGCATTACGACGGGGACGGCAAAAGCCAGCCGAGACTGTCCGTATAATTGCAATCGCACTAAAGAAAACCGTACTCGCTGACACTCAAAGCAGTGCTTGGCCAAGTTGATTTCTTTCCTAATGAATAAGTGTCCTCCAAAAGCCTCACATTAACGCACCGGCCTGTTTTCCCAGCGTACGTGTGGCCACAGGACAAAGCGCCGTGTGTGTCTCTCCTTTCTTTCGTTTTGTGTGTAAAACGCTTTTTCATATTTTTCATATTTCATCATGGAAAAGCTTCCTAGATGACCGCTGCCATACATTCTATCAAACTCGAACTGAAGCTACACTCACACGTGCTTTTCAGGTGGACACTTGCTGCCTTGAACAAGGCAAGGCCACTTGCCGAAACGATGGCTCCAGTGATACGCCGTGTTCAAGGATTTTTCAGTTTCTAGATTTGCAGAGCCGAACAATCAACCAAGCGAGCTGTCGCGCGACAGCCACTTCCTTCGCTTATCGAGTCCCTCGCCGCCATCGCGCACATTTGAGGGTTTGGCCTTGAAGGGCCAAATATTGTGCGTCGTTTCCAGCACGTCCGGCGGCAACTGGCGAAGTTGGACGCCACGCCGGCGGTGCCAGGTCCCAGCAAGAAATTCGACAATTCGTCATTGCCGCAATACTTGTTTGCAGACTAGTTGGTTCATACGTGTAAACTCGACTTGCTGCGCAACCAGCAGGAAAGAAGGAAACAGACAAGAAAGAGCGCAGACTTCTCTGCGCTCTTTCCCGTCTCCCTCCTTCTTTCCTGGTGGTTGCGCAGCAAGTCGAGTTCGTCATTGCCGACGGCGGGCTTTCCATCTGCTCCGGCCGCAATAGTTGTGCAAGCCGACACCAGGCTCACTTTCTGACCTGTTCACGACAGCTCGTTGCGTGGTCTTTCCGCATGTGTTCATTTGGCTTCCTGCGCAAGACAAATCCATCAAAACGCGTCCCAGTTAGACATTTGAATAAAAATCTATCCGCGCCCATTGGGCGTCGCTGCCTACACCATCTACACGCCAGACTGAAGTGTGAAATATTTTTGCGTAAGCAGCGTAGCCAGGAAGACGGCTCGCGCGCGTTACCTAGGGTATGTCTGTGGATGTAGTGGTTATGAGATTGCGCAGCGAACCAAGAGGGCCCACTTTAGATTCCTGGCGAGTGCACCTTGACAAAGGGAAATACTCACATACAGGTGCACGGTAACGAACGCTCGACACTGAAAATGATCCACGTGTGTCACTATGGCGTGACTCATATTTGACGCCCAAACAGATTTGATTTCATGATCGTCGGCTCCTCATGCGGCCTGTCGCCATTCAGGCGGAAGTGGCGGTGAGCGTATCTGCACTGTAACGGAAAAAAGGCATTTTCTCAATAGTTTTCTTCTGTACCGAGTCGTCAGAAGGAACACTATCGGTGTTAAAACATATTATCGGTAGCAAACGATCTTGCGCAGTCAAGGTAATATTGTAATTTAGAAGTACTTGTTGCTGGGCTAGTTGGTTCATCGTAATGAGGGGAAAAAAACTAGACGCCAAAACACCTAAAGAAGGACGAAGAAGCACAGGGAACGCTCTTTCCCTGTGCTTCTTCGTCCTTCTTTCGGTGTTTTGGCATCTAGTTTTTTTTTTCCCTCATTAAGGTAATATTGGGTGATCAATAATTTCGTCGCACGTCATGGAGCATCGTACCAGTAAAACCTAAACGCCTGTCATAGTATACGACCGCGAGCTATCGTGTAAATAGCGAAAACCGCTGCTGAAAGTACTGTCCGATAAGTGTGTAGGAGGCGCTGAAAAACCAAGGATAGATCTGTCGCACCCTTGGGGAGCAGCATTCAGCATACTTGGCCAAAGCGAATGAACAGGGCGAACATCTATTATGAAAAGTCAAAGAGAAGGCACTGAATGTCTAGCAACGCTGTTAAGGTGATAGCAGCAGCGCTAATGGACTCAACTTGCGCCAGAGTGGAGGAAACAGACGAATGTCAAAGATGACGTCATGACTGATAACCATTTAGACAGAAAACACAAGGCTAATATGCTTATTCTGCAAAAGTATTGAAAGGTGGGCTAGTTGGTAATTCATACTTCTTCGGCTTACTGGGAGCGCGGTACACACAACAGACGAAGGAAGAACCACAAAACACGAGCGCTCACTAACGACTGGTTTATTCACACATTAGAAGGACACATTTATACACAAAGGTGCGCATGTCAAAAAAAGGAAAAGATTACAGCACGAGCAGCACGCGGCGCACTTTATCGAGGCACTTGTCTAAGAACTATCAATGTACTTAAATTCACAGTCATGTAGTGATAATGAAGGATGGCTTTATACACTGGTCTGCATTCCTGGAAATGTGATACGCTTCAGAAATTTCGCGTGTAGTTTGAAGGGGATGCCGGAACAGAATAACCGGTGTTATAAGGACTGGCTGCGGGTCATTTGTGACCAATATGTTCGTCGAGGGAACAACCGCGGTTCGTATACCGACTGGTGTAGAACTTCGAGAACTGCCACGGAAACATTGTGGGATCGGATCAGACCACAACTTCCCGTCAAGAAAAAACAAGCATCACGTGAGGGACGTCTCTTGAATCTGAGCGATGTAGCCCTGCCAGAAGAAATTCGGCAGGTTCTGCAAAAAGGCCCGAAGTTCGCCGTGGAACCCACCCTTCGACCGGAGGAAAAAATTGCTACAGCAAGGGCCGTCTCCAAGCTAGCCAAGGAGGAAGAACGCTATAGGTGTGTAACAGAATGTGTTCATGCTGTTTCGGGGAATATTAGCAATTATAATAGGAAGTTACGTGTTGAACCTATCGTAGACTGTTGTTTGAAAAAACAGTTAAGAGTACTCGTTTCTGACAAGGAAGGTTTCTTCGTCACTATTAACGAGCAAGATTTTTTCAAGAAGGCCACCAAAGCGTTGGAAAGGAATTTCAAGCCTATTTCTGTGAAAAGCAAGGATGTAAAGACCACAGCGATCGCGCTGCTTAATAGGCTTAACCTAGGAATGCTAGCCTCATCTGTAGGAAAGGCAAAAGGTGAAGAGCTAGAAATTTTCTTTTCCATTAAAACGCACAAACCGGAAATGCCGTTACGCACGATTGTTTCGGAAAGGGATACATGGCAGCTGGCCATGTCTCAGTTTCTGCAGAAACACCTTTCAGCATTGCACGTTAATGACCCTTTCCAAGTGCCAAACTCGAGTGTCCTGGTTGAATACCTCAACAAATGTGAGGATTCTGACGTTACCGCGTTTAGCGTTGACGTAGTTGATTTATACTATTCCTTGCCGCATGATCAATTGCTAAAGTGCGTAGAGCAATGCATTGTGGAAGACATTGACGAACTATCGTTCAGGAATAGCGCCGGAGTGTCAACTGAGTCTTTTTTAGAAATGTTGACGTTCTACCTGAAGTCCACCTTCGTCTTATGGCTTGGGAACCTGTACATGCAGAAATCAGGCATCTGTATAGGCTCCAGTGTTGCACCTGTATTAAGCAACATTTTTCTAGGGAAGGTAGACACTGCCTTAAACACTAAACTTCAGTCATGCACAAAAGTTTTCCGTTACGTTGATGATTACTTGATTATTGTGAAAAAATGTTCAGCAGTGGAATATGACGCTATCATGGAGTGTTTCGAGACAGAGGGCATGGGCCTCAGGTTTACCTCCGAGGTTCAAAAAGATAAAAAACTGCAGTATCTAGACCTTTGCCTGTGTTTTGAAGACAAACATTTTTGCTGGCAGTATAAACCCCGATCTGAGAAACCTGTTCTAGATTACTCGTCCGGTCACTCCAAGCTTGTGAAACGAGGAATTGTACAGTCATGCTTACGTTCAGCCCTTGATAAAAGCTGCCTTCATGTGCTGCACTATGGCTTAGTTGCGCAGGTAGAACGATTATTAGCTGCTGGATACCCTTTAATTGCATCGGTATGTGAAAGGCTCTTGCAGATGGTGAAAAATTGTGAAAAACGTAGATGTATATCTTCAGGACACACCGAAAAAAACAAAAGAGCGGCAGTAATTCCTTACGTTCATAAAATGGCCCACGGACTGAAAAATGTTGGAAACCGGTTTGGTGTGCGCGTTGTTTTCTCTGCGCCCAATAAACTGGGCAGTATATGTGCTATGGTACATAGAAGGGCACAGGGAGTGTGTAAAGGGAGGAGATGCCTCCAAAAACATGTTAAGCAGTATGTCAAGTGCGTTACAGGAGTGGTATACGAGATACCCCTGTCTTGCGGTCGCATGTACATCGGCCAAACTGGCCGATGTGTAAATATACGCCTCAGGGAGCATAGAAGCTCTTTGAAAAGTACCCCATATTCCCACTTAGCATCGCATTGTGATACATGCAAATGTCACCCGCTGTTCAAAAAAACAGTTATTCTGTTCCGGCATCCCCTTCAAACTACACGCGAAATTTCTGAAGCGTATCACACTTCCAGGAATGCGGACCAGTGTATAAGCCATCCTTCATTATCACTACATAACTGTGAATTTAAGTACATTGATAGTTCTTAGACAAGTGCCTCGATAAAGTGCGCCGCGTGCTGCTCGTGCTGTAATCTTTTCCTTTTTTTGACATGCGCACTTTTGTGTATAAATGTGTCCTTCTAGTGTGTGAATAAACCAGTTGTTAGTGAGCGCTCGTGTTTTGTGGTTCTTCCTTCGTCTGTTGTGTGTACCGCGCTCCCAGTAAGCCGAAGAAGTATGCTTATTCTAGGCAAACTCCGCAGGGATGAGAGCACGCGAGCGGCTTCACGCAACGTTTATATCTGTGAGCTGGTTGTTTCGTTGAGTGGGTATTGCATAGCAATACTGTTTCTGTTTGTGCTTTTGTGAAGTTGATGATGATGATATGTGGTGTTTAATGGCGCAAGGGCCATTTGATGGCCAAAGCGCGCCAATTTATGAGACAAGGGATGTGAACAATGGTTGTGGTCGGTAGCTGTATAGGGGCCTTAAAATTCCTCGCGCTAAAGGCGGGTCAAGAAAAGATGATTCTGGGTCCTGGTAAATATACGCAGTGGAACAGACACGCGTACGCAGCGATTTATTGACGTTTCGGCCGCGGGTCCGGCCTTCATCGGAATCTGATGAAGGCCGGACCCGCGGCCGAAACGTCTATAAATCGCTTCGTACGCGTGTCTGTTTCACTGCATATATATATATATATATATATATATATATTAAAAACATGAGAGTGACGTGAAATGTGTGTAGTGAAAATGAATGACAAGTGGTCGTAAGAATAAAACTGTGAAGATGTGACATCAGCACGAATGCCTCGTCAACGCCCTTGAGTCCAAGGGCAGCGAGGCAAGTGCTATTTTTAATGTATTCACCGCAGCAGTGACCTCTGTTCAGAGGCCGTGCTAGGGATCGCCTTGATATTTGACGTGAAAACTATGTACATCGTTTAAAAAAGCAGACAGTGACTGATATGTAAAAAGCTGATCCCTACCGATGAACATTGAAAGATGAAGTGGAAATTGCAGTCGGTAGGGAAATGTTTTTTTTTTTTTTTCTGACAACGTCTAGTTCCTTGCACTAGATCAGGACGTAAAGGACGGTGAGTGGTTCACCACACTTATCACACAAATGCGGGTCGCGACCGGACAGAAAGTGCGTGTGTGTACTGTATGTGTGACCAATCCTAAGTCTGCATAGTGTAATTTCTGTGTGGCGTGACTTCGATACTGGCGGCCCATTACCGTGATGTGGTTTGATAACGTGTAATTTATTTTGTGTCTGCATATCCCATGTGCTCTGCCAAAAGGCCCTGAGCTTTCTTTTGACAAAGGGTTTTAGGTCTAGTGGGGGAATAGCTATGAATGTATTTGGACTGTTTCCGTGGGCGGATGCTGCTAGCTGGTCCGCCAACACGTTGCCTTGAATCTCGCGGTGCCCTGGCATCCAGCACACTACGACATGTTGCTCGAGTGTGTAGAGCGTGCATAAAAGAGAGTATACCGAGACAAGTACAGCGTTTTTGTGTTTTTGCAAAGTTTTTAATGCTTTTACCACGCTTAGGGAATCCATGTATATAACTGCCTTTTGTAGTTTTAGTTGTTTAATGTGTTTAACGGCCGAAAGTATCGCGTAAGCTTCCGCTGTGAAAGTACTTGAATTAGGGTGCAGAATATCGGAATCGGAAAAGGATGGACCAACGGCTGCGTACGATTTTGAGGCGTCTGTAAAGAAATCTCTAAAGGTGCATTTGTGCTGTAGTTCGAGGAAGTATGTACGGATATGTGCAATAGGCGTGCGTTTCGTTACTTCCACGAAATATAGATAGCAATCTATAAGCTGCCACCGCCACGGCGGCAGTGGTGCAGCGGGAGCCGCTAGAGAGTGTTCGAAAAGTGGCACACCCATTTCCTCAGCTAAGCCCCTCACGCGAAGTGAGTAGGGCTGTCTCACCGAAGGACGGTGGTCGAAAAGGGCAGAACTGGATAAATCATTAATTGTGGGGTTTGAGGGGTGTTCATTGTCTGCGTTCACATTGAGATAGTATAGAAACGACATGTAAGATCGCTGCATGTGGAGCGACCACTCGTTTGATTCGGCGTAGAGGATTTCCACGGGGCTGGTGCGAAAAGCGCCTGTAGAAAGGCGAATGCCCGAGTGGTGGACCGGGTGAAGCATCTTCAACGCGCTTGGTGTCGCAGACTGATAAATTATTGCCCCATAATCTAGACGCGTGCGTATGAGGCTTTTATGGAGATTCAACAGACACTTCTTGTCACTACCCCACGTAGTGCGTGAATATTCCTTTAGAATATTTAGAATATACCTTTAGAATATTCATGGTTTTTATGCACTTGTTTTTTATGTACTTAATGTGTGATATAAACGCGTTTCGTGTCTAGAATTAGCCCTAGGAACTTGTGCTCCGTTTTTACTGACAAACGCTGACCATGTAGGTCATCCCGATCCAGACGACCTCGTCTGGATCGGGATGGAGACCTCTCTTTCGGGAGAATAGAACGCAAGTGCTTATTTGTGCATTCAGTGTAAACCCATTCTCGTCTGCCCATTTAAAGACCTTGTTCAAGCCCAGCTGAACCTGCCACTCACACATTGAAAGGTTGCAAGATTTATAACCAATCTGCACGTCGTCGACATGTGTGCAATAAAACATATTCCGTGGAATACACAGACGTGGGGAATTCATTTTTATAATAAAAAGTGTGCAACTCAGGAGACTTCCTTGCGGCACTCCAGTTTCCTGGACAAATATTCGGGACAAGACATTAACCACTCAAACACGAAACGTGCGATTGGACAAATAGCTTTTGATTATCGTCAGCATCTTTCCTCGGACACCTAAGTGTGAGAGGTCTCGCAGTATGCAAAAGCGCCATGTGGTGTCGTAGGCCATTTCCATATCGAGGAACTCCGAAAGAAAGAGTTGCTTGTGAACAAAAGCGTCGCGAATTTGTGGCTCGATACGGATAAGGTGGTCAGAGGTCGATCTACCCTCTCGAAAACCGCACTGGTATGGGTCAAGTGATTTGTTTGCTTCGAGGAAGTGTAAAAGTCGGCGGTTTATCATCTTTTCAAAAAGTTTACAGAGGCAGCTTGTTAGTACAATGGGCCTATAGCTCGTAGCGGAGGATGGGTCCTCGCCCTGTTTTAGAATCGGAATAATAATGGCTTCTTTCCAGGCAGAGGGGGTCTCGCCGGAAAACCAAACAGCATTATACAGGGAAAGGAGGGCTTTTTGTGTTTGATATTGTCAGGTGTGTCAACATTCCATATAAAACGCGGTGGGGGCCTGGGGCGGAATTATTGCAGCAGTTAAGCGATGCTTGCAGCTCAGAAATGCAGAAAGATTCATGTGTTTTGTGGATTTGCGCTCTAGTTTCTGTTTTTCGATTCTTGTGTTGTATCTTTGGAAAGCTTCACTATAGTGCGACGAGCTCGACACCTGTTCGAAGTGTGCACCTAGGAAGTTCGCCTGATCTTCCAAGCTGTCGCCTCGTGTGTTTACTAGAGGAAGGGAATGTGCTTGTCGGCCTGCTACCCTGCTAATCATGTTCTAGACTTTGGCCTCCTGTGTATATGAATTAATGCCCGATAAAAACTTCTGCCAACTTTCCCTTCTTGCCTGTCGGCGCGTTCTCCTGCCTTGGGAATTTATGTTCTTAAAACTGTCCAGATTCTCGGCTGTAGGATTGTCCCGAAGCAGCCTCCAGGCTTTGTTTTGTTTTTTGCATGCATTTCTGCACTCAGTGTTCCACCACGGCACACGTCTTTTGCCGGGCAGTCCAGATGTTTGTGGGATACACTTAACTGCAGCATCAATCAAAAAAGCAGTAAAGTATTCTACAGCTTCATCCATGCTTCCATGCTTAAAGCACTCATGTCGGTGCAACTTAAGAGAGCCATTTTACGAAACTGTTCCCAATCTGCTTTGTCGATTTGCCATTTGGGAACATGTGGAAAACATTCATTCGCTATTGGTGTGCTCAGAACTGTTGGAAAGTGGTCAGTTCCGTAAAGATTATTAATTACTTTCCATTTAAGTAAGGATAGAAGCGATGGAGATGTAAGGCTGAGATCTATGGACGAGTATGTATTGTTAGCGAGGCTATAATATGTTGGCTCTTTCTGATTCAAGAGGCGTCCGCCAGAAGAGAAAAGGAACTGTTCAACCAGACGACCTCGTGCATCGCAGTCAGAATCACCCCATAGACAGCTATGTGCATTAAGTTCCCCAAGGACCAGATAAGGTTCTGGGAGTTCATTCATTAAGACTGAAATTCATGTTTTTGCAGTTGATAGTGTGGTGGTATGTAGAGCGAGCAACAGGTGACGAATTTGTTCAAAAGAACCGCTCGAACAACCATTGTCTCAAGAAACGTTTGGAGCGGTAAGTGTGTATATGCTATTCCTTGATTAACTACAACGCCTACACCACCAGACGAGGCCATGGCATCGTCCCGGTCCTTTCGGAAGATAATGTAACTGCGTAGAAAGTCGCTGTGTTTTGATTTTAGGTGCTTTCTTGTACACACAGCACTTTTGGTGAGTGTTTGTGTAAAAGTTCTTGGACATCGTCGAGGTTTCTAAGCAGTCAGCAGTCCTCTGACGTTCTATTGTATAATTTGTGCTTCCGTATTGGATGTAAAGTAGTGCTGTGTGTACGAAAAGGAAGTAGCTGTTCCTCAAACGGAAAGTTGGAGCTCAAGTAACAGGGCTGTCCTCGGGCCCCGTTATCGGCTTTTTCGTTTTCTTTGCGCGCTCCAAGGAGCTGCGCCGCTCTTTTGGCACCAGGGGTACCGGAGTTGTGTCCATTGCCTCCTGTGAGGCACTGGACGCCCGCGTAAGCGAGCTGGTGGCTTGTTTGTGCGACCTCGCCTGGCGAGGCGTGGTCGTGAGACCCGACGACCCTGGAGTCGCCTGGATCAGTGGCTTGGTAGGTGGAGCAGACTTAACTGCTGCCGCCACGGGGGCAGCCGCCAATGCTGCTGGCTCACTTTGCGTGGGCCGAGACAGTGGCGGTGGCCGATGCGACGCTTCGCCCTGACGCGCCGCATCAGCATACGTTGGACCATGAAAAGCCGAGCACCTTCTGCGTGCTTCTTTAAAGGAAATGTTCTCCCGGACATTCAATGAAATTATGTCTTTTTCCTTCTTCCAATTTGGGCAAGAACGTGAATACGCAGCGTGGTTGCCGTCGCAGTTAACGCAGTGGGGAGTTTCATTGCAGGTGCCCGAGGCATGGCCTTGGACACCACATTTGGCACAGGTGGGTCGACCACGGCTGCCCTGAGAGTCGTGGCGAAATCTTTGGCATTGGTAACATCTGCGAGCGTTCGGGATGTAGGGTGTAATAGCTGTCTATGTGTACCCAGTTTCTATGCTCTGTGGCAGTTCATTTGTGGAAAATGTCAGTATGAGGTGTTTAGTGGAGATTTCCTGGTCGTTTCTCCTGATTAAAATTCTCTTCACATTGGTCACGTGCTGATCTTTCCACCCTTCGAGGAGTTCCGTCTCAGTAAGGTCAATAAGGTCTGTATCTGATACGACTCCTAGTGCGGAGTTCATGGATCGGTGTGGTGTTACTGTGATGGGGATGTCGCCGAAAGTTACGAGATTTTTTAGTTTGTCATATTGTATCTTGTCACGGAGTTCGAGAAGGAGGTCTGCACTAGCCATCTTAGTGACTTTATAGCCAGCACCTAGGGTGAACTGGCTATAAAGTGAACTGCATGGTAGTGGGGAAATACTTCGTTTGGTCGGCTCAATAATGTCAGCTCTTCGGTGCGCACGCGTTGTGAAGTGGCACGATCGGTTAATAAAGGGAATGCTCTATGCATAATAATGGAAATTGATTCGGCAGCGATGGCGGCCACCCACCACGGAGCCCAACATGGGGATGCTACAAGATTCATGGAACTGAAAACATGGAGACGCCAGCCGTACACCGCTACTATAAACAAATGCGCATAGACCGAGGTTGGCTATTTGCACAAGGTTAACCCAGGCCGCCTACGAAAACAGTGACGTAACTGAAGAGACTAGGAGACAGGACAGAGAGGAAGAAGAGCAGGAAAGAAAAAGATCAGAGGGAGGGATAGGAAAAGGCGACCGCCGATTTTCCCTGGGGGGATCAGCCGAGGCGTGCCGTCTACATGAAGCCAGGGCCAAAGGGGTGTGTTGCCTCTGCCGGGGGTCCTTATGGGTCCAAACATCCGGCGTCGGCTCAACCCCGAGGATCTGTTTTTCCCCGGACACGGCAATGCCACGCACGGCGAGGCGTGGGAGGGGTCGAAGACCCCGTTAGCTTGTTTCCGTGGTGTCGCTACACACCAAACGCCTGCTTGCGCAGACGCCCCTGCGGGGCTTTGTGAAGTTAGGTGTTCATTGACTTATCGAGAGCGCTTACGAGGCAGCAACCACGACAAATGAGAATGCGGCTTCAATAGCTTTGCCTCGAAGAGTTTGCTACGTATTCAATGACGTTATTGGCCTTCACATTGCAGGCTCACTCGTAAAAGTGAATACCAGCGCCGCCTCTTTAGCGAAGTGGCTACTCGTCACGACTATTCATCCGCGCATGTTTGGGGCACCCGACGCGCGTTTAAGTGTCCTTTTTTAAATGCAACTCGTCCGCGGTTTTCAAAGCAGCCTAAATAAGGCTCAACCAAAAGGTTGTGCTATGCTTCATTCGGGGCAATCGAGGCCAGTACGTCAGTTCAGCCTTCCGGTGATATCTTCAGCTGCACAACAGGGAGAGTGATGGTTACTGAACATAAACATGTACGCATGTTCATGGGGAGAGGACATCACAGACCGATATGAATACTTACACGCATATTGTCACGTGGTCGTGACATCGATGAAGACAGCAGCCGGCGTGTTCAAGATGGAACTGTTTATTTGGCCGAACTTGTGGCCAGAAATGAAAAGTCAAACTACAGCAATACACGCTGTACACTTATAGCGGCCGAACAGGGCGTCGGCCGTCGACAAAACTGACAAGCGGCGAAGCGTGTCGGCATTTATACATGTGCCGTCGAATATTCAAGCGTTATCGCTGGCTGTCGCGCAAGCGCTAGGATAGGCTCGAGCGTTCGCGTCTTGCGCGCAATCTTAACAAAACGATCTACAATAATCGCGAAGCTTCTCGAACAATAAGGCGCGGTTTCCGCTGAGCGTTGCTGACATTCTTTGTGGGCGAAAACCGAATGCAGCAAAAGTGATAATAAGAAACTCACGTGGCAATATGGCTAGAAGAGACCACACGGTGCCCATACAATAAGACCTCCTACCGCCAGCGTGCCGCGACCGTTGCCAGCTTCTGAAACGCGTGCTAGAACTGGCGGTAATATTCAGTTTGAATCAACTAAGATGTGCCAGCTAGCTACGCGCGCTGTTTTTACAGTCGTGTGAGTTCAGCGTTGCTCGTGCAACTTGTCCTAGTACTCTCATGTCATTTTGAAACTTGCAAGGGTTTGTGCTTCGTTTTCAGCCGTCATGCACTACCAATAATTCATAAATGATAGGACTTCTCTGTTCGCTATTACAAGTGTCACTCGACGGAGTCGAAGCGCAAAGCAAAGAGCGTAGGCCTCGCACGCGCGGTGCCTCGTCTCGTAAGAACGACACCGTTTGGGAGCATTCCAAGTCCTTCCAGAGAGCACATGATCCAGGGAGATAAAAGCGGTGCCTGGAACGGTGGCGAATGTAAAATTGAACAGGGCGAGTTGGTTCGTACTCATTGTAACAGCAACGAAACATGAGATCAAGGCAGGGAAGCATACACTTGTTTTATGCACTTCTTGGCCTTGTGTTCCTTGCTGAGACGTTCGTAAAATTTATACAGAATGTTAGGCGAAAGGTGATTGTTGCTATATTAATAATATTTTTTGAAGTTTTACTTCCCAAACCAGAATATGATTATGAGTGACGCTGTAGTCGAGAGCTAGAGAAACTATGACCACCTGTAGTTATTCAACGTGCGCCTAAATCCCCGTTGACGGGCATCTAGGATTGGGTCTAAATTGAAATAGCGACCGCCGAGGCATGGGTCAGCAGTAAAGCACCATGACCAATTGACCACCGTGGCGGGTAAATGAGTGTAAGCTGGAATTAACAAAAATAACGCTAGAGGGCAATAATGTACCGTGAGGAGAAATACTCAACTTTCAGCTGAATGTGAGCCTCGTAGCGACGAGTTTTAAGTGCGTGTCAGTATAACGCGCTGAAGACGAAGCACTATAATTTACAAGACACGAAATCGACCGTGGTTACCGCGACCTCGCATCTAGGTGAATATGGTGGTGTGTCATTAGGAAAGACGCCTGCAAATACTTACACTCAACTACCTAAACACCCATTGAATGCTTCGTAAAAATGGACTTACGAAAATTCAACCAGTTCCGCCGATGAAAGAGCAAAGGTGGTGGCCTTCCCTTCGGCACTCATTTCTCTGTCTTTCACATCTCTACTACACATACTATCTGTTAGGCTTTCAGGTGGTAGTATAGTTTTATTGCATCTTGGCTATACCACTCACAGGTTTACAAAGATGTGTTTGCTTATGATGCTGTGCAGTGGGATTTACCCAATTTTTGCAGCACGTACGCTTTATGGTGGTCATAGTTTTCTGATAGGCAGCACACATTTCTGTGGCACATACCTGTTTTCATATTTGAAGAAAATCAGCGCACAGAAAAACGAAGACAAAGAAGAGATGAAACACACACAGCGCTGCACTCACAACTGAAAGTTGATTCAGAGCAACAAGAGCTTAAAAGGGGAAAACCGCGCATGACAAGTGAGGTACGAAGTGATTAGGTGATACGCTCATCAATAAAAGTGAACTCTTTCTTGTGCAACGTCACATTTATTGATGAGCGTATCACCTAATCACTTCGTACCTCACTTGTCATGCGTGGTTTTCCCCTTTTAAGCTCCTGTTGCTCTGAATAAACTTTCAGTTGGGAGTGCAGCGCTGTGTGTGTTTCATCTCTTGTTTGTCTTCGTTTTTCTGTGCGCTGATTTTGTTCAAACATGAATACGCGCCACCTCGCCCAACTAGCTATCTTAATTGTTACATACCTGTTTGTTGGGCTAACGGTTGCCTTCGTTTATAGTAGACCAGTGGTGAGTAGTGGGATTTCCCCAATGTCTGACGCGCATACCCGCTTATGATGCCCACAAGCGTTACCATGGATCCCGCACATGAAAGGGTCGACCAAGAACAGCTGCGCTCTTAAAACACTGTCCGCATGTTCATATTACTTGCAAATACTTGTTTATGGTTTAATATATTGCGAATATTTCTACCGTTGCATACGTTAATTGTAGCCCATTCGTAAATAATGGTAATAACAGGAATGGTAAATTCTAAAAAGGGGGTGTTCTTGCGGTCGGCGCTCTTTCATCCCAGCTTTTGCTACGTAGTATGTATTCGCTATATGCTAACCCCATCATCATGTCTCCCCACCATGTCTTAATCAGGCGCATGTGGGCTCTCAGTGGCTGTAGTCTCAAAGCAATGCGATGGCGGGCTAGTTGGTGTGAATAAAGTTTTTTTTGCCTTTTTGTAGCGCAAAACGACACCAGAAGGTATTTAGCCTTGCGGTATCATTTTGCGCTAAACACACCATGACTTTAGTTTCAGACGATCCTTTTTGCAGGTGTCATTAAAATGCCGTTATTAGTGGGCTCTAATTGGCTGATTCATTAAAGGCAGCCAAGTAGTCACCTCAGTCATTGCACATGCGAGATTTACGTCACGGGGAGTGGCAGTGTGGCCCAAACTGATCATATCAAAATACGGGCCCAGGTCTTGGATCACACAATAAAACGTTCATTTGCTTCATGAGAAAGAGACGGTCGGCTACCCAGCAGTGATGGCACAGCCGCGAGAAATGAAAGCGCAACACATTCATTGTTCAATTACCGGTTATATAAGCAGATGGATCTCACGAAAAGCAGCAGCATTCTTGGAACTTTGTTCATCACAGGCGCACCAGGGGAAGCTTTTCGAGCGTTCATCTATTGCAGAAAACCCCGCCATCTAATTCGTTAAAGTTGTTCATTTATAAGGACATCATATGATATTCGCAATGTGACGAGTCACACAGCACCCGTTTTAAAATACCACCTATTCTTCATATGTAATATTTGGCACTGCGCTCCATTGCAATCAGGCATAAATACGCTGTTGTGGAAGGAATGGCTAGTACAAGATGACACAAAAATTCAATGTTCACGGCAAGTAAAACTTGGAAAAAGTTGTAGTTACAGTTGCCGTTTTGTTCTTGAGAGAAGTAACGATTAGATTCCTGGCGCGAACGGATAAACACGTAATGATGAAACTGAACATGTACATGGCCTCGAGTCACAAACGAGCACGTTAATAAGGCGCACGTGCCGCCGCTTTCAGACAACAGCGGAAAATCACGGCGCCATCCGTTTCCTTCAACGAGCGCGCGCAAAGAAAAAAAAAACAAGTGTCAAAAGACAGCATGAGCACGCCTCGTCACCCAACCGACAGTCTCGGATCAAACGCCCGGCAAAGTCTGGAAACATCTAGAAGATGCAACGCCAAGCCACGCCACCGCGAGTGGAACCGACGAGAAGAATCTCGCTCTTTTCCTAGGTTTGGCTGTGCTGCGCCCCAAAGAACACACCCAACGCTTCTGTGACCCGGGAGCGAGGATATATAAGCGTGCACTGACGACCATTCAGGGGTCGATCCAGAAATGGAGCAGCTATGTTGAGTGTAGAAGGGTTTCTTGAAGGGCCAGTTGGTACATGATGCTGAGGGGAACAGCGCAAAACACGGGATGGAGAAAGATTCAGCACACGACACAAGCGCTGACGAACAACTGTGTGTAAATTTATTACACCTGGAAATATATAGCTGAAAACAGAAAACAAGAACCATCACGTGCACATCAGAGTGAAAGGCAAAAAACGAATCTGTCACGAGTCAAAAAGTACAAGTTAACTGCTCAAAAACATTCTCTTTTTCCAGGAGGGCGAGTGAAGGCTCACTAACGCTCATGTCCCCTTTCGTCTTGATATGAAAAGCCTCGTTAATTTCGCGCTCTGTCTTGTTACGATATCTCGAGAGTATCTTGCATTCATGAAAGAGCGGGGCGCAGCCGCACAAGGAGCAATGGGCTGCCAAGGTGCTGCTCGTTGAAGTCCTGAGGTTATTTGCGTGCTCTCTCAGGCGGTCGTTCAAACGGCGACCGGTTTGTCCAGTATAGGACACACCACAGGACAATGGAATGTCGTACACTACGTTGCTCACACACTCGACGTACTGCGACCTGTGTTTCTTGACACACGCATGCTCCTTGGTATTGTCAACGTTCACTTTCTTGCAAAGGCGGCCGAGTTTACGAGGAGCCGAGAAAACGAGTTTCACGCCTGCCTTGCCAACAATCTTCTTGAGCGCATGGCTCACACCGTTTACGTAAGGGATGACAGAAATTTTCTGTCTCTCCTGTGTTGGGCGTGTCCTGGTACCACGTTTTGAAAGCTCGCTCAGTAGAATTGCCGCCAAGGCACTGAGTAATTCAGTCGGGTAGCCGGTGCGTTTCAGTCGCTCGACCTGGGCGCTAAAGGTTCTTTGCACTTGGTGAGGGCAGGACCTCTTCAGAGCACCTCTGAGAACACCCAAGGCAACTCCGGGCTTCACAAGCTTAGTATGCGCAGAGCTGAACCGAAGAAGGCCCTTCTGGGGCCTCGGCGCGTATTCCCAGCAAGTGTGCAGTCCCCCAACATGCAGCACCAGGTCTAAAAACCTTAAGCAACCATCATTGGGGAGTTCCATGGTTAATGTGAATGCGTTGAGAATGGCCGCGAACACGCCAAATATTTGCTGTGATTCTTCATCGATTGAACTGTCAAGCCTGAAAAGCACCAGGAAATCATCCACGAATCTGAAGACCTTCAGTATACTGTGGCCTGAAAGGGCGTCCTGCAGCTGCCTGTCGAGGCGAGCCAGAAGCAAATCGCTCAAAACGGGGGCAAGACAAGAGCCTATACATATACCCTCATTCTGGATATATAGACGACCTTCATGTTCGACGAACGTAGAACGTAGGTAGAACCGCAGCAACTCCATGAAGGCTGACTTGTTGGTGCCACACGAATTCTGAAACTGAACGGTTTTTCTTTCATGAATGCAAGATACTCCCGCTCTTTCATGAATGCAAGATACTCTCGAGATAATGTAACAAGACAGAGCGCGAAATTAACGAGGCTTTTCATATCAAGACGAAAGGGGACATGAGCGTTAGTGAGCCTTCACTCGCCCTCCTGCAAAAAGAGATAATGTTTTTGAGCAGTTAACTTGTACTTTTTTACTCGTGACAGATTTGTTTTTGCCTTTCACTCTGATGTGCGCGTGATGGTTCTTGTTTTCTGTTTTCAGCTATATATTTCCAGGTGTAATAAATTTACACACAGTTGTTCGTCAGCGCTTGTGTCGTGTGCTCAATCTTTCTCCGTCCCGTTTTTTGCGCTGTTCCCCTCAGCATCATGTACCAACTGGCCCTTCAAGAAACCCTTCTGCAATTTATTTCTCTTAGAACGGGCTCTTTCCCTCCCAGTGTTCTGCATAACGCATCAGTGTGCTTCAATCTTTTCACCCAAGCGACGATCCGCGCTCGCATTTACTCGTATTCTATCAAGAATGGCGTCATCCCACGCGAAGTAGCTTCCCTCGTCGGGCCTTTGAACCCTTCGCGAGGCCACGCCTCACGGTTGTGCCGCATCTTGCGTTCTGAGACATGGAATCAGTCAAGATTCTTCAAGGACTGTCTTCGCGTCGCCTGCTTCCGCGAGGCCCCACCCGGAGGAGGACTTGAACGCTATTATCGTGAATTGAGGTCTGCATTTCAGGTAACCGAGTTCGTGTGGCTGAAAGTGCTTGCGACCCTTCCGCGGAAGAATCGCCCTGCCATAGCGTCGCAGAAAATTCACCTAGTAGGCACGCCAGATTTGCCTAAACCTGTGGAAAAGGTGCTCAGCCTCGGCCCAAAGTTCTGGGAGCATCCTAGGCTAGATAAGACAGAACTTCTTTCCTTGGTCCGAAACAGCGCGTCGAGAGTTTCGTCGGAGGACTTTAACAGATGCGTGAGCGCCGGTGTGGACGTGCTTCCGAAGGAAATCAACAGTCGCAGTTCCATTCACTCAGGCAAGATTGTGTCGCTTTTACGCGATTCTGGATTAAGGCTGCTCGAATGAGACAAAGAGGGGGGATTTGCCGTCATGCCAGCAGCAATTTACAGAGACAAGGCGAGTGATGCAGTCCATGCCAACTTTGGCTTAGTCGAAGACGTACAGCCAAGCAAGATCAAGCAGCGGGCAGTGCAGCTGTTCAATGATGCAGGGCTAGAGAAATTGGCTGCGTCAATCAAAAAAGCTGAGGCTCTGACTCTGAAGTCTTTCTTCTCGGCAAAGACGCACAAGGAAGCCTGCCCTTTCAGAGTCATTGTGAGCGGAAGGGACACTTGGCAGCACTCGCTAGGTCTGTACCTACAGCGGTTTCTGTCGGTCTTAACCATAAATGACCCGTTCCTCGTTAGAAGACCAAATGAAGTTGACTTATTCATAGGCGACCTTGGCAACACACGTGTTGGTGCGTTCTCTGTGGATGTCAAGAATCTATATTGCTCCCTGCCTCAGGATCCCATATGTCAAGCTGTCAGCGAGAGCATCGATGAACACGGCACCGTTCGGTTTCAGAATTCGTGTGGCACCAACAAGTCAGCCTTCATGGAGTTGCTGCGGTTCTACCTACGTTCTACGTTCGTCGAACATGAAGGTCGTCTATATATATACAGAATGAGGGTATATGTATAGGCTCTTGTCTTGCCCCCATTTTGAGCGATTTGCTTCTGGCTCGCCTCGACAGGCAGCTGCAGGACGCCCTTTCAGGTGACAGTATACTGAAGGTCTTCAGATTCGTGGATGATTTCCTGGTGCTCTTCAGGCTTGACAGTTCAATCGATGAAGAATCGCAGCAAATATTTGGCGTGTTCGCGGCCATCCTCAACGCATTCACATTAATAATGGAACTCCCCAGTGACGGTTGCTTAAGGTTTTTAGACCTGGTGCTGCATGTTGGGGGACTGCACACTTGCTGGGAATACGCGCCGAGGTCACAGAAGGGCCTTCTTCGGTTCAGCTCTGCGCATACTAAGCTTGTGAAGCGCGGAGTTGCCTTAGGTGTTCTCAGAGGTGCTCTGAAGAGGTCCTGCCCTCACCAAGTGCAAAGAACCTTTAGCGCCCAGGTCGAGCGACTGAAACGCGCCGGCTACCCGACTGGATTACTCTGTGCCTTGGCGGCAATTCTACTGAGCGAGCTTTCAAAACGTGGTACCAGGACACGCCCAACACAGGAGAGACAGAAAATTTCTGTCATCCCTTACGTACACGGTGTGAGCCATGCGCTCATGAAGATTGTTGGCAAGGCAGGCGTGAAACTCATTTTCTCGGCTCCTCGTAAACTCGGCCGCCTTTGCAAGAAAGTGAACGTTGACAATACCAAGGAGCATGCGTGTGTCAAGAAACACAGGTCGCAGTACGTCGAGTGTGTGAGCAACGTAGTGTACGACATTCCATTGTCCTGTGGTCTGTCCTATACTGGAAAAAAAAGGTCGCTGTTTGAACGACCACCTGAGAGAGCACGCAAATAACCTCAGGACTTCAATGAGCAGCACTTTGGCAGCCCATTGTTCCTTGTGCGGCTGCGCCCCGCTCTTTCATGAATGCAAGATACTCTCGAGATATCGTAACAAGACAGAGCGCGAAATTAACGAGGCTTTTCATATCAAGACGAAAGGGGACATGAGCGTTAGTGAGCCTTCACTCGCCCTCCTGGAAAAAGAGATAATGTTTTTGAGCAGTTAACTTGTACATTTTGACTCGTGACAGATTCGTTTTTGCCTTTCGCTCTGATGTGCACGTGATGGTTCTTGTTTTCTGTTTTCAGCTATATATTTCCAGGTGTAATAAATTTACACACAGTTGTTCGTCAGCGCTTGTGTCGTGTGCTCAATCTTTCTCCGTCCCGTTTTTTGCGCTGTTCCCCTCAGCATCATGTTGAGTGTGGTTCCGTCGGCCAAAGAAGATGTGTTTTATGATGTCGTGTGGTCAGTCGAACATCGATCTCTAAGAATCCGGTGATGACGCCGTGTGAGCAGTGACAAGTTACGTGTTTCCTGGAAGACAAGTATTCGAGTTACGTCCAGGAATAGTGAACTGGATACGTTTGGTGAATATTCAGGACTTTCGTGTTCTTGAATAGTTCGCAATTCATGAGATTGTATTTGTAGCGCGCCATCTGTTTGCTTTGTTCCGGTTGTTAAACACCATCTAAGTTATACTGTTAGCTTGTACTGCCTTAACTGAGAATATATTGCCACGTGTGTTTCTTATTATCACTTTTGCTGTATTCGGTTTTCGCCCGCAAAGACTGTCAGCAACGCTTAGCGCAAACTGCGCCTTATTGTTCGAGAAGCTTCGCGATTATTGTAGATCGTTTTGTTAAGATTGCGCGCAAGACGCGAACACTCGGGTTTATTCTAGAGCTTGCGCGACAACCAACGATAACGCTGGAATATTCGACGGCACATGTATAAATGCCGACGCGCTTCACCGCTTGTCACTTGATCGACGGCCGACGCTCTGTTCGCCGCTATCAGTGGATACCGTGCGTATTGCTGCAGTTTAACTTTCAGTTTCTCGGCCACAGCCTCGGCCAAATAAAGAGTTTCATCTTGGACACGTCGCCTGGGGTCTTCGTCGACGTCATGACCACGTGACAATATTTTGTTGTGTTATCAACTCTTGACTCTGACTCGGCCTTTTACCACAACCGGCGTTCGCTGGCTCACTAAAAGGACCTACTCTAGGTTGTCCGGGCTTTCGTGGTGCGTTTCGGGAGGCCGATACGTCAGCCCTTGGAATCTGCCCGGCGATTGCCTCCCTATTAACAGGACGAGTGACACCTCGACAACAAGGCATTCAGCTAGGCTAGTTGGTGGACTGGAAAAACGGATCGAACACAAGTGCAAAACAACCAAAGCCAAAGGACATTTTTTCGGGACTGGGACAATCTTGCCCACTTTCCAGTCATCCGGTACCTCTCACAACAATCACTGCTGAAAGATATAATTTAACATTTCCCTGATGGTGTGTTTGGTTCTTTTAGATTTTCTGAGTTGATCCATCTACACCTGCCGATGACGAATGCTTTACCAAGTCAATTACATTTGCAACGCCAGTAGGATCCAAGGTGATATTAGCTGTAGTGTGATGATCATAGCTGCGAAAAATCGGTTAGGTTACCAACAGGTTCGTCAGTAAAGACGGAAGAAAATGTGCGTGGTGCTGCAGTTTCACAATAAAGAATGGGCTGGTTTTGTTCGCCTTGAAGGGTCAATGCAGGTCCAGCGCCAGGTGCTGGAAAAGCGTTAGGAAGATCATGGCTGCCGAAAACGAGCGCTTGTCAATGAGATTCGTCGGCGGCGCTTCAACGTTTGTCGGTACTTAAGAAAGAAGTGGGAAAAATCTAGGGACTTTAGTTGCGAGTGATTAGGATTCAGAATCTTCCAGAATTGTTTCGGATTATTGTGAAGTATGCTGCGGAGTGTTGATGAGAAAAAATCACGTTTAGTTTTCTTCGAAAGATATTCGAATGTTTTAAATGCGAAGCATTTATTAGCATTTGACATTTGAGTGTTTCTATCTATCTATCTATCTATCTATCTATCTATCTATCTATCTATCTATCTATCTATCTATCTATCTATCTATCTACCTAGCCGCATACGTCTGGGTGCTCTCATGATCGCTTCCAAAACTTGGTGCAGACCAAAACTGGCATTGAAGGGTAAGAGAATTTGACGAATATGACTGTCGGGTCAAGACACGAATAACGCGAAAATCCTGTTGCGTACGTCGTCAAATCCTTTCTTCCAGACACGCGTGGCACATACCCGGTTAACACAGGCCGCGGTGTACGAGTATGCGCCACAGGTGATTGCCAGATAAGATCTACCCAGGAACGGCGAGAACAGGCATTCGTAATTTAAATGCGAGAGCGTTAAAATCCTGATATCGGCAGCGTTCACCCGAAGACTGACCCGACGAATAAACATTAGCATCCCTGCAGGAATCGAACCCAAGCATTCTGCGTGGCAGCCAGGTATTCTACCATAGAGCCCCGCCAGGCCCTTAAACTGGATTGGAAAAACAGCATATGCAGGCGTAATGTAGCGTAATTGTGGTTGTGGTGGTGGTTATATAATTTTACAAGAAAGCAATAAACACTACATATGTACTCCTACCATACAGGCGTCATATAAGATTAACGTCTGTGGTTCCAGTGCTTGCTCCACTTCTATAGCAGTCTAATATACATTGCATTTGTGTTACTATGATTCGGCAAGCTATGTTGAAGCATTGCTCGATACCGGAGGAATACTTTAACGTAAGTTACGTATGACATTCACATGACTGCATTATAAAGTGCACTTAGTTTCCATAATACCGGCGTAAGTACTCTAACGTGACAGCTGACGTTACGTCGCACCATACGTTACCCTTTAAGCGCCATTCTTGTCGACGTGCCTGGTAAGCCCACGATGTGCACACAGCTACTACACTTACAAAACAGGTCGACCCACCTCTAATAAAAATTCGGCAGATCCCACGTGCCGTGGGAGTCGATGTTATGCGAAGCATGCGGCGGGTAGGTGACTGTGGCGTAATGTTTTTCAGTGAGGTAAACCTTACAAAATGACGCTAAAGATGTGTATAAATTTTATACGCAGACATATATGTTTAAGAGCCGCATATGTGTTATATAACCAGCTGTTTACAGTTGGGTAACGCTGCCAACGGCAACGTGGGTATTACAAACATCAGAAGCGGTAAGCTTATATATAGTGCTTATACTTGTCCCTTATGATGGGGACCGCACGAACGTTTCACGAACCCGTGTGCGGAAGAGGTTCTTGACAGTTCTTGAACAAGGTAGTCATCACCGTGATCACTGAGCACCATCAGCTGGTCATGACATGTTATCGGATCCGGACGTGATCGCGGTGACGAGGGGTCCATGTGTAGTGAAGTATCATGTATAGTAGTATAGCTGTTGGAAATCGTGGATGCCTCGGTCATTTCGTCCAGAAATCACCTGTCGCTTAAAGCCCGCGACATGTCAAAACCTGAAGTCACCCTTCGCGTTGGTGATGTATAGGGCGTCGAGGCTGGTAGGCCTCGATAGTACTACGTAGACCAACATCAGTGGATGGCACTTGTATTCATAGACTACTTGGGGGTATGTGGCCTACTTAGCATAGTCTGCAAAGCGGCTGCCAATCAATCTAACATCATCCTCGGTCAGCATAAGGCCATCGCCCAGCCTCGTAAGAAATGAAGAGGACACTGCATCGTTCTGGCGGACTAAGCGCACTTTATGGTGCGATGATGTGAATATCATACGTAACATTCCTCAATGTAATCCTCCGGGGTCGAGCAATGCTTAAATATAGCTTGCTGAATCATAGGAATACAAATGTAATGTTTATTAGACTGCTATAAAAGCGGAGCCAACACTGGAACCACACGTCAGTTGTGGTCGTGGTGCTGGCTATCTAATTTTACAAGAAATCAATAAACACTACATATGTACTGGCTACCATACAGGCGTCATATCAGATTAACGTCTTTGGTCCCAGACTCGGCTACGCTTTGATATCAGTCTAATAAACATTACATTTGTATTCCTACGATTCAGCGAGCTATACTGAAGTATTGCTCGACCCTGGAAGAATACATTAACGAATATAGAGCGAATACATTGTACCATAAATGTGCACTTAGTTTCGATAATACCGACGTATGTACTCTAACGTGAGGGCTGACGTTACGTCGCACCATAAGTTACCCTTTACATGCCAGTGTTGTCGACGTGCCTGGTAAGCCCACGATGTGCATACAGCTACTACACTTAGGACAACACGGCGATTCAGCTCGTAACGCTCGACTCAAAGTCATAAAATACAGCGTAGAAGTACTCGCTGACTGTTTCGCATGAAGCCGATTCCAGAACGCGTGGCATCTGCCGATGTTGGCTTTTATTTTTGTTATTCAGGCGTTTCAGCGTTGCGTTTTAACCGAGCTGATGACTTATATTCTTTTACGGTTATTGTGGGCGCATGTGTATTGATCTAGTCATGCATTTTGCTTCTAAACAGGAGCCAGTTTATGTGGACAGAGCATTCAAAATTTTAGAAAGAAAACTTTATAGTTCGATGTTCAAAGCTGTGTAGTTTCCTTTACCTTAGAGAGTTAAAGTTTTTTGTTTCTTGCAGCAGTTTTAAGATTAACTGAATCATGAAATACGGAGTGATCACTAAGGTTGGACATGTAAGTCAGTGATGAAAATTTGTCAGAATAAGTATGGACGAGGTCAAGTATGTTAGGTGAATTTAGGCTTTGACGTAATGTCCTGTTAACGAGTTGTGTCAGTCCGAACTTGAGACAGGTGTTGATGAAGTCGCTTTCGGCAGTGTTCACCGATGTGGACGCGTCAGGGTCAGACCAGTCTATGGAGGGGAAATTGAAGTCGTTAAACACAATGATAGATGACTGACGATGCAAAGGTTATGTCAGCATCAGGCCAGCTTTAGGAACCACCGATTATGACTGGCGGGTAGAAGTCATTACTTGCAACAAACAACGTTTTCTAAAGGTGTGCTTACTTCAATTTCGACACACTGAAGGCCTTCATGAGCGCCTATTAGAACCCCACCACCTTTTCTGTTGAGTCAATCATGTCGAAAGACGCTAATATTAGGAAGCACCGATAGAATCTCATAATTGTAAATCGACGGGTTGAGCCATGTTTCAGTGGGAACAATGTGCCGGACTCCAAGGAAGAGCCGGGAGCCAAGCCCACAACGTGAAGGGCATACCGAAGCCCTCCTGCAGTAACAAGCTAGCAGCACGCTGCAAGGTTTCCAACCGGAGCACTCATGCCTACCCAAAAATACAAGAGCCACAACGACAAAGCAGGCCGCCACGATGACAGCCCCAGTGCAGCCTATATCAATCCTGCTTCAGCAGCCCAGGTTCCGGGGATCATTGTGTGAAGACCCGGAAAGCTGGCTGGAAGCATGCGACTGGGTCGCCGAATTCAATCATGGGAGTAATGAAGACAAGCTGCATCATGTTTACTTCGCCTTCGAAGACGCCGCTAAGTTATGGTTCGAGATGCAAGAGTCCACACTAACGTCATGGGACATTTTCCAAAGCAGGTTCTTGGCTACTTTCACGAGCGTCGTCCGCAAAGAGAGGGTTGAAACTCTCGGATACATGAAGGGTGATTTAGACGAAGACAGGAGTCACATAAAACACAGACAAGCGCCCCTCCTGTCTTCGTCTAAATCGCGCTGCATATATCCGAGAATGTACCAACTCGCCCAAGTCAAAGTACTGTTGAAATTCTGCTTTAACCTGCGTCCATTTACCCACCGAAAGCATCGCACTCTTCACGGAAGAAATGACCCGTATTTTCTACCACGCAGACCCTGACATATCCGAGGAGAAGAAAGTTCGCTTCCTCAGGTGTAAAGCAGGAGCTCTTCGCTGGGCTGAGGAGAAAGAAACCCACCGAAGACCGTCCAGGAATTTCCCTCGGGAGTACCGACGATTTAAGAAACACTGGAAATGCGTGGACGACAATTTAATAGCCGCTCTGCGCCAGGCTATGCAGAATTCCAGCCATATGTGCTCCGACGACCTGCGCGAGACCATAAGGGCCGTGGTGCGCGGATAACTTTGTCGAATATGCCCTTCGTGCCAGCCTCATGTTGCCTCAACCGCAGACATCGTCCGAGAGGAAATTCAGCACTCGCTGGGCACACCTCAGTCAGAGCAGCCGCAGCCGCAAGCTATGAGCTACGCGGCTGCAGTCCGGCGTCACGCTCCCCCTCCGTGACCACGTAAAGACACAGCAACGCTACAGTACTGTCGCCAGACACCGCCGCCGCCACCCACGCCATACCGTCCGCCTGTTCGCCAGCGATACGCCCCAAGTAAAACAGACATTTTGCACGCCCCTGATCACGGCCCCCTCTTCTACCACTTCGGGGAGGCCGGCTATACCTGCTGTGGCTGCCAGTACCGATGGATGGGACTTTGAGTCCACGGCGGGGTGAATGTCCACGTGACGTCACGGACTACCTTCCAGGAGCGCAGTGGACACCCCGACGAACTTCCCATTCACCGTCACCAGGCCCCTATATCTCACCACAACGCCCCCAATACAACTGCCCTACCCGGGGCTGTTCCGAGAGCCCATATCCGGGAAACTAAAAGCAGCAATCAATGGAGGTACGGTTGCTGGTCGTCGCAAGACCGAAGATCCTCCGCCGCCGACAACGACGCCGCGGCGAAATCTTAGGAACACGCCGCCGGCCAAAGGAGCCCTGACGACGCAACGTAGGAGCAGCGGAATAAGCCTACGTAGCCGTGATTCAACGCCGCGACTAAACCGCAACGCAGGACGACGAATTGGCGACCTTGATGTCCTTATTGACGGCCACAGCGTCACCGCTCTCGTCGACACTGGATCCGACTATCGTCAGTGGGCCGTTCGCCGCGAAGTTGAAGAAATTTAAGACTGCCTGCAAAGGCCCTGAACTCTGGACCGCCGGAGGCCATCAAATAACCCCGGCTGGAATCTGCACACTAAGAGTCACCATCAAAAATCGAGTTATCCTGCGAGAGTCGTATTCCTACAAAATTGTTCCAGCGATGTCCTACTTAACATGAACTTCTTACGCCATCAAGGCGCCGTAATCGACTTAAGAGCCACATCGATAACTCTATTATCAGATAAAGCGACACCGCCGGACATGAACCCATGCCATCGTGCCTTGAACTTGCTCAAAGATTACGTCACCATTTCGCCTCGCTCTAGCGTCATAATTCCCGTCCGCACCAAAAACTCTGAAGACCTCGAAGGCATCAACGAGAGTAATCAGTGTTTGCTGCTACACCGTGGCATTTGCGTCGCAAGAGGTTTTGCACGGTTGCATGAAGGAAAAGGAACGTCATGACAACAAACTTCAGCCAAGAATACCGAAGCCTCACCAGGGGCACGACAATAGCATATATAGAAGATATCGTGGAAGTCAGATGTACGTTTGCCTTTTCAGATTTTGACGAAGCTACAAAAACGACCCCAATAGCTCAACCATGCTTTGGTGTCAAGCCAAGTATTCTCGCTCGCCAACAGCAACAGATCCAATGCCGTCTGCAGCAATACAAGGACTGTTTCTCGTCGTCTTAAAGGCTTCGACAAACGCCACTTGAAAGGCACCGCATCATAACGGCAGAAAATGCTCGACCACTCCGGAAGAGCCCCTACTGATATTCTAAGCGAGAACGAGAGCTATAAAGCGACAAGTTGGCGAAATGCTGTAGGATGACATAATACAGCTTTCGAAGAGTCTGTGGCAATCACCACTAGTCTAGGTGATGAAGGAGGATGGCACTCTGCGTTTATGTACCGATTACCGGCGCCTGAACAAGATCACGAAGAAGGACCTGTATCCACTCCCATGGATAGACGACGCCTTGGATCGACTCTGTAACCCAAAGTACTTTTCAATAGCGCACCTCAAGGCGAGCTATTGGCAAACTGTATTCGATGAGAGAGACCGCGAGAAGACGGACTTAATAACACCAGACGGCCCGTTTCAGGTCGAGGTCATGCCACTTGGTCTTTGCACGGCGCCTGCGACGTCCCAGCGCGTAATGGACACAGTGCTGGCTGTATTAGTGGCAGACTTGTCTCGTATATAGAGGTGTGCGCCGCCGCCGCCGGCTGTTTTTGGTCACGCCGCTCGCGCCGCCGCCGAAGTCCCAAGAGAGATCCCGCCGCCGCCGCCGCCGCCGCGCAATAATTGCGGCGTGCCGCCGTTAGTGTTTTGTTTTAATCCGGATGGGGAATCTGGAAAGAAAATACAGCACTTCGCCGGAGGAGCTCTTCTCGATGTGTCCATGTAATGGGCTGTCCATTTCAGCGGCCGCTGAATAGCGGGAGGTCGGCGAGAAGCGCGCCCCCTGTTTCCGAACCTTGTTTTGCAGCGCCATCATCACATGACGAAGCTTTCAAACACTCTCGACACATATGATAGGGACATAATGCGCTTCAATGCAACGAACGCAGTCCTCAGAGTTCCGATTTTCGGTGCACATATCTTTTGATCGTGTTAGCCATCGATTTAGGTTTAATGCGGCCGCCCGTCTAACGCAGCTGTAAGGTCGGTACGTATTCCCTGCATCGTTCTCAAACATCTGAGACACATTCATGTGCAAATTCAGACTTGAAAAGTTCCTGTTTCTGTGCATTTCGTCCACTCTCTTAAGCTAGGAATGTGCTGGCGGGTTCGGTGCGGCGAAGTGGTCAAGAGCGCGGTGACATCACGGCTCACCGCTTCTTCGAATCACTGAATGCGCTCTGCCGAAATGGACTGTGGACATCTCCTTTGGATGAACGCATCGAGAATAGCTCCCCAGAAGTTGTAGTAACTTTTTCTTCTCCAGAAATATCACGAGTATTGCCTGACCTTAGCGCTGCCGCGTCCTCTAGCCTTAAAGGGCGACGACCCAAGTCGCTGGATAGCATATGCTTGGAATCTTGGACCTAGTACACTGTGCATTAATAAATGAAATAGATAAGTAATATATATATATATATATATCTCGGTGCGTTAGTACACTTTTTCCTTTCATTCTTACTCGAGTACATCGCTAAATAAATACAGAAGTAAAGAAAATGGCAAACTTAGAATATAGCTGAGCTCTCTCTTTGCTATGCAGCCGCCCACCCGCTCTTGCTTCTCTCGCGCGACTATCGTGCGCGATTAACTGATTTCGCTTTATTTTGGGCTTGGAAGGGTAGCGCTAGTAGACACGGACTAGAGGAAGACACACGGACACACAGACGGAAGCGCTCTAGCAACTGGTTGTTTATTGAAAATCCGCCCTACATATATACATCGCTTTTATGGCCACGTGACAATTTCTGCGCAGTGACGAATTGAGGAACATAATTTCTTTTTCTGACAACACTATCGACGGTGTGCTGACACATTTCGCCCCTTCTTTGATTATGGTCTTTGCTTCGATGATTTCTCGAGTGCACTTATCTTTGTGGCGGCTGATTATGATACAATTTGAATACACAGGTGAACAACTACAATCATTGCAATGTGTGGACAGGTGCCCATACCTGTATCGAGCAACGTTTTGTTTGTGCTCCCGTAGCCGATCATTGATACAACGGCCCGTTTGGCCGATGTATATCCCGCCACATGTCAGTGGTAAACTGTATACCACGCCTGCTGCGCATGGCACGAAAGGACTTTGGTGCTTTTTCTGGCACCCTTTCGGCTTTTCAGTGGCAGGATCGGTGAGCTTACACAGGCGGCTTAGCTTATCGGGTGCTGAAAAAACCACCTTTACGCCCACCTGACTCGCTACTTTTTTCAGCCTGTGCGAGATCTTGTGTATGTATGGGATCACTGCCACCTTCTCCTTTTTCCTGGATGCGGAGGCAGGTTCACCATCCGGGTGGCGAACTTTTGAGAGCACTTTGCTCGCAACGGAGACGAGCACCTGTGTCGGGTATCCTGCCAAGTCCAGCCGCGCCGCTTGTTCTTGCAGGCTGGTTGCCACTGTGTGAACACAAGACTTCCGGACCGTTTTATTTTGGGCGTTTGCGACCGCGCATGCAGAGATAACAGACTGTAGCCGACAAGCGCGAAATCCTGATAGGTTCAACGCTTAGTGCTGACATTGTACGCGTGCTTTATGAAGAAATAAGTGGCGAGGAGATGTCATTTGTAAGAAGGGTATTGAAGGCGAGAACGAAACCAATGGAAAAGGCGCGGGATTATATGATTCTTCCAACTGACGAACTCTTTACAGCGGAGACGATGCAGCTTTCCAGGAAAAAGGCGAGCCCGCCTCGACAATTTTTGTATATTTTTTATTGCTTTAATAATTGCATGGACACTCAGGACAGGTTTTCACCGCCGCCATCATGTTCCGTATAAACTCTAAATCGATAACATCGCTCCGCGCATTGTATGTTCCACCCGCGAGTAAAAGCTCGCCAGCGTTGGCAAGGACATGGCTAAAGCAGAAATGAAACAAGCTGGCCATCTCCGTCAAACGAAATACACTCAACCCGCGTGCGAGGCCTGCCGTCGATTGCTCAAGCAGAAGGAAACGCCCCGCCCGTCATTTGCTGGGCGAAGGAGCAGGAAGTAATGTCTGGGGAGAGGGATTGCGTAACTCCAGCAGCAACTGGGAACTTTGACTATAAGGACGTCATCGAGAGCGCTGGCACGCGCGTTATTTCAGCAGACATCGCCCAGTGAACGGCTCGTATACTTTCTACGCCCTGTGAGTGCTGTGGTCTCACTGGTTCGCACTCGTACCAATGATGCGACAAACAGACCGAAAACCGCTTCTCTTCCGGGAGCGGCCGTATTGCCATACACCAGCGTTTTGTAGAGTTAAGTGAGATCGGAACAAAAAGTGTTAGCTGCTAGCCCTAGTTCATGTAACATTACGGCGTGTAGTTCTCGCATTCACTGCTTCGTCCCCCTCCCCGCCCCGCGCCGCCGCCGGTCCGATGAACCCCGCGCCGTTCACGCGCCTACTTGTATACCTACTTGTGACAGGCTTGTCTAGCACCTCCGACCCACTAGAGCAGTACTTCAGGCAATCAAGTCATCTGGCTTAACACTTGAACCGGCGAAGTGCCGTTTCTCATACGAACAGCTCCTCTTCCAAGGACACGTCATCAGCAAATCTGGGGTCCGCCCCTACCCGCAGAAAACAGCCTCCATCGCTACATACCCGCCACCCGCCAAAAGAAGGGCGTCCGTCGATTTCCCGGCCTCTGTGCCTATTACAGGCGGTTTGTCAAAAACGTTCCTCGAATCGCCGCGCCACTTCTAACCTGACCGGGACCGACGTAGAGTTTAAGTGGGAAACGCCCCAGGAAAAAGCACCCCGAGAACTGAAACGACGCTTGGAGTCGCTACCGATTCTGGCACACTTCGACAAAAAAAGCGGATACAGGAATACGCACCGACGCAAGCTGTGTAGGACTTGGCGCCTTACTTGCACAACGGACGGAAGGTCGAGAAAGGGTCAGCCTTCGCTGTCAAAGGCCGAATCAAAATATTCGACGACAGAAAAATGATTGCCTTGCCATCATTTGGCCTACATAAATGTTTCGACCCTACCTCTACGTCATGCCTTTTAAAGTCGTGAGCGACCATCACGCCTCGCGTTGGCTACCAACCTTGAAAGGCCCTTCAGGGCGCCTCGCGTGGTGGAGTCTGAGACTTGAAGAATTCGGCATTACCATCGTTTACAAGTCGGTCGACAGTATGGTGATGCCGACTGCTTATACCGCGCACCTGTTGATCTGCCGCTGCATGACGATCTCGACGAAGGCAGCTTCTTGGAGCCTATAAGTACCGACGACTTCGCTGAGCATCAAAGCCATCTGCAACGGAGAAGCCTGGCAGAGTACTTGTAATGCAAGACCACCGTTGTACCCAAAGTATTCAGGCGAGGATTGGCGTCATTTTGCCTGCGAAAGAACGTCCGCGTAACGAAGGACTTCTCGCCTGCCTGAGCCAGCTACGTTGTTATTGTACATTCGGTGCTCTGGCCAGAAGTTCTGCATGCCCTGCACGACAACCCAACGGCTCGCCACCTCGGTTTATCCTGCACGTTCGCGACGATACAAGAAAAGTGCTACTGGCCGCGCCTTACCGCCGACGTCGCTCGGTACGTGAGGGCATGCCTGAACCGTCAGCGACGCAAGACGCCGCCGACAAGGCCAGCGGGATCTCTTAAGCCAATCAGTTTATATCGTCAACCCTTCCAACAGATCGCGATGGACTTGCTGGCGCCCTATCCGACGTCACCATGCGCATTCAAGTGGATCGTCGTAGCCACGGACTACCTCACCCACTACGTCGAAACCGAAACTAGGGCCCCGCCTAAACGTAGTGCGAACAGTGTCGAAGTTCTTCGTCGAGAACATCCTACTGCGTCACGGCGCTCCTGAATTCCTTAGCACTGACAGGGGTACGGCTTTTACCGCAGACCTAACGCAAGCGATATTGAAATACATCCAGACAGCTCACCCAAGGACAACTGCCTACCACACGCAGGCGAAAGGCCTGGATAAAACCCTCGCCGACACGCTGGAAATGCACGTCGACGTCGAACACAAGACTTCGGATGCCAACCTTCCGTATATCACTTTCGCCTACAACACGGTCGTGCAAGAAACAAGACACGTGGCGCCGTTCATGCTGGTATACGGAAGGAGCCCGGCAATGACGCTCGACGCAATGCAGCCAACTGCCACTGATGAAGACGATCTCAGCGTCGCATTTCATTTGCAGCACACCGAAGAAGCTCGATAACGCCTCTATAATCTTCCACGACAGCACATGAAATACCAGCCCGGTTATGCAGTGCGCGTTCGTGGTCATCATTTGCCCAAACTGCCTGCTGAATGATACTTTTCCGATTATCTGATCCTCAGAGGCCTACGAATCTAGGCAAGGTTTGCTTCTGTGGCGCTATCTTATCAGCTGATTTAGTTCAAGTGCTTATTACAATATGGTTTTGGTTCATTAGTGAAACAAATCGCCTGCCGTGGCGGTATTTTGAGACTTCGGCGCATCACTGCTAAATCCGAGAGCGCTGAACAAAATGTGGGTCCCGGTGGCCACATTTTGATGGAGCGGACAAGAAGAAAACTTGGTTCAATTTGTGCGCGTTAAAGAACTTGGAGTGGTCAAAATTAATCACTCGTCCTCCACTACGCTGCACCCAAATCAGATCTTCGTTGCACAGTAAAGGACAAAAGTTTACCTTTATTATCAACGTTCACGCGTCAATGTACTCTCCATTATTTCGCTTCCGCAGCACCTAAATTTTGTACCTTCGCAGGGAAGCGCAGTATGCACAAGAGGGTTTGTTATTTTTCTTTACTTTGGGAATAAGCACTTCAGTGTATATTAGCAGGACACCCACTTCCGTATTAGTATACCTAGTCAGAATATTGTTTATAAATACGTGACCGCACATACGCGAAGCAGTTCACTACTATGTATGTGTGCGTCGAACATTATGTTTGAAGCAAGTATCAATAGGCAAATCAAATCATTATGTAGATTGCAACAAGCCAGCTCAGATTTCTCACATTGGAAACATTTATGTTAAGAACTAAACAAACTATGTGTGCAAAAACAATTGTAAAACCAGGGTACTTAACTATTGGTCTCATTGAAAGACGCTGTAAAAGCGTGGCGTGGCAAAATGCAAAATTTAGTAATGTCGGGGGGGGGGGGGTGCGGCGGAGTTGTTTCAACCCCACGCCGACATTTTTAATCTTTGCGTGGGTATATACGCGCATATATACAAACACACGCGCTAACCTACAGAAATTGTGGTCGGACCCTCACCACCGAAAAAACCTGCAGCCACGCCCCCAGCTGCTGCAAAACTGTATGAGATATATTTACGGAAACATGCTAGAAAAACCAATGTACCGCTATTAGCTTTTAGGACACGTAATTAAACTTCGGCTACAGAATGAAATTACAAAATCAAATCCATGATACTGCAATAATAATGGAAAACATCTTGCTTCTCGAATTTCTGGTGCAGAGTTTTAATTTAATGTATACTTAAGCGTGGCAGTCCAAGGAAGATAACGCTGTCGTTTATCATTGTGATCAGGATCGCCAAGTTAGTGTTGCTGCATGGCCTTGACCAAAACTAGAACATCTAAAATACTGCTTGCAAAGTTTAAAACTGCAACTTTGGTGCAGCGAAGAAGTGCAATTTCGGAGCGCCCGTATTTCCAACCGCTTTGCCAGTCCGGTCCACCTTTCGTTTTGGCACCGCATATATCGTCAGCTCTTCCGGTCAAATCGTGTCTCCCATAATGTAGATATGTATATGAAGACGTATACTTGACATTTTACACCATTTAGCGCAAGAAAGACCACATTAAAGGTCACGCGACACGGGAAACACGGGGGTCAAGCAGCCGACGCGACCGCGCGTCGGCTGCTAGTAAAAAAGCCCCAGCAACGCACCGACGGCGGCATCTTTCCGCGGTCTTGGTCGCGCCACTAGGATAATATTCTAGTACACTTGCATTGTCGATTACACCTACGACTTCGAGCCCACCACTGCGCTTCAAACTGTGCCGCCTAAAACCCTCACAGCCATGCCAATTGCAACCCCATGATTCACTGCAGGGCTGGGCAGTATCGCGATACAAGAGTATCGCGATAGTATTTCAGAGACACTTTTGAGTGTCTGTATTTCCGGATCGAGATATGTTCGAAAAATGTATTTGTATCTCAGTAGTGAAATACTTTTACGATGTATCGTTTGTATCGCGATACTATGCAGGACCCGGGTACCTCGTTACATTTTTTGTCGGAAGTGAGTTGAGGCGTGTTTCCAAGGGGCAGTGACAGTTTTTTTGTGTGTCAAGACAAGCAAAGGCGTGCCCCCGGTCGCCGACAGATATGGCGGCGATGGTTTCCCCTCAAGCACAGAATGGCCCATGTTGTAAAGCACGCGACGCCGCAGGCGGAAGAATCGCGGAGGCAGTGTTGTCGGGCTCTGCCGACGAAAGTTGCTGTCTCTCAAGGCTAGTGCAGCACGCCTAATTTTTTTCGGGTGGCAATCCATTACTTCGCGACCCCCCGCGCGTATACCACCTTGGAACAGAGGCTTTGCCATGCTTCGCCTGCGTTCAGTTCTCAAAGCGGCGGCACTTCCAAAAGCAGTTCCCGTAGTCGCGGCGGAAGTGACTAGAAAATGGCTATCTTTGTCGCGCTTTCAGCCACCTATCCAACGTGTCAGGGCGCGTTCCTAATTGATTACAAGCGTGAAATCGTCTTTTGTGGCACCAGGCTTCCCCACCGCCGGAGCCGACTTCGCGTGTTGCGGCTTGCTGAAATGGGTGCTGGTAGCGTCGGTGGTGGTGACAGCTTTATTGAAGAGTGACGTTTTCGGCCCAGGCGACGAGTGCTTGCTGTAGTTTTCGATGGGGCGCTCTGAGCAGCTGTGCCTCTTTCCACGTCTCTTTAAAGAGCTGGCAGGAGCAACTTCGGAGGGCTTAAACCCTGTCACCCCCAAAGAACGTGATTTTAGGAAGCCAATGTTTGAATTGTGCAGTTTTTACATATTGGGCTCCACTGCGCGTATGTAATTATGGCCGGCCTATATGGGCAGCGGAATCCTCAGCCGTCTGACCCGGAGCTGGCCAGGTCAGATGGCTGAGGATTCCGAAGATGGGGGCCGACTTCGGCTTCTGAGCGGTCAGAACAACACACGTGAGGGCGGAAGTGTTTCGGTACCTAGATGACCCGAGAAGAGATATCGCCACGCTGTAGGGCGATCCGGCTATGAAGGCGGCTATGAAGGCGATATTTATTCACTGTAACACGAATTTGCGCTCGGCTTCAGCGGTAGAGAGACTTCTTTTTCTTTCGCGAGTCTTGTGCTGGGGCTGAACCGACGCTGTCTAGAAGACAGCCTATTTGAGAAGCCTACACAAGAACCTTCTCACCGAAGCTGATCTTATGTGCAAAATAAATGTAAGCTTTTTCTCAATTCACCGGTGTTCATTAATGATTCGAGTGATTTGCCTAAACTGTGCTATTTCTAGCATAGCTCATTTTGTTGTCACCAATTATGTCGATTTCGGTGTCCAATGCTTGTTACTGTTGCTGTGAACTAGTGCACTTTTTATTGCAATTGATACTTGTAATTATGTCATTACTACTAATTATGTACTTTGTACCCCCTCCAATGTCCTAATGGCGCTGAGGGTACTGTAAAAATAAACAAACGAACTGAAAGTTTCAATACGCTACAACTTTAATTACAACATTGTGCTGCACTAATAAATGTCTTTACGTAATATGAGCACCCTTGAAATAAAAGAAAGTATTCCAGTATCTGTGTCGCTGTAACTGTATTCCGGAATACTTTTTTCGTCTTGTTGCCAAAGTATCTCCGAAATATCCCGTTACGTTTACGTTAAATGTATCTCAGTATCTGTATTTTAGGCTTCCAGTTCACGTATTTCGATATCTGTATTCCGGAATACTTTTCTGGGTATCTCTGCCCAGCCCTGATTCACTGTTTCTTTACGACAGCTCTTCTTTCGATCACTGCTTCTGTGCTGCGTAAAGCGCGCCGCCGGTCCATCGTGCTTTACAGCTGGTATTGGCTGCACGACTGTGCATACATGAACGCCACAGCCTTATAGACATCCACAACTGCTTTTTGTCATAGCCAAATCGCGGAGCGCAGCTGAAGGAAAAAGCAGCACGCTTGATACCGTGGAAAAACAGTGCCCTTTATTTCCTACGCACTCATCTTTTATAGCAACCTGGTGATGACGTAACACGATGCATATCTCATATCACACATCACATATCAGCGCGTGTTGCGGTGGCCATTATGTTACTCTCCTCCCCACCAACAAACAAAAAAGAACGATAGTTTAGCGGCCTTCGTGGTCAGAAACGCACAACTGGTTTTCTTGTCGTCGTGCTTATTCGCAGCATTGGCGTACTGTCATGGGTAGTAGGCACAACCAGATCGCGTGTTGCTGTTCCACTTTCGCTGCATGATTCAGGACACGGCTCAGCAGCTGGATTCCGTTGCTCCGACTCACACTTCCTGGGTAGCGGAACTAGTTGCTCAGCCGGTTGCACACCCGCCCGTTCCGACACGCGCTCCGTGGTTGACGCAGCTTGTTGCACAGGCGGTAACACTGGCGTCGGTGACGAAGTCTGTCGCTCAGGCGGGAGTCCAGGAGGCGCACTACATGGGGCGAAGTTCGGCCGCAGGTGTTCTTGATGGCGCCGCCAACACCTACCGTCTGACAAAACGACATCAGCGATGTTATCGGTGGCTCTGTCAGTCACCCTTGCTGGCATCCAGGTTGGCCCCGAACGGAAATTCCGTGCGTAGATGTAGTCTCCGGGTCTTACGGGCGGTGTGGTTCGAGCTCCACCATCATGGACAAGACATTAGCTCTCATGTCTGGATGCAACAACGTTAGAGCAGTCTTTAACTTACGGCCCATGATCAGCTCTGCTGGCGAGCACCCGCTAGTTTCGTGGGGAGCAATCCTGTAATTGAAAAGAATACGGGCAAGTTGGCATGTAAAATTCCCTCCAACCGATTTCTTTAGGTTTGACTCGATGCATTGAACTGCCCGTTCTGCAGCCCCGTTTGACAATGGATGGCATGGAGGTGTCAGTACTTGTTTGGTGCCATTTCGATGCAGGAAGTTTTTGAATTCCTCGCTCACGAAGCTGATCCGTTGTCGGGCACCACTACGTCTGGCAATCCGTGACTAGCAAACATAACCCCCAGACATGGGATAGTTGCCTCTGCCGATGGTGTAGATATAGTCACGGCCTCTATGCACTTTGGGAATGCATCGATAACGATCAGCAAGTAGCGGTTCTTCAAAGGTCCAGCGAAGTCAATATGAAGGCGAGACGATGGTGTGTCCGGAAACGGCCGTGTTGTCATCGCAACCGTCCGCGCAACCCTCTGGTGTTCTTGGCAGACCTGACACTGGCGAACAGCAGCGGTAATGTCCTCGTGCAACGAAGACCACCAGACGTGACTCCTGGCGATAGCCTTCATCTTGGTCATTCCAGGGTGCCCCTCATGAAGGCGTCGCAACACTTCTTGCTGTAATGCACTTGGGATGAACACTCGCGATCCGAGAAGTGTACAGTCTTCTTGCACGCTCATCTGAATTTTTCGATCTGCGTAGAACCTGAACTCGGGATCACGTAGCTCAGCTCCAGACCATAAGGCATCTCGTAGCTTCGCTAAGGTTGGGTCCTTGGAAGTAGCTTCCGCGACTACAGTCAGCCGTAGCACCCGAGGATAAGCAGCCTCCAGCATGAAAACTTCCGCTGGCCTTTCCACAGGCTGAGCGTACACTGGTAGTGGTAGGCGACTCAAACCATCAGCGTTGGCAATGCTTGCTCCTGGCCGGTACACGAGCTTGTAGTTAACGCACCAAGCATCAGAGCCCAATGCATGATACGCGGTGAACACATCTCAGGCACGCGCTTGTCCAGAGAAAGCAAGCCCAGTAATGGTTTATGGTCCGTAATAGCATCCAACTCGCGTCCCCAGAGGTATTTCGTAACTTGGTTACGCCAAACATGAGCGCAAGAGCCTCCTTGTCGATATGACTAATTTCGCTCGGCTGGCGTGAGACTTCGTGATAAAAATGCGATTGGTCGTTCAGCCCCCGAGTCTTCTCTATGGGCTAGAACGGCGCCAACGCCGTACTGTGACGCATCGCATACGACAACCACGGGTTTCTTGGGGTCATAATGCGCCAGCACTGCTGCTCAAACAAGTAGCTCCTTGCTCCTTTGGAAAGCACGTTTGTGATCCTGACGCCACTCCCACGACACCTTGGTCACAAGCAGCTCGTTCAAGGGATGCAACACACTAGACAGCCCAGACAGAAACCTGCGGTAGAAGTTGACTAGGCCTAGGTAACTCTGTAATGCCTTTTGACATCTTCGGGCCTAGGCGCCTTCAGCACGGCCTCTACCTTTTTCAGGGTTGGGTTGAAACCCCGCAGCCGTGACAACGTGACCCAGGTATTCAACTTGTCGTTCCAGGAAGGTACACTTATCAAGCTTCAATTTTAGCACAGCTTGTTGCAGTCGGCTTAGGACTAGGCCCAGGTTTGTTAGATGGTCCTGGTCGTTACGTCCAGTCACAAGAACATCGTCGAAGTACATCACAACGTGTCTGAGCCCCTTTAGCAGGTTTTCCATCTCCCGCTGGAAAATTGAAGGAGCAGATGTGACACCAAAAGGCAAACGCGTGTATTGGTACAGTCATTTTGGTGTGTTGATTGTCACCAGCCTGCGGGATGCCTTGTCCAGTTCAACTTGCAAATACGCATCCTTCAAGTCCAATTTGCTGAACTTCTCGCCACCGCTAAGACGGCAAAACAGGTCTTGAATGCGTGGTATCGGGTATTTTTCAGGCACTGTCAGGGATTAACAGTGACTTTGAAGTCGCCACATATCCGAATCTGGCCACTCCGCTTCAAGATAGGCACTATAGGCGCAGCCCATTCCGAAGTCTTAACTTTACGCAGCACTCCAACTCGTTCCATGCGCATCTGTTCCTCGTTGACGCGGTCGATCATTGCGAACGGAACAGGACGAGCCTTGAAGAACCACGGCTTCGCGTTGTCTTCGATGGTTATTTTCGCGGACACTCCCTTGAATGTTCCCAAGGCGTCGTCGAAGACACTCGCATACTCAGCGACGGGTCCTTCAACCGACGTGATAACGACGCCTTAACGTCCATCACATTGCGCAGCTCGATTCCGAGGCCTTTTATCCAGCCACCCCACATAAAAGACGGGCAGCGTCCTGGGACGACGTACAACACGTCCCGGCACTCATGGTTTCCCAGTCGTACCGTCGCAGGCAGGCTGCCTTGCACCGGGGACAGCTCACCGGTGTAACCTTTCAGCCTGACGCTTGACGGTTCCAGACGGCAAGATGGAAATATGCGGCGAAAGGTCTCTTCCGACACGACAGACACACTTGCTCCCGTATCAATTTCCATAATGAGTGAAGTTCCATTCACGGACACCTCAACCCGGTACGGGCTACCGTCGTGATCTGGTGCGCGCACTTGCCACATTTCGTAGACTTGCGGTGCCTGTGTCTCATAGCGCCTTTCTTCGTCGTCTACAGTATGGATTGAGTGATGCTTCCGGGACAAAAATGCTGAACCACCTGCGCTCGTAACTCTAACTGTCTTGCCCTTGCATACTCGCGCCAGGTGCCCCTTGCATCGACACTTGTGACAGACGCTACATACATGTCGACACTGCGTCGCCAGATGCTCGCCTCCGCAGCGGAAACATGAAACTGGGTTATGCTTCCGCTTTCTCTTATCGCGTGACACGGCATTCCTCGGCGCAACAGTCATTGGCATGGCTATTCACAGCGCGCCAGAATCTTTGTTCGCCGCTTTCATCGCGATAACTCTTCTTTGCGGTATCAAGGGTCAAATCTGGTGACTCCAACAGTCGTCGCTGCATCGCCTCGTCGTTGATGCCTGCCAAAATGCGGTCACGAAGCATTCTGTTTCGAAACGAGCCGAAAGAACAATCGTCAGCAAGTTTGTTCAGGCTAGCGAAGAAATACCCAGCCGTTTCACCAGGATGACGTATTCTTGAATTAAACTTGAACGTTGCAACCACTTCCGAAGGTCTCGGCGAAAAATGCTTCTTCAGTACGTCAAGGATCGTTGACAGGCTTGTTTCTGACGGCTTCAACGGTGACAGCAGGTTCCGCAGTAATGAATACGTGGCCGGTCCCAAACAGGTGAGAAGTACTGCTCGCTTTTTCTGATATTCGACGTCGTTGGCTATGAAAAACTGTTCTACCCGCTCTCGATACTCATTCCAGCTGGTTGTTCCCACGTCGAACGGCTCAAGCTTGCCGACTCCAGGCATTTTGACGGATATACGGTAAAGAACACAGCCTCACAGAGGAAGTTCCAGGCAGAACCAGCAGATCATACTTTCATCTTCGTCGCCACTGTCATAGCCAACTCGCGGAGAGCAGCTGAAGAAAAAAGCAGCACGCTTGATACCATGGAAAAAAACTGCCCTTTATTTCTTACGCACTCGTCTTTTATAACAACCTGGTGATGACGTAACACGATGCATATCACATATCAGAGCGTGTTGCGGTAGCTATTATGTTACACTTTTCATGAGTGGTGACGTGGATAAGCGCCTTCCTTTAACCAAACATGCAATACTGAACGCGAGCTCCACGAGCAGAAAAGCCGGTGTCGCTATCTGCATGACGTGCTACGAAGGATTACGCGCTGATACCGGCTGAGTCGTCTGCTCAAGGAGCGACGAGGCGAGAATAAAACGAAATTTTAGAATTTCAGTTGCGCTGCCGGTCTGAATAAATGAGTGGACTTCACGCTCAGGGTGAAATCCTTCCAACACATCAAAGCACTACAAGCGCTGTATTTGGCGGCGTCTTATGTGGTAGGCCAGTTCTCGGTGCCGCAGTGGAGCCAGGTGTCAGCCTGTCCGCAGCTGCGTGAAGATAGGTTTGCGAAACTGAGGAATGGTGAGCAGCCCTCGGCTACAACACGCCTGTGGAGAGAAAGATTTCTGCTTTGGCTGCGCTGAATGGAGGAACGCGCTCACTGCGCACTACCCGGCTGATGGTGCTCTTCTCCTGCAAGCTGACATACATGTTGCCTACCCCCAAAATTAGCTTGATTTCCTCACAAATTCAAGTTGGCCCATCCCAAAGCCATTTGTTTTCTGCGGAGCTGTACGTATTCTGTTCGCAAAATGTCACGCCTTTTCCCTTATGCACCCGAGTTTGCTACCAATATTGCTGGAGAATTTGCCAAAGAATGAGGCATATTAAAAATTTGCATTAAAGTCTCTACACATTATTTTTACCCGCTTTGCAACAAGAGAGTTGCTGCAATAACTTTTGTCTTTCACTGCGATTCCTCGTGCGGGTCTTTTTCTAGTATTGGCGTTTGGAGAAGTAGTTCAGCGAAAGTTGCAATGTGATATGTCTTCACCATGGCATTCCACAAAAACTGCCTGTGGCTTAGCTCAGTTAGGCCCGGTTATCCAAGCGAAAGCTTCTTACACTTGGTTATGCTTTTTTTACCCTCGTAGTCGAAACACTGTTTGCCGACCGAACGAGATGCCTAGTCGAACGTGCTGTACTGCGAGCACAGGGTACCGTCGTTTCGTTAATTTCCGAAGCCATCGCCGAAGTCGAACGCAAGGCGACCGCTGCCGCCCCTAAAGCTCGTAGCTCTCGTCTTTCTGCATCCGTCTCCCGGCGTTTAGCTCCCCGAAGGCGAGAATAATAATAAAAAAATAAATCACTCGTTTCAACCTGCCACTTTGCGCGCTGGTAGTAACGTTTTAGCTTTAACTCATTAGCAAGCCGAGCGACATCCGCCGGATGGCACGACAGAGCTTGCCGCTTTCGCCACTGGGACCGCGTAGGCAACTTGGGCACAGATGGACCTGCGTCCTCGCCCCCTCCTTCCATCGCACGACCACGGCACGACGGCTGAACTGAAACATTCACCCGCAGACCCACCGTGACAGAGAGAGCGGCGAGTGACGTGGTTAATCACTCGGACACGCTTGGCGAGGCCGCGTTTGTCATCCTAGCAGCGGTTGGAGCAGCGGCGGCGGTGGAGGCGGCTAGTCACGCGGTATGCGTTCTTCGCTTCAAGGCCAAGTGGAGACCACACGGCGAAGCTCACTCGATTCGGCCAGTAAAGCTTTCGCGTTAATAACACATGTTTCGCATGTCCCACTACGTAGACTGCTTCTCCTTCTAACAGCAGTCGCAAAGTCTGCTGTCTTACGCTCTGGTCTATGAACTCGTTGATGCTATATATACTGGCAAGTTCACCGGAACGGAAAGGGAGTGGAGGAAATCATGTTATCAAAGAAGGCACAACTTATGCTAGTTTGTCTATGCCCCAACCAACGGATCTACGGGATTAATGAAACAGGAAGCGAAAAATTGCTCCCTGGCGACACCATAAGCATGCAATGTGACGCCACTTGAGAAATAATGATAATGAGAATCCCAAGAGGCTATAAAGAGATTTTCCTTCTTGACGGCGCATAACAGTCGCTGCAGGCGCCAATTCGTCTAACGTTTGAACGAAATTATTTTCAAAACGCTTTGATAACGTCCACGCAAACCGTGATAACGACCGAAAGCTACATTGATGCTGCATTCTGGTGTGCTCCGTTCAGCTCACATTAAGAGCACATGTCACATGGTTCGCACTAAGAAATATCCTGCCTTAAAGCCTCGTAACTCCCGCACGTGCGCAATTGCCTCTGGTCAGGGGGCACGCTTTCACGGGCAAGAGCTAGCGCAGGTACCAGGCAGAGAGCGGCTGGGCGACTACGAACCAGGGGTGGGGGAGATCACACCCCGCCCCCATCGCAACAAAAATTTCTGAGCTGCACCCCGAAATGTGGAAGGGGGTGTTGCATTTAAGATAAAGATCAATGTTAAGCGAATCTGGGGTCAGTGCCAACTTCAAGGGCGCATGGTTATGAGGGGTTCACATGTTCCGACTAGATATGTGCGCCTGACCCAAAATCACCGCTGGCAGCGCGTGAACGGCGCGTGAACGGCGCGGGGTTCATCGGACCGGCGGCGGCGCAGCGCGTGGAGGGAGGCGGGGGGCGAGCAGTGAATGCGATATGTACACGCCGTAATGTTACTGAAACGAGGGCTAGCAGCTAAATCTTTTTGCTCCGATCTCACTTAACTCTGCAAAACGCTGGTGTATGGCAGTACGGCCGCTCCCGGGAGAAAAGCGGTTTTCGGTCAGTTTGTCGTATCAGTGGTCCGAGCGCAAAGCAGTGAGATCACAGCGTGTAGACGGTATACGAGCCGTTCGCTGGGGGATGTCTGCTGAAATAGCGCGCGTGCCAGCGCTCTCGATCACTTCCTGATAGTCAAAGTTCAGAGTTACGCAATCCCGTTCCCCAGGCATCCCTTCCTGCTCCTTCGCCCAGCAAATGACGGGCGGGGCGTTTCCTTCTGCTTGAGCAGCAATCGACGGCAGGCCTCGCACGCGGGTTGATGTTATTACGTGTGACGGAGATGGCCAGCTTCTTTCATCTCTGCTTCAGCCATGTTCTTTACAAACGCTCGCGAGCTTTCACTCGCGGGTATAACATAAGTTGCGCGGAGCAATGTTATCGATTAAGAGTTCGTACGGAACATGACTGCGAAAACCTGTCCTGGGCGTCCACACAATTGCTAACGCAATAAAAATATACAAAAAAACCGTCGAAGTGGGCTCGCCTTTTTCCTGGAAAGCTGCATCGTCTCCGCTCTAAACAGTGCGTCCGTTGGAAGAATAATATAATCCGGCGCCTTTTCCATTGGTTTCCTTCTCGCCTTCAATACCCTTCTTGCAGGGGACATCTCCTCGCCACTTATTTCTTCATAAAGCACGCGTACAATGTCAGCACTAAGCGTTGAACCTATCATGATTTCGCGCTTGTCGGCTACAGTCTGTTATCGCTGCATGCGCGGTCTTAAACGCACAAAATGGAGCGAAATCAGTTAATCGCCCACGATAGTCGTGCGAGAGAAGCAAGAGCGGGTGGACGGCTGCATAGCAAAGCAGTATGGGAGACAATTCACAGCTGTTATTTCTCGTATATTTCTCGTTATTTCTCGCTTCCCAATCATCGCTTAGTGGCGCTGCTGCTCTTGACAGGCAGCGCCATCTTTGGCAGAAAAATAGAAACTGGGAGCATGCAACGAGCGTTCTCCGTTCTCGACGCCGCGCCGCCGCCCGCTTCCGCGCGCGTGCAGAGCTCTCGTGGTACAGTCGCGTCGCTTCACAATGTAACGCCTGCAGCGCGGCTTCAAAAAGATCTCCGAGCTGGACAGGCACTTCCGAAAAGCGAACTTGATAAAAGGAGAAAGGCTCGTGAATCACGCTTAAGGTGAAGAGCAGACGATCAACGACGCCCGACTCAACGCTAAATGCATTTTCAAAGTCGCGATAACACCCTGTAGGACGTATACCTCGATGTACGACTTATTTTGTCATGTTAAAGATACGTAATGGTCCATATGAACGGCGAAGTGAAGCCGTGCAAGCTATCGGTGTTGTGCGTTGTGGAGTATGAAGCATATGATTATTGTTTTGATATGGCATGCTTGCAGTAGCAGCCGTGTACTTTCGTGAACAAACGTTTGCGGCATGTGAAAAAAAGAAATTATACGGCCATGGTACTAGAAAAGCCTGAGGAGGTTAGAGTCAAGTCCTCCGTGCCGCTGCAGCATCACCCGCCGATTTAGACACGAGGCAGCTAGCTGAGCTTTAACCACTGCGAGGAAAGTTGAACTGCTCGCCTTATTTTTTGGCTCTCACGTCATGCTTGCACTCTCTGTTTGTGAGAATAACGACTTTACAGGCGTATAAAACCTGCTGCCCGAACACGTCCTTTCCGGCGTGATAAAGCAGCCTTCCCGAAGCGTAAACTGCAGGCGCCTAACTTTTGACAATGTGCCGAGTTCAGTTGAATTCAAGCAACCGCGCAACGCTAACCGCGGTATAACGCTAACGTTCGACAAGGACGGGTAGGTCTCACGAACACGCAGAGTGAAAACACAAAGTTGTTTCTGCTACAGCCGTAACTGGACTTTCATAATGCAAGAAGACAGCGAGTAATCATTACTGTAGTCGCTGCGTGCATGCGCCGCGGTAGGTACTGATACAAGTAGGCGAAACGAACGAAAGCGACGAACTGAGACAGCCAGTGCTATCAACTAGGACATACTTGATTCTCCTTACTGCGGTGATCCACGCTTGTCGCCTTTATTTCTCGTGCGACATGCCCGGGAACCGATACAGTTTCACACGTGAATCGCGTGCCTTGGTGTTGTCTGCACTGTTGTGGCAGCCCGCGACACAGCAATACTTCGGACCTCACTTGCGCGGGGTCACAGCTGCCAAAGCAGAAATGCAGCTTTGCACAGCAAGCCTCTCGGTTCAGCGTACCAAGCTACCGGCACGGCGGCCCAGTTTCCCGCACCGAGTGAGGAACGCGCGCGCGAGCGTGTTCCCGTTGCCGACAAACAGGCTGAGTCGGCTGCGCATGCCCCAGTTGCACTAGAGCTTCTCTCCAGAGCCGCAGCGTGGCCCTGTCGTTCCGTCGCAAAATTGAGTCTGGGTTCCTTATGGACCAGTCGAGAGTATGTACCCTGATGATGTCACGTGAATCACTGTTATGGCATCACGAAGTGCACCAAAAGACAAGAAACGCCAAGAGAGAATAACGCGCTCGTTGTTTGTGTTTTTCGTTGTATTTTCAGAGTCTGTTGGGGGCCCTTTATAAAAACGGGCGTGCAAACACGGACCCAGGAGAGTAGCCAAGACACCAGAAACGCCGCTAACCACTGAAAAATCGCAGCGGCAGAACCGAAGGTAGACACAAATATTTATCTTTGCATTCCCACGTAAGAGGCCATACCTATCAATCAAGTGCGAGTAGTGGTCTACGTGAGAGATAGGTGTTCATTCTCTGGACTTTTCTCTTACGTCCGTGTTTCCACGTCATGTCTTCTGAACAAGAATACCTACCAACTAGCTCAGCTATATTCTATGTTTGCCATTCTCTTTACTTCTGTATTTATTTATCAATTTCCTCGAGTAAGAATGTAAGGAAAAAGTGTACTAACGCACCCAGATATATATATATAACTTATCTATTTCATTTATTTATGCACAGTGTGCTAGGTCCAAGACTCCAAGAATATGCTATCCAGCGAGTTTGGTCGTCGCCCTTTAAGGCTGGAGGACGCGGCAGCGTTAAGGTCAGGCAGTACTCGTGATATTTCTGGAGAAGAAAAAGATACTACAACTTCTGGGGAGCTATTCTTGATGCCTTCGTCCAAAGCGGATGTCCACAGTCCATTTCGGCACAGCGGATTCAGTGATTCGAAAAAGCGGTGAGCCGTGACGTCACCTCGCTCTTGACCACGTCGCCGCACCGAACCCGCCAGCACCTTCCTAGCGTAAGAACAGAGTGGACAAAATTCACAGAAACAGGAACTTTTCAAGTCTGAATTTGCATATGAATGTGTCCCAGATGGTTGAGAACGATGCAGGGAATGCGTACCGACCTTACAGCTGCGGTAGACGAGCGGCCGCATTAAACCTAAATCGAAGGCTAAAACGATCAAACGACATGTGCACCGAAAATTGGATCTCTGAGGGCTGCCTTCGTTGCATGAAGCGCATTACGTCCCTATCATTTGTGTCAAGAGTGTTTGAAACCTTAGTGATATCATGATGGCCCAGGAGAACAAGAACCGAAAACAGGGGGCGCGCTTCTCGCCGAGCTCCCGCTATTCAGCGGCCGCTGAAATGGACAGTTCATGACATGGACACATCGAGAAGAGCTCGTCCGGCGAAGTGCTGTATTTATTTCCAGGTTCCCCATTCAAATTAAAAGAAAAGACTAACGGCGGCGCGCCGCAATTATTGCGTGGCGGCGCGAGCGGCGCGACCAAAAAACAGGCGGCGGCGGCGGCGGCAGCGGCGCACACCTCTAGTTCCGGCCAGGCTGCTTCCCCTCATAAAAAAACGTTTGAGGAGGCAGCCTGTGAAGCGCAGCCAAAAGTGTCGATAGAGCAATTGGATTAGAGATAAATGCAAATATGACAGCGAGTTGGGGCTAAGCGGCAGTCCCTACGAGGCGGGGTTTTGAGGAGGTGGAGTAAACACTTCAAACGGTAAAATTCAAGGTGAGCGAAAGCTATCACTGGTGCGCATTCGAAATGAGCATGAAACGTTCAGTAGTCGAAAAAAAATAGTTGAGTATCTGCACGTTGTGAAGATGTATCTTTCAATGCAGAAAAAACCACTTCCCCATCCGAGGGTGGAAAGCTGAGGAAGGTAGACATTTGTGCCAGTTGGTGACCCATCATCCTAACGTATGCGTGCAACAGCGCACGATCAATCGGAGAAAGCGGAAGGAAATGTTCCACCACCTGCATCATACGTGCGTATGGGTGGCGAACCAGATGCAATGTGGCTGCCGTTCTTCGAGCTGACTAGCTCACTGCATGTCACCACCCAGTAGACAACATTTCACAATTATTGTCACGCGTGCGTACCGCCCTGGCATTGTGCAGACACACGAAACGTGTCGGTAGTAACACGAAGAACAGTTGTGGAAAAGTTGCGTTGTACACGCTCATGGCTGCTTTCCATGTCATGTCGAGTCTGATTTTAAAAAAAAGCGACTAATATTTATGGTGATTAGAAGGTATTAAGAGAATAATTTCTCAGGCAACGCCGATATCACGATACGTAGGTTCTTAGAAAACTGCGAAACTATACAGTGGCGATGCCGACTTTTTCCGCTGTCAACGTTCTTGCCTGCGGCGATCCGTGTGATGCGAAAGGCAACGTGGGATTTTCGTTAAATCAGCGATGTAAGGTCAACCAAAAAACGGAAAATAAAAAAAAAACGCCAGGCCAGCGCGGCAAGCGCAGCACAGTCACAGCGGAAGCTGGAAGAGCGGCATTTCTAGACATACATACAAATACCTTTATTAAAGTTTCTGCGAGTTTGTTGGACGGGCCCCGCCCAGGCGACGGCCAGGAGTTCTTGAGTCCTGGGGGCTTCCTCGGCCCGCTGGACAGCCCAGAGTTAATCGTCAAGGGCATAGCTGTGCACACAATCTCCCAGCGCGCGCGGAGGCGGTCGCTAAATGCTGCGTCCCCAGTACTGTTCGTTTTCCCTCGACATTGCCATGGTATGTACCCGTTATAAACTCTCTTGGGGTTACTAATACGAGTACACTTGCAAGGTACCCACTACGCCATAAATCAATCTTTCTGAAGTTGGGACGCACCCACTACGCCATTATTTGTCATTCTGCGGAGAAGCGAGGTTCCCGCTACACATCTGTAAGGCATTATGTGCACTTCGGTGATGCGGCGGCTGATGACGATGAATAATTATGGCTGAGTCTTTAGTAATAGGTTGGAAGTGTTCAATGACCCACAATATACGTAATTCGCATTGTATGACGCCGGGCCGTTATTCCACTCTCCTACCACGTTATATACCATATGTTAACGTGAGAAAGAGAGATAGAGGGAAAGAACTTCATTGATGCCCTGAGGAAATGGATCATGGGAGCCTTATGGGTTTCCTCGTCAACTAATACAAGTGCACTTGCGAGGTACCCCCTACGCTATAAATCACCATAATTTTTGTGAAGCAGGGAAGCAGCCACTACGCCATTTTTCGTCATTCTGTAGAGAACAGTGATACCCGCTACACACCTGTAGGGCATTATGTGCACTTTGTTGATGCTGTGCCTGATGACGATGAAGAATTATGGCATTAGCCTTTTGTAGTGGGTGGGAAGCATTCAACGACCAACTTGTTGCACAATTCGCATTGTGTGACGCCTGGTTGTTTTTTTACGCTTCCACCACGCTACATTACATGGGTTAATGTGTTTCCTTCCCGACAGGAAGTCTGTATAGGGTCTTTTTGCAAAGAAGTTCCAAGCACCGGCATGGCTCTGTGGTAGAATACTGGGCTGCCACGCAGAAGCCCCAGGTTCGAACCCCGTATTCCGAACAATGGCGGCTACGGACAAAGGCGGCGGCGGCTGTTGTCACAATCACAAAGACGGTTGTTGTTGTGACCTGATAACAGCTTTCGTTGTAAAACGAGTAAGAGGGAAACAGGCGAGGAGGCGAAGCATAAATACTTACATTGTACTGGCAGCCATTAGAAAAACAAAAGGTCAAAATCCAGCCGTGTGACATTGAGCAGATACGCAGCGCATTCAACGGCTGGTTGTAGCCTTAGTGATCGCAGTGTACTGGTATGAACTTCGTTGGATTTATGAACCTTGCCCTCTCTAACAAGCAGGCATCAACAAGAGATGCCTAAATGAAATGCAGATAATAGGTACATGAACAGCTATTATGTGACACCTGCGTTAAAGTTCGGAAAATTAGATGCATAGTTAGAATGATGAGTTTCAGTTGGCGCTTTGCCCCCAGTGCGCGTTTGCACATGTGCCAGTATTCGAGTGCAGTGGCCATAGCATGACATTGTGTATAAAGCCGAGCACGTTTTTACGTTATAATTACACCGGAGAGAACTACCGAAACAACTGGGAAGCGATTGAAGAAGAAATGTCTAAAAGTAAGGAAACCCAGCATTATTCTGGGTTTCCCTAAGATGAAGCACCTGCGATGAACACCGTGCTGATCAGTTGTCATTGATCTTCTCACTTGAGAAAGCATGCGCAGAGGGTTCAACTATGGCGACAATGTAAAACACACGAACACTGGGGTGTCTTGTGGGGCTGTTTTCGTTGTCCAGAGGAATGATGTGATGCACAACGGCATCGCTGCTTCCAGCACATACCCAGCAGCTATCCATCCTTCAAGATATCATCCTAATAACGGCATATGCGATAGTGCCAAGCAATACTGTTGTAGAAAATATAATTTTTGTTTAGATTACTTCGTAATCTGGTTGGTGAAAAAGAAATCTCTTTGCAAGAATCAGTAGCTGTATTACCCGTATTCGAAATTTTCGAAAAATATTCGATTCCATTAGCACGGGTTTTACGTGTTCGAATTGTCTTGGAACTTGAAAATTTCTTTTCGCACACCACTTGGTTTTCCGACTCGTTTGCAAAGAAGAGAAAACCACAAGAAAAACAGCGTACCTTCGTGAAAATGCAGGCACAGATTGTTTTCGTTGGTCTCATAGCGTTTGTGCATGTGCTTTGTTCATCGCAATGACTTGCGGCGGTTCGTAAGAGGATTCGCTCGTACATCAATTTTCCTCCGCGTGAAAGCCCGCATTTTGCAAAGGCGGCGATGGGAAGCAGGCTGGAACAACGCAGGAGTCCCTTTCACGGGCGTTTCAACTGTTTCCGATGGCTGCCGGAAAAATAAATTGGAAAACGCAGTTCTTTTCTCCCGAACAATGTTTCGGCAAATGGTGAAATGGTGTATTTTGGTGGGAAAGGAACATTTCAACAGAACAACGCCCTTTTTTCCCTCTACGAAAGACAACCTCTTGTATCGGATGATTCCTTCCGACAGGCAGCATATCAGATGTAAGCAACGACAGTGATATCTCGTTTGCTGGAAATAGGGAAGCACATTGTGGCTGAGTCCGCGGTGATAACACAAATGCATTGTGTACACTTAGAAGAACCCCTCACTCAGGTCGTAGGAGGCATGAACATGGATGTAGTGAACGCGTGTATTTTGAATTCTCCTTTGAGAAGTCAGGATAGAAAAAAAGGGGGTCCTGGTTACTTCACCCTATTGCAAAAACCAGCGTCGTTTCCAAGTACCCCCAGCGTGATACCAGTACGTTTTTTTGGCACTGGATTGCACTGGGAACACTGGTATTACACGCTACGGATTCCCTGGGACTCCAGTGAACGCACTGGGAAAGAGCTGGGTCGCACTGGTATCGGCACTGGCTTTGCCGCTCTGTGACGCTGGCCGTCACTGGGAAGCGCTGGAGACGCTGAATTCTCACTGGGTCGTGTGCTGGCACATACTGGAGCCTGTACTGTTTTCTGCCAGTGGCCGGCGCGCCTGCTTTCAAGTATTGTGGCGGCGAAATCCTTTGTACATTCAATATCGAATGTTGATTCGATGGTACCAGCCAGTTGCTATCCTAACGGGTCCCAAACATGTGTTCACAAATTCTAGCGGCAGAGAAAGACGATGAGATGCGCAATATATGATATAACGTGATAAGTGAAATCACGGTACACTTTTAATGTTTCCCTGTCTAATGTGCAGAAAATATGTTAATAACCTAGAACATCCAACGCTGATCATTTTGCTTTCTAGCACGCTTTTTTTTATTCATGCAGTGCCAATAGCGTCGTTAATTTTTGCGGAGCACGTAGCAGCAATGAATACACATTTCGTGCATGCCGCGCATATATATCAATTTGCATCCGTGATGAGTTGGCGGTAATGACTTCATATTGTAACGTTTATAAGTCTCGAGGCGTCGGTCTGAACATACAAGAGCAAATCGTTACATCGCCGCGCAGTTGGCAAGAAGTAAACGAGCTCTGCTTCGCGACCCCTCCAACGGAGTCCAGAACACAGCCGTCGTTCGATATCGCCACACCGAACGCATCTCGGGCAATTCTTGCAATTCCACTTACCTTCACCTACACGTTAGGTAAACAGTTAAAAACGTTCCGAGGCACAAAATGCAGAAACTTGAAACCATCGCAACTCATCTGCGCGAGATCGGTCCTACCCAGTGCGGCTCCACAGCGAGCGTTAGGCCTAGCGTACCGGCCGAGTCCGTCTGCATGCCACCGGCGCTTCTTGGTTTAAGCACACGCAATTCCAACGTGTAAGAATTACTGTAAAGTATAGTCTGGACAATCCGTTAATTTAAAATAACCATTTTTCTTGTGTACGGTGTCCGCACAAGGGAGCGATGAAACCCTCGATCGACTCGCTTTCAGCAACGAAGCGTAGGTTCACCGAAAGCAGCCGGCCGCACTCGCCGGCACTTCTCTGACTCATACGTCAAAACACATACGTGTCAACTGGTACGCGTTAGTGAACTAACACACCGGCATCTTTTTTCAACATATTGGCATTTGTTTTTGCGTGAGCGGTTTCTAGTTGTAGTGATCGATAGAACTGCAAATCAGAATACAGGCACGCCCGCTCCGCAGTAATAATGTCGCTCGCGCGAGAAAACTACCCGATGAATTCATGTAGGCGCGTGTTATCGAACGAGTCATCGTAAAGCTTGTACGTGTTGATCATCAGCAAGGGCGAGAAACGGCTATTAAAATCGACAGTAACAGCCGTCAAACTGACCTGCTCCTCGGTCCATTTATTTTTCGGAGTCAGACACTTAGCACTCTTCCATTTTGGGCATTTCATTCGTTGCCGCCAACCCTTTGTGCGTGTCTAATAAAGAAGCAAGCTGATTTTGAAAGGAATATCGCGTCTTCCGTGAATACGCGACATCAAAATATGAAAGGAACGCTGTCTACTGTATTGACTAGCCTTTTACGGAAGTACCGACATGTTCAGCGTGGCGCAGTGGTAGAGTACTCGTTTGGAGAATGAGAGGTGGCGAGTTCGAATCCTCGTGGAAGTTTTTTTTTTTTTTTTTTCAAACGGTTTTTTTATTTTTTATTGCACTAATGCTTCTATATTACTTTCTTTACTAATATATTTATGTAGGGCACCTAGGCATCGCCGTTTCAACGCTGTAGAGCCGTTTTGCGCTTGAGTACCAGCGCCTGCCAGTAAAAACGCCGCCCCAGCGGCCCAGTATCCAGCGACGCTGGGCCCATAATCAGCATGGCACTGGACGCTGGTACCCAGTGGCGCTGGGTTTGCAATAGGGCAGGTACGTCGCAAATACAAGTATTAGGGCACTCAATTATCATAGCTAATATCGATGGGTGTCGAGAAAAATTTCACAATTTCTCCAGCGGCTTTATTATAGTGCTTTTTATTTATGGCGTGGAAAAAAGTGGCAGTATGAACCCAACGCTATGAATGGACGGCAAGCATAATTAGGAATTGTTTGGTTTGCGTCCCAAACCACGGTATGATTATGCGCTACGCCGTAGTGGAGGACTCCGGAAATTTTGACCATCTGGTTTTCTTTGCCGTGCACCTAAACCTAAGTACACGGGCCTCTAGTATTTCGCTTCCATCGAAATGCGGCCGCCGCAGCAGGGATTTGACCCCGCGACCTTCGGGTCAGCAGTCGAACAGCGTAACCACTAGACCACCGTGGCGGGTCATTGCGCTGCTGCGATTAATGGCGTCGCCAGCGACGTTGCAGCTCAGTGGTGCTCATACTTATACAAATGAAGGGAAGGAATCTCTGCAGAACTGCGACACACGTTATTGGCGCATACGACTGTCAATATAAGGAACGCTGTCACTGGCGGTGGAAAACAGGCAAAGCGGTTGCTTGCAGTAAGCTTACTTGAGGACGTCGATTTCTTATGGGGCAGGAAGCGTAGTCACGTCCTATTTCATACATTCCACGGGCTTTCCTTGTTGACCAGAAAAATATTGCGGCCAATTATTATGTTGATGAAAATACCGAAGATGTCACTTAATTTTTGAACGAAGAAACAGTGCTAGAACAGGACGAAGACGAGAGGACACAAACATTGCGAACCAGTTTTTAATTATTGTGAAGTCATGGCACCTATGCTGAGCAACGCCAGTGAAATCTTTGAAGCTTTTTGCATCCAGAAAAGTGGAGACTGTTGTGTCAGCGTAGCTTCGCAAAAATGAAATTATGTATCTTTCATAACCGTGATTTGGCAATGTTACAGCGACATCTTGTTCCCCGATGTGTGTACTGATTGTGTTTTTTCCTGTCACAGTTAGAACTTACAGACAATATAGCCAAGGAAAATATAGGTGACATTGTGTTAATTATTACATAAATGAAAAAAAAAATTGAAGTGCATAAAAAATACAACTTGCCACCGGCAAGTACCGAACCTGTAACCTTCGAGCAACGCGTCCGACCCTCTACCAATTGAACTACGGCGGCGATCGCTTGCTGTAGCAGGAAAAAAACGTGTTCCACACTCGCCGTCATGGCTACGGGCGGCACTGGCTAGCAGTGCCAGGTTTAATTGCACAGATATACACAATAAAGTGGACGGGAGGACCACCGCCGCCGTAGCTCAATTGGTAGAGTATCGGGCGCGTTGCTCGAAGGTTTCAGGTTCGGTCCCTTAAGAAATGTGGTGTTAGGAAATAAAGGATACATGCGCATTTTTTGCAATGTTCTTCCAAGTGGCTACCAAATCCTTTCCTCGCATCATTATTGTGCTGTCTCGCCCTGTCGTTCAAGCACTCGCTAGTCTGTCCAATACAGACGCGCCCGCAACGCGGATGTACTTGGTACGCTACATTAGCGGTGCACACCGTAGACATTGCACGCGTTTTTTGGTCATTTCAAGGTTGCAGATAGCTGATAGTCTGCAAGGTGCTGAAAAAACTAAATTGAGGTTATGTCAGTCAGCGACCTTCTTGAAGTTATGAGGTGCTTTATGCAGGTATGGAATTGCATGCACTGGTCTTTTGTCACGATCTTTTGTTGCGCCCTCTTTTGGTTTCGTAAGCAATGTCTCGCATACGGATGCGACGACATACCTGCTTCCCTGCATCGAAGCAGCGCTCAGCTCCATCTGGTGAACGCATGATTTGCGCAAAGCATTGAGAAGAGAAGTATGCGTGTTTGTGTAAGCTTGAAGTGGGCGCGGTCGAGTGGCAAAACACTTTTCTTTGACCTAGGGTTATATCTCCAACAGGTATGAAAAAATAATCTTGAGGTCTAGAAACCGGATGGAATTTTCACTCGGCAGGTCAGATGTGAACCTGAGCCCATCAGAATGGTTGGTGAAAAATGTGAGACAGACCGCTACTGCCTCGTCAAGGCAAAGGCCGGGTGATCTTTTTAGGACTATTAAGTAGTTATCAACATACCTAAATATACGAATGATCGCTGCATACAAGTTGTGTAGAGTACCAAATACCTCTGAGTTGTGGACGCATCTATATTGGAGAGTCTAGCGAGTGCTTCAACGACAGGGCGAGACAGCCCAATAATGATGTGAGGAAGGGATTTGGTAGCCACTTGGAAGAACATTGCGAAAAATGTGCTTGTACTCCTTTATTTCCAACACCACATTCCTTAAGAGAGGCAGTTCAAAAAACAGAACGCCAAGTTCTTGAGACTTGATAAAGAACGCAGCTGATAAGTGTGTCAGCTGCCCATCTTTGGTGCTAAAAAAAAAAAGTGGCTTATTTTTTTCACGCAACTTGATACTCCATAGATTTCATTTCAAATTTAATGTTTGAAGATTGACCCACGCAACCTCTTCTGTGATGATGTGTGCATATGTTGCTTGATGCTCGGGTTTATCACGATGTTCGTTTCGAATGAAGGCCAGTTGTAAGCAAAGCGCCCGTCCTGTTGTATGTGTTTCCTCTTCGTCGTTTGCGCTTTTCAAGTATCCTCTGTCATAGTTCACGTCATAACAGTTGTAAGCGCATATTATGCCTTAGTATACTGAACCAACTCGTCTTACTAATGCGGCTCCATCAACCTTTTCTGCTTGTTGATTTATCATCACTTCTGTGCAATGCGCATGTTGCCGCATCTACAGCAATGCATTGGTACAAGGGACACCCAGGAATAAAACTTAATAAATTGCGAAAAAAACAGCACTTCCGCAAGGTGCATTATTTGACGCATATTGAAGGCATAATTTCTTAGGCAATAATATATTCATGGATTTGCTTCTAATGAAGTAAGAATAGCCCTACAATTCCGATTTCTACGCTCTTCGCCTAGTTACGCATTGCTGAAGCCGGATCGCGAGTTGGGTTAGTTGGAGGATGTTCATCGTGTCCTTCTCTTCTTTTTCTCCGTGCGCTGTCGATTATATTACGATAATTACGCATTATTGCGGTGCTAGTCGTGGGCGCTCTTCCTGGTTGTTTCAGCGAGACATCCCAAGGCCGTTAGTCTGCACAACGCAAGCGCAGAACGGTAACACGCGTTTGCTCCTATTCTTAAGAGCAGTCAACACCACCTAGCTCTCAGAAAGCAGCAATGAATTAACATTATACGTGTCTTTCGGCTTGGTTACGCGTACAATGCAATGCTAACGGTTACCTAATCTTTTAGCTACTGTTTAAGCAATAACATATAGTCTGTACCCGAACGGCGACTGCGTGTAATGTGCTATAAGGCCGAGTACCAGTTAGACGTTTGCCTTTTTCCCTGTTGACACTTTGAGCATAGAACATAGAAGGAGGGCCGTACGACTTGTCATATTGCGTAAGAATGCTCTGACGCTATTCGCTATATTTTTACGTTGCTGCATAACCGGAAGTGCGGATCTGAAGGCTCAGCCTCCAACTCTGCGTAAGCGTCGACATAACACAAAAATGTCCCCGCCACTGCTACGAAACAAACCAGCCACCTAATTCTCAGCAGCAAAGCTACATAGCCACTGCACCACGGTGGCATTCCAGAATGATTAAGCAAACACTTCAGAACTAATCTATATACTTGTTCGTTGTAAAAAAAAAAACACGGGAAAACTAGATACATTTCGTGGTATTGCATATTCAAGCGCTCATGCTGCATACATGACGAAAACTTGCATGCTCCACACATGATATCTTATCACTATTAATTCATTCAGCTTTTCCCGGCATACTTGATGTCCTTGTCGAGGCAACAACGTCTCCAGTTTTACGCCGCACTCTGTGTCAAGGCAGCAATTAGTTTGTGTCCAAGCGGCATGATCACAAATTTCCGCTCAGGGTTGCTCGCGAGTCACTTATCGATGCCTTGTTCGAGAGTGAAAGGCGTCACAGAAATCGAATCTCTGATAGAAGGAGCCAAGTCCTTATGCATATGGATGAAACACTGACTATTCAATGGATGCTTACCAGGCGGTGCCTTCAGTATCCTGTGTGAACTGTCTCTGGCTGAGCGGCGAGTGCCGGACGGGTGGACGACGCCATCATAAATACACGCCATGTCCATCGGCGACGTCACTCAGACCCTTCTCGCCAGTTATCGCGCCGACGAGATCACCGCGTTTCTTCCTCAGCAAGCGCTGTAGCGCTGTCTCATTGGGTCTCCGTGAGCTTTTCGCAGCATCAGTACGTTGCCCCGGCAATACTACCGGGATTGGCGCATGTGACCGCACCGCGACATTTACGCGTATGATCGTCGAGGGCTGGCTTATACGACCGTGACACCGCACAGTAGGGGATGCTATTCTTCGTACGGCGGAAAAAACACGAGCACTAAGCCGAAAAAAAGAAAGCTACGGGTCGCTACAGTGCCGGCAAAACAGGCAGGCATTTTCTTTTAGGGCGGGTCCAATAACTTTTACAGCCGGCTATCTTCCTAGACGGTCAGTCGGGACATCGTCGGCGATGATAACGAGGGGCGCCCGAATCTACCGACCGCTGTCGTTTTGCTCCCAAGTGTCCACGTGCCTGCGCTGGAGAGGCGTCAAGCTCAATTGCAGCAAGGCATGCAAGCGAACGGACGCGTCGTCCCTTCTCCGTGCTTCCTCTACAAGACAAGCCAGCAGGCTGAGACGGCACATTTGCCACAGTGGGCCGCCAATGCCTACGGCCTGAAAGCAATCAGCGCACCCACAGGACATTCGAAATACCCGCAGTGCTTACGATTGGCCCGAAAATATGAAAAACGCCGAATGAACCTGGGCAACAAGGACAATAAACACAGTTTGTCTTTGGGCAGGCAGAACTGCTTCCCCACAGGGAGTGGCTGACTGGCGACGAGCTTTCGCGCTTTAAGACGACACGAATAAGTGAAATATGGTTAAGCACAGTGCAGGGGGATTACGCGTAAGCTTGATGACGGCGATGACGGTTATTTCATTCATGGTAATGGCTTGCGCGTCAAAAAGACGCTGCGCACGCGATGTTCTGATAGAGATCTTTCAGAACAGCACCTATTTGGTCACAACACTTACTCACTAAAGAATGAAATACAAGCGTAAATTTACGCATGAATGCTGGGATTGTTGCTATGTAATGAGGGCATATGTTGCCTAAGCACGATAACTAAGGAAAAAAATACGGCCATCCAGGAGAACCCCATGACACTCTATTTGCGTAGATGCATGTCCGTCGAATGGTTTGTTTTCTATTCGAATGTAATCAGGATAGAGCAGACGCGTCATTATATCCCGAGTGAACTTAAACCAAATTACTTCATATGCGGCGTCGGCATCGCTTAACGCTATTTACTTAAGCGCACGCTCTGTAAAAAAGAAGACAATGTGTTTGGAGGAATTTTTGGTGAATTTTCAGTACGTTTTTTGGTCATGCTCACGGAAACTTGGAGTACCAATGATTTTGACATTTTTATGATGACCCATTATAAAAATATCTGAACCGCTCCAGCCTGCGTGGAGGTGGAGTTGCTTTGCTGGTGTCTCACAATTTTGAATGCGATAAGCTGGACTCGTACTCTCTAATTACGGATCATTTTGAAATCATATCAGTCTGCACTGGCAGGTTCGTGTTTTCGGTGTGCTATAGTCCTAAGGGAAATGGTCCAGTGTTTCGAGTTTTACGATAACTTTCTTTCATTTATAAGAGACAGTAAGTACGCATTTATAGCTGGAGGGGATTTATTATTGATTTGTTGAAGGATAATTTTTTGCTAGGGAATTCAACACAACTCTGACTTCGAACGGATTCGTTAACCGTGGTAAAATGCCAGCAAGGGTTACACAAGAAAGTGTGTCTCTTGTCGATCTGCTCATTACAAACTCATCCCAAGCAATAGCTGAAACAGGTGTAATATCGTGCGCGATCAGTGATCACCTTCCAGTCTCCTTAAGTATAAATAAGAACCGAGTACCGACAAGAAAAAGCTACATATCAGCGTATAGCCAACCAAACCATGACTTTATTTACATCTCAATAACACAAGTTCAGTGGATAATATCGGCATTTCAAATGATGCAAATGAGGCCTACGAGAAGTTTTTCTATGTATTTAAGCAGCTTTACCATTCCTGCTTCCCATTAAAAGTGCGCGGATCAAAACGCAAAACTCGCAAACCTTGGGTAACTATTGAGCTACGTCAAGAAATTAAAAGGAGAGACAAGCTGTTCAAAATATTCTTAAATGCGCGTTCTGCAGATGACCTCAGGGTATTCAAGCAATACAGGAATAGGCTAACAAAAAAACTGCGCCAACACGTGCAGAATACTACTCTACATTGCTTGAAGTTAAAAATGGTCGCCATGATTTACTGTGATCAAGATTGAATACCTTACTTAGACGTGAGCAGCCACAAGCTCTCCACATATCCTAAAGCTAAATGAAATCTGGAGTAGAGCTGGCAGAAGCGTTTAACAACTTTTTTACAACTCTCGCCCATAACAACCCGTCAGAGGATTCCAATAAATACAATAATTCATTTAATCATGACACAATATCACTGAGCCCAGTCACAACAGAAGAAGTTATAGCAGTAATAAAAAAACCTTAAAGCAGTCATAACTATGATATAGATGGCATTCAGGTAAGACCTGTGAAGCATGTTGCAGCCATCATTGCGCCTGTTCTTGTAGACATATTTAACCTGTGCTTAGATACCAGTACATATCTTAGAAAAATGCAACCTGCGAAAGTAACTGTTCTCTATAAGAAAGGAGTTCGCAACGATTTAGGAAATTATAGACCAGTATCCATACTTAATATTCTCGAAAGCTTTTGAGAAAGCGCTAGGTTGTCTGATTTTATTGATAAGCATGGCCTACTATCACCAAATCAATTTGGGTTCTGTAAAAATACATCTGCTGATATGGCACTAATGGAAGAAAATGAATATATATTAACACAGTTTGAAAAGAAGGCCTTCGTTTGTGGTATCTTCGTGGATTTTTCGAAGGCGTTTGATCTTGTGAACCACACTGTACTCCTTAAAAACTTAGTGTTGTGGTATTCGCGGACAGGCTCAAATGCTCCTGAAATCATACCTACCGCACAGAAAACAGGCTGTTTGCATAGACAACATAAAATCTGAACTAAAGTCTGTTACTTCTGGCGTTCCACAGGGCAGTATATTAGGACCATTGCTCTTTAATATGTATCTTAACGACATTTGCAATATTAACACTACTGCTAAAGTTATCATCTATGCTCATGATTAGCATCTTTTTTTACTGGAAATCATTTTGATCTCCTTGTTCGGGATTGCAATGACACCATGAGTGAGCTATAAATGGTCAGAATCCAAGTGCATGCGTACTAATGAGAAGAAAGTACAAGCTGTCGTATTCCACGCCAAAAATAAACCAGTTTCTTTTTCCTCGACATTAAGCTGAACTCACGACGTATAGATATGGTTGAACCATTTAAGTGCCTCGGAGTGGTTTTTCTTCCTCTATTTTGGGAACAGCATGCGGACCACATTTCAACAAAACTGGCTCAAATAATCGGGGTCAAAGCAGGCTCAAATACGTTCTTCCAAAACCAATAAAGATACTGCTCTACAATTCCCTTTTTCATCCTACTTAAACTACTGCCACTTAGTCTGGGGCAAAAGAGATTCCTTCGTCATGTTCATAATGACCCTGGGACTCACCGAGTGCGGATCTTTTTTTCAAAGTAGCGAATTAACGAACCAGAACCTGTACAAATACCGCTTGAGTGTCAGGTTTAAACTCTAAACTCGAAAAAACATAAACCACTGACGGTACGTTGCTGATTTGCATGCCCTAGAAGCAGCATATATGACAAAGCATGCACAGACGTGAGCTGTGCCGACACCCAGAATAAAGTCAGGTAGACACGTCTGCAGTTCACTCTTCCTTGCCTTTTAAATTCGTACGTGCATAATAATTTTGATTCGCTTCAGTTCGTCAACACTACTATGTGTGCTATGTATGTAGTAACATGTAGATTCCGTTCCTTTTTTCTTTTTTTTTGTAGCCATGCCTGTGGTATCAATGGGAATATTATCTATTGCATAATCTCTTTTCGTTTCTCTGTTGCATTTGTCGATTATAGTATTTTTGACGTTACACTTTCAGTGCTGTTGTTTCATGAGCCTTGTTGTGAAGCCAAGCAAACGGGCGCCGCGCCTCTGTCAAGCTGTTTCTGACAGCTTTTTCTGTGCCTCCTCTGTCTGTACCTCTACAAGGCAGAACAATAAAATAATTTGAAAAAAAAACTGAATTTTGAAAGCGAAGCCGTGTAAGGAGTTTATTGGTGTGTATCTGACAAATGAGATTGTTCTGTATTGGACTCGGCGTTTGAGGGTGGAACGGCTTTAACGTTTCAATTTTAGTCGCACGACAGCTTCCACGCAGACTTGCAGGAATCAGAAAACGTCAGTATGCGATCGTGCTAGGAGGATGCAGCAACTGGTTAAGGCAACTTTTGTGCGCTTTCTTTATATTTGCCGGAAAAAAAGCGATTATATGTGATAAGAATCGCAACAGTTCATTATTCATGATGCGTGTCGTTTTACGGATCAAGCGACAATTATGTCGAATAGCGCCAAGCAATGGTGCACAACTGTAGGCATACTGTGACGCATGCAACTTTAGACATGGGAGTGTATAGGCGTCAGGTAGTTGCGATAAAACGAGGCTACTATGTAAGCAAAAATGATTGCCACAGGCGTTGTCAAGGACACGTTAGCTTTCTACGCACAAAGAGCTTCAGATTATTGCGGGTCCCTCAATACCTCTCTACCCGGCATCCAGAATATGGTGACTTGCGATAAAGTGCACAGCTAGTGCGATGAGTGAATAAGAATCTAAATTCATTGATTTGCTATGTTTATGCAACGACATTGGGATTTTGACAACCTTAAACACTCTTTAAAATAACTGCAGGAGATTTGATGTTTTATACATACGCAATCGTCTGCAAAAAAACCTTATGGGGACCGTAATATCGTGCTCGATTCACGAGCCTCCGGTCATAGTGTGTTTTGAAATTGGATTGAAGTACCACAGCAGACAATGTGTGGAAGGGGTGGCCAAGATTATTAACATGTTTGGATATAGGAAGGTGTGGCAGGGACTTACCTGTGCTCTGTGGTTGTTTATTTCATTCTGAACGCAGTCTCACTTTGACCAATGTACTGGGCATGGCATAAGGTACATTCGAGAAGGTATATGTGTTTGCACTATCACAGTTGAAGTTGCTATTTTCTGATAAGGAAATGATGACGCGGTACTGGGACGGTAGACTTTGATCATCATTGGACAGAGTTACACCTAGGCTTGTCGCATGGGCCCCTTCCTGTGAATTCAGGAGTGTTGACTTTAGAGGACGTTAATAGGGTGTCGGAACGGAACGAAAAACCGAAACGAAAAACGACAAAAAATGATATTTTTGACCCGAACGAAAACCGTAACCGAGCTTTATCTATTATTTCGTTCCGAAGTGAAACCGAAATTTTTTCAAGTGTTTTTTCGGTTCACGAGAAAACATCGCAATCCGGAACAACTGAGCTCATGCAACGTGAGCAGTTATGCATATCTCGGGTACAGTATTAGCGCATACCTAAGGCAGGAATTCCAGTATGTTGAAATTGGGCGAAAAAACGAAAACAGTGGCAACCAGAGATGTGTTATTAACGAAAGTTGACTTTCGCGCGCCTGTCATGCAGGCAAAAGTGGAGAGGACGTTGTCGGCGCTGGAGTTTGTTACAGCAAAAGCTGTTATGAGATCACAAGCAGTCTGGACTTAGCACCATAGTTGTCCGCGCCGCCGGTGTCCGTGACCGCTATCGCGTGATATGGAGTAAAAAATTTAATGCGAAACGAATTTCTAGGATCAGATGGGATTTTAACCCGCGCCTCTGTGTGGCAGTCGGGTCTTCTACCAGAGTGCCACGCTGGTGCTTGTAACTCCTTCACAAAAACACTCTATACAAGCGTCGTGTCGGGAATCGCGTTAACATAATATAGTGATAAAAGAGGAAAATAACATCCAGTCATCAGACAATGCTAATAGCGCAAAGAGTATGTGCTCTAACGCAGGCCTTAAAACAGGGGGAGTTCGGGGGGGCGGGGGCACAGCCCCCCTTCCATTTCTTAAGGAGGGGCTGTATTATGTGTGTATGTACGTATATAGGTCGCCGCCCTCTGAGAGCCCCCCTCCAATGAAGGGAGACTTTAAGCCCTGCTTTGATGCTTCCCACCAGTGTTGCCCTACCAGAATTCGAATAACTCCGGAATCATTCCGTATTTTCCCGATCCCGGAATGGAATGGGGACAGCGCTTAAAGGAATGGAATGGGAATGGAATTAAGCGCCTTTCGCACAGAACGGAATGGGAATAGAATTACGTCTTTTTCCGAAAATAGAGCACGTTTTCTTCTACGTCCTGTTTCTCAAACTTCAAACATTAGTAAGTGAGAGCCTCGAAATTAACAATAAAGCAGTGTTTTTAAAATGGCTTGGTTAATTACAAGCACGGTACATTTTTAAGCAACGCGCCTACTACAAACAGAGACATAAGTTAGTGTACCAACAAATGCACTATCCCAGCAGATACAGAAGGGAGAAAACAAATTATTTCTGCGCGTTGGTTCCCAATGATACCCCCACACGAAAGTGGCAGATACTCTATGCACAGCCTGATCGTTATCTCATGAGCAGTTTAGTACCTGACACACGTAAAGAACCTTTGCGACAAGGAAGACATTGCATGCCTGCGCACAGGTGAACACAGAAAGCTCTCCTTCCCCCGCCCATGCTTTCGAGGCGCGCTTGACAAGCGTGTGTGCTGACGAGCAGTGCGGCCCAGCGTTCCGTATTCGATGCAAAGGCACAAGGTGCCCGAGCGGTGCACTGTTCCAATTAATGCCAGCAGATCTAGAGGCTTTTCTTCCCCATTATCCAAATCTTAGTTTTCTCCATATTTCCGACCGCTCCAGGCGCGTGGCAAAACTGCTTAGCCTTCTTGAATACTACTTTTGTCAGCAAAAAAGTACGCTATGTCGTCATTTTAGCATTAGCACATTTAAGCTTAAACAATATAAAACACCACCATTCGTTCAAACACGCTCACCATGCAAACACTATAGGTAGCGGGAGAACTGCCCCTATGGGAATTAGTAGAGTGGTTGTACTGCACGAGATATGTCACCAAGCTACTATCCCTCGACCTTGGTAACGTGTTTTGCGTACTTTTGCAGTTCTTAATGCATCTGATGACATCATTTTTATGGGGCCTTCATTCTTAACTCGATAAAACTATAACGGTGGATTTCCTACGTTGAAGAATTGCAGGAATAGAATTGAGCTGCCCGGCCATTCCCAGTGTCCGAATGGGCTAAGTTTTTTCATTCCGAGGAATTGAAAGGAATGGAATTGCGGCAAGTTCTAATTCCTCGGAATGGAATGGAGGCCCCCATTCCGCAACACTGCTTCCCACCCACTGCAAAGCCCCCAGCCATAATACTTCATCATCGTTAGTCACAGCACAAAGTGCTCATTATGTCTTACAGATGTGTAGCGGGTACCACGATTCTCCGAAGAATGACGAAAAATGGTATGGTGGGAACTTCGCTACTTCAGAAAATTGTGATGATTGATGGCGTAGTGGGTACCTTGCATGTGTACTTGTATTAGTTGCCCCAAGAAGCTCTACAACGGGCTCTACAAAGTCCGCTCTTCCAGCTTTCGCTGTGTCTGTGCTGCGTATTCCGTGCAGGCCTGGCTATCTTTCTATCAGAACAGCGGTCTCGCACACCAGAGAGTACACTCAATGACGTGCTACTTCTGATCTCGTGCTCACTCTCTTGACAAAAATCATTGAGCCCACTAAAGAATTCGTGTTTGTCTTTTGAGAATATAAATACTATGACTTTGAAATTAATGCTGGTTTATGCTAGTTGGTAGGAATTTATGGTACAGTTACTTCCACTCCTCTGAAGAACGTGTTTTACCCTTATCCAACTTTCTTAAGAGGAGGGCAAGTAACTACATCACAAATCCAACGTTTTTTATGATATACTTTACTTGCAATTTTCACATACAAAAAAAAACCCATTACCAACGGTTACGGAACATTTTTTTTTTTGCGATAAGGAACAGAAACGGAACGGAACTTTTCGCTGTGGAACGAAACTAAACCCGAAACGAAAAGCATTTCGTTCCGACACCCTGGACGTTACAATATCTCAAATGTTCCTCGCCCCTCTGTAGACAACGCGTGGGGGTTCCGGGACTACACATCGTAGCTTTTCGCTTTCAAGCAGAATGTTGTGGTGCCTTCTGAGAGAGGCTTATGTTAGGGGAAGAGGCTAAATATGTTAGAATAAGATTGGGAGTAGTATTTGCGGGTTCGGATTTTGTGTTTTTTATCAGGTGGCGGCGGTCCTGTTTTTCAGATTCCTTAATCTCGTCGTTGATGACAGAATGTGGGTACTGTTGCGGTCCTTGCTTAGTGGTACGTAGATCATGAAGAGTCTGGCTTTGGTTGCCGTAAAATACATAGGAAAAAGGTATACGCTTCTAAAAAACTGTTTACTGGTGGACGTTTCGATCGGAGACCGATCTTCATCAGATCGGTCTCCGAAGTTTTGTAGAACCGGATACCTTTTTCATGTATATATATCGCTACCGGTGGCTGGGGTATTTCGCTGGACGCTTTACGGTTTGCTAACACATCTTGGGCAGCATTGACGCGTAACGTTAGTGGTGACGCCCCTCGTAACGCCATGCAGCGTTCTGACATACCTGAATGCTTCCAGCACGGTTCATTTTCCCCGGCGGGTCTCGCGCTAACATCACACATACACGTAGAACACGGCCCGATGGCTCCAAGGGTAACGCTCAACTACGTGCTATTGACGTCCTTGCATCACCTTGGCTGAAACTGTCAACATTTTATCATATCACGAATGAACTGAAGATAATCATCACCAACTTTACTGCGCAAATTGTAGGCCATATTATTAAGCTGGTACACTTCTCAGTCTCACCTGCCCACGTCACTTCCTGCCACGCCTGCATTAGCTGTTGCTTACCTCGCCTTCTCATTAGAGGCCTTGCCTATTTATTCTCCACTTGGACTCAGTTGTCCCTGACACGCGTTGGTTCCCTCACCCATACCGCTGTCATCTCGCCCCTAACTGTCATCCTCAATTTAAGGTGAACCCATTTCCTAAGCCTGAAGATTTCGACCCCGTTCGTAAATACCGGTAAGATGCAGTTATTACATAGACGTCCTTGAAAGATGCTGATAAACTGCCATTCCTCCCCTGAGAAAACCTGAAGAATGCCCTTTACCCCATTCTTCTAGTTACGTGAATCTCACGGTTGCGATTTGTGATCCCTATCTGCCCTTAGCAGTGGCATCCTCTTACCACTTCCAGACTCTCGCTACCTAAAGCAAAGCGCTCTTCTCTTCAAAACATACTGCAGATTACTTCTGTCTTTTACAGAAGGAAAGCCAAACACACGGTGATTAGCATTATACAGATCGCTGCTTCCCACCTCTTCTTTAATGGAATTTTATTACTTCATTCATGTTCCTTAGTGTTAATGCAGTGAACTATAATCTTACAATTATAATTAGACAGAATACTCGTAAATTTGCCCAAGCGACAGAATATCTTATTAAGAAACACCTAATTATAAAATCCTCTAACGAAACACACAGACTGGCAGAGCTTTCAAGGTCAATATTGCTTTTTTAGCGCAAAAAAACACCACAAGAAAGAAGACGGAACACAACGCTACTCTCAACTGACATGGTTTATTGCGTCACTCCACTCTTTATAGCAACCAGATACCGGTAGGACATGCGTCGTACACTCTTATGCGCACAACCACCACACCTTGGACACCTGAGCGCAATCATGAAAGCGAATCCAAAAAACAAAATTCAGAGGAAAACAAGGTTATGAAAGGCACACTAATGCACTGCGACCCCGATGATTGAATGAAAACCGCTTCCGATAATTCTCGGGCGGTGGTGTCACGACTCTTCTTTAAGATAGTAGTTAGTCTAAACAAGGCTTGACAGTTGTATTTTCTGCAGTGTTGAGCTAAATGTGAGCCTGTACCAGTCGGTAGGGATCACTCATGTTCTTTAAGGCGCTCATTCACACAGCGGCCTGACTGACCTACATACACTTTGCCACAAGAGAGTGGAATCTTGTAGACCACCCCTACGCGGCACTCAACAAACTTCTGGTGTCTCTTTTCACAGTGCGGCTTTTTGATTTCTTTACAAACACGCCTGCACAGCATAGGCAGTTTCCGGGGGGCAGAAAATACGACCGGGATTTGGCACCTATTTGCCACATTCTTAAGATTGTGAGCCACTTTATGGCAATATGGCACTACTACAGGCTTCTTCTCTGTGTCGTTTCTACATCTCTGGCGCTTGCCTTTCAGCTTCTGAAGCAAAACTTCAGAGACCGACGTCACAACCACACTTGGGTAACGCGCATCCTGCAACCTTTTTAACTGCGCGTTAACGCTCTCATAAGCTGTGTGATGCCACGATTTCATTAATTGTGATTCTTGACACATCGTGGCAATGGCACGTTTCACAACTTTAGAGTGCGCAGACTCGTATGGCAGAAGACCCACAGAAAAGAGATCCTGGCAAGGCCTTGTGAGCCGGTATTTACAGCAGCACCTTAGTTGATTGGTGTTAGAAGACCCGTTCCTAGTCCGAAGTTCACTTGACATCATCAAAGGTCTCAGTGATGTGTCCGGCTCCACTCAGTTGTCCGTTGACGTCGAGGAACTGTTTTACTCCATCCCTTACGCGGGACTGTTGCGCTCGTTACGGGATCTGCTTGACGGGAACGATGTGAGTGGTTTCCAGAAAGCAGCGGGTGTAAGCTGTGAAAACTTCCTTTCCCTTCTCGAGTTTTACCTTGAGTCGACAGCTATTACCTTTAAAGGTCAACATTACATGCAAAAATCAGGAATATGTACTGGGTTTTCAGTCGCACCTGTTTTATGTGACATTTTTCTATCCTGAGTAAACAAGCGTACCGCACCCAAACTTGGCGACTTTCAGGTTGTAAAAGCATTTAGATACGTGGATGATTACCTGCTGATATTCAGTGATGTAGAAGGACCGGTTCCCGACAATATTACTGCAGGTGTTTTGAACCTATTCGAAAGATCCGCTGAAGGACTTAGGTTTACTTGAGAAACGGTAGAGCGGAACACCATTCAATTTCTAGATCGAAAACTTATTTTTCAGCCCCGCCACGGTGGTCTAGTGGTTATGGCGCTCGACTGCTGACCCGAAGGTCGCGGGATCGAATCCCGGCCGCGGCGGCTGCATTTTCGATGGAGGCGAAAATGTTTGAGGCCCGTGTACTTAGATTTAGGTGCACGTTAAAGAACCCCAGGTGGTCGAAATTTCCGGAGCCCTCCACTACGGCGTCTCTCATAATCATATGGTGGTTTTGGGACGTTAAACCCCAGATATTATTATAACTTATTTTTCAGCCAAATCATTTATGCTGGATGTATAATCCCAGGACCAAGAAAGGTTTGTTGCCATTTGACAGTGCCCACTCAAAGCTTATCAAAAGGGGGATTGCCGCGACATGTGTAAAAGCGGTCTTGCAAAAACCTGTCATCATGAAATGAAAAAAAAAAAAAGCGCTTGCAATCCAAATTGAGCGTCCAAAAGCAGCTGAGTTCCCGCCGTCGTTGGTCAACATTGTGTGTGAGTCCCTACTGCAGAAGCTGTCTTTCAAAGACAACTAACAATAGTACTAATGAAAGACAGAAAACCGTAGCTGTTCCCTATATCCATCGCATTTCCCATAATTTCAAAAAAAAAAGTTATTTCGAAGTACCACGTCAATGTTGTGTTTGCAGCGCCATGCAAACTCTCAAAAATTTGCTCTCTGGCTTCTAATGGTGTTCCAAGCGGCATGCCACTCAGTTCACTGCATGCGCAGCGAACGTTGTGTACCGCGTTCCTTTGAGCTGCTTTAAGGTGTACATAGGGAAAACGGGGAGATGTTTCAATGAAAGGGCGAGAGAGCATAGTTTGTCAATGAAGAATAACGCTGGTGGCACCTTTCGGAGCATTGTTAAAGGTGTGGTTGCATTCCGGAGCTTGCGTGCACTGCCTTCCTCAAGCGTTCACATGACAGAACAGAAAGGGAAATCATAGAAGCATACCATATCCACAAGTGCGGTGATAAGTGTATCAGTGTACCTTCTATCACAATCTGTGGCAAGGAAGTCGCCTTCCTAGAAGGTTATCTGTAAGCTTCCTTTCCTTTTTGGCGTAGCTGTTTTGTTACTGTTGTCCTTGTTACTAGGGCTGAGCGGGTTATTTTTTAATTACTTCGTTTTCCACTGTTTTTCTGACGCAGCTTGTTTAAGCACTGCTAATGACCTATTGTTGCTTTTCTTATCGTTTTTGACGCCACTCTTATGTGTTTTGTCTTTGAATTGTTATGGTGTTGTCAAAACTGTTTCTTTTATTTACACGGCTCTTGGGTAAGAATTTTTTTTTAGTTTCGTTCACCATATGCGCAGTCTCTAGCTCACAAAAAATGTTTTTTCCCGAATGGTGGGGTAGTTTATTTCCACCGTGTTAGGATGGTTCATTGACGGCCTGTTTAGTCTAGATGGCGCTTGCTTCCTTATGGGTTTCGATGCTAAGGCTTGGTGAGTGCGCATGCGTCTTTCTAGGCTTATTTTTTTAATGCAAGTGTTTCATGGTCTTTAACCTTGGACATTTTCTATCGCCTTTGAGCGGTAGGAAGCTGATTCAACGCTAGTCCGCGGCCATGAAGTGGCTTTTTGGAGAGCTCCTGGCACTTTTGTTATCGGGTGGATGATTAAAAAAATGTTATCGATCTTGCTGGTTGCTGGTGTAAATTTTTCATGTTTGCTCAATAAACCTCAGTTGAAAGTTGAGCGCCTGTCCTGTGTGCCTCTTGTCTATGTCCCCGTTCCATAGCGCTCGTTTGTTCCCCATCAAGTACGATCCAACTTGCCCAAACACAAGTCTTGCTACCCTCTCTAACCCCCTTCTCTTGCATCCCATACGTTGCTTAGGACTCTGTACTGCTTTCGCCCGTATGTTTACTGCAACATATCCTCCGTAGTGTACTGCTAAATAAATTCTCTGCATTGTTCCTATTTGAACTGGGCATGCCATTCCTATTATTTACATGACACTTGATATTGCGGACAAACCTGGGCGTGCCTGGAGTATACAGTAACAAAATTTCTGCTTATGACTTGGTGAACTAGCGGAATTGAGTTTTCATTGTAATAATGTAGACTGTAAGCAAGCACCTGGAAGATTCTACGAAGGAGGTTCGAGGAACATTATAATGCCGAATTATCCGTTTCTCTAATGAGCTTGCCTACGAGCCGCTTTACGCTACTTTCCATGGACAGCAGATTTTTCATTACTCAACAGGTAAGACGACGATGCTTCGTGCCTAAATGTGACAGGCATTAGTGGTAGCCATGCCTTTATCGTTTGTCTACATGTTTCAGTGTAATACGGCGCTGCTTTATATTTTAGCTATGTGTTTTATTTTGCATTTTTTTGTTGGCCACCTCCAGTTTTTTAGTGTTGCAAATAATCAGGTAATCCAAGATATAAGTGGCACCAGTGTCAATGTCGACGGTATCCTGCGACACCCTGTGCCCCTACAAACAGTCTGAAACGTTTCTGGGCTGCACAAGGCCTCTCGTAGAAGAACAATTTCCAGACTTGACGTTAGTAGACATGCGGCTAACGAACGCTTTACGCCAGCAGATAAGTAGAATATGAAAGTCATTGCAGTTTTATATGTTCTCTGCATACACGAAAAAATGGCACTCCCGCCTCTGTTCGTACTGCACACTTCTCCTGTGATGAGGTGTTGCGCAAACGTTTCTGGACAAGTATTTCGGCCATTTCGCGGAGGCTTCTTCGTTTTTGTAATTAGATCACAACCCGCTAGCAGGCAGAGCAGCGCCAAGCAAAAGCTTCTCGCAGCGCAGTGAATAAAAAGCTGTCAAGCAGCGAAAAGAATCTCGGAATGAAAATGATATTCTTTGAGTATATTGTAGCAGAACAGTGCGAAAGACGACGACAAAAAAAGGCACACAAACAACCGCAAGTAGCGCTGCTCTGTGGTTTCTGTGGCTTTCTCTGTCATCGTCTTTCGCACTGCTCTGCTGAAATCTGTTCAACCAACTTGCCAACAAGCTCGCCGATCATCACTCATACGCAGTGACCATTTCTGCCGAAGGGCGGACCTCCCGTCGGCCACCCGTCGACGAAAAGTGAAAATTTGGTATAGGCGAAAAATATCATACAGTCAAACCCGACTATTTAGAACTCCGATAGATCGAGTTATCCCTCATATCAAGCTATTTTCGAACACAAAAATGCTTTAACATTAATTCACAGAAAACTCGACGGCCATAGTGAACAAGAATAGCCGTAACACTTGATCTATCGAGCATCGGCAGCGTGCAGCACCCCAAGAAGGCTTAGCATTCCGAGGCGCTGTTTACATTGATACCGTATTGCCTCGCCTAAAACCCTCATTCCCAACCGGGGGAAAATAAAAACTACAGAAAACAAGCCCCGCATACTGCCGTGTAGCCGGCTTCCGTGCATTATCGTGAAGCAATGCCATGAAGCCAACTTGCGCATTGAATGCACGGTAAGCTCTTTAAAAGTTTTACATCGAATTATACAATGTATCCAACTAATTTCCGTTTTTTATGCGAGTAGGGTATATGGCAGTTTGGCTCTATATGCGACCGACTGTGTGAGCTACTTGACTAATGTGAATAAAGTAGTTAGAGCAGTTCAACGATCTGTAACAATAATAATAATAAAAATATTAATAATAAAAATAATAATAATAACAATATTTGATGGGGTTTTGCACCCCAAAACTACGATATGATTATGGAAGACGCCGTAGTGGGGGGCTTCGGAAAGTTCGACCACCTCGGGTTCTTTAACGCGCACTTATATCCTTTGCATTTCGCCCCCATCGAATTGCGGCCGCCGGGATTCGAACCACCGCGCCCTCGACCTGAGAAGTGCGAATTCCTGCGTACTAAGCTACCCCGGCGGGTCACAACGATGTGTACGGTAGCCGGTACAAACAGGGACGACGATAATAAAAGAGGGAGCAGTCTACAGGAATTAGACATCGCGCAGGGACGATGCAGAAAGTAAATAAATTCTTAGAAAAAATGAGCCGACAGCAGATATGTTTGTTGAGGGCGGACAAGTTGTGCTGGGCCAGGGGTCACGGCCCGTGAGCCGTACGCTAGTGGCCCGGCCCCCAAATGACTGTCTGGGTGTGGCGGACTTGTTTCTTGACGATGCAAGCTTCCCGGGGTTACATGTACGGGCTGCCAGCATCATCGCTATTTTCCTATTTGCGCGAACGCCGGTTCTTCTTGCTGAAGCGGAAAAAACCGGTCGAGCGTGACTGGTGAACACCGGCGATCGACCAGCTGGCCTCCATTGTGCACGGAGCTGTTGCTCTCACGAAGAGCAGAAATACTTGGCAAAGAACTGCTCTTCAAACAGAGCTTTAAGGCAAGAAAGCCTTAGATGCCTCATCAAAGGCGAATATTGACCGTCGGCGTCCCGCATCGGCTGCGTCCACCGGCGTCGGGGACGAGTGATGCAAAAAAAAAAAAAAACATGGCTGATCCCTCTGTCATAAGAATGGGTATACCACGAAAGTGAAACGTGTCTTCACAGACGTAGTTGAGCGTTTGTTGTGCATTCTTTCGCCCCACGCGCGAAAGAATGAATGCTACCGCTACAAATTGTAATGTCACGCGAACAACGGCAAGCAGCTCGAAATTGCAACGCGCTGCTCAAGCAGAAAGGGCGCACAGAACGAACATACACAGGATGAGCGCGAACTAACTGTCACAGTTGTAACATTTCTGTGTGAGCAGCGCGCTCGTTTCGCAAAAGCGGACGCTGTTGTGAGCGAAGTGACCTTCGTGCTCTATAAACAAACTTCTGGTGAGAGCGCAAGACGTACGCACCACCGCCATCACGAACGAGATAAGTCCCCGCACGAGCGACCGCGCCCTGTAGAGGCGCGCGCTCATCCGCGTGGGGGGACGACCTTTAAAGCGCGCTCTTCGAGCCCTTCGCGCCATCTCGCTAGTGATAATGAAAACAGGCTGAAGTGCCACCGATCTGCGAGTACCGCCATCGGTAAACAGTGTATATAAATGGCTCGCTGTTAGCATGGCAAAGAACGTGCCGTCTGTGGCCGAGTCGTTTCGCGCCCTGCGCTGCGGAGCGAGTGGTCATGAGTTCGACTCCCGGTGACGGAGCTTTTGCTTCTGGTTTTTTTTCTTTTCCAACTGTTAGTCTTTATATTTTACAACGTCATATCCGTGACGGAAATACGTCAGTAGAGCCGTGGCGGACCGCGACATAAAACACTTTCGTGCTAAAATCATCACGTGATGACGTCACTGATCTCCAAAACCTGTGACGTCATTATGACACCATCATGACGCCACTGAGACGTCTTGTCGCATGATAACGTCATCACATGACATCGTAACTTGGTCAAAGGTGGGCCGATCACGGAGGCAGTACAAAGCCAGTGAGGTAGCTCCGATCCCGGAGGCAGTGCAAGAACACGATAGGTGCAGGAAAATCTCTCGGAGGGTGGCGGGGCAAGATCAGTACATCTACTGAGAAGATGGCTTTCACCTTCGAGTAGACATAAGTGAACGCATAAGGCACCCTGTCAGTTTTTTTACCCTAAATATTTTCACAGGCCTGTCACCAAAGAAGGATGTAAAGTGATGATTTCCCACCCTCTGATTTAAACTAAATCTAAAAAAACAAGTTTGCCTGCTTCTTTGGACGACAGATAAACATCTTCACGAGACAACTATTCCAGAGGAGCATGGTCATTAGTGTGGGTAGGATTAGCGATTTGATTCTGTTGTACCTGTATGCCTACAACACTCAAAAGCCTACTTTATTGATCAGCGTGAGAGGGAAAAATTCCATAAATATTGTCACGTGGTCGTGACGTCGACGAAGACTGCAGTCAACGTTTTCAAGATGAAACTGTTTATTTGGCCGAATTGTGGCCGCGAACGGAAAGTTAACTTACAGCAATACACACGGTATGCACTGATAGCGGCGAACAGAGCGTCGACCGTCGATCAACTGACAAGCGGTCAAGCGCGTCGGCCTTCACACAGGCGCTATCGAACTTTCCAGCGGTATCGCTGGTGGCGGCGTTATCTCTGGACAAAGCTGGAACATACGCGTGCGGCGCGCAATCTTAACAGAACGCTCTAAAACAATCGCGAAGCTTCTTACACATCGCGGCGCGGCCTGCGCAGCGCGTTGCCCGCAGTCTTTGTGGGAGAAGCTTCAACTCATGAAAAATAAGACGCGCAGCAATATGATGTAGTTTGTTGTTTGGGTGAAATTTTGTTTTAAGATGTCGGAGCGTTTTTCAAGGCTGAGTAAGACGGCGAATCCAACGACAACGAAGATTAAGGACAATACTGTTGCAGATTTAGAATTCCTCCTTGCTGTGATTTTTATTGGAAGAAGTTATGGCAGGCTTTTGAATTTATTATTGAGTATCTTTAACACATCGTTCGTTTGAACTTTGCTAACTAGGTTAGGCATGAAATTATAGTGTTTTAGTCAAAGTGAATAGCTGATCCTAATAGTTTATTTGATGAGAAATTTCTATTATTGATGGATTATGTTTTTTGGAGCAGATCACACTTATGCTTTGCAACCAGAGTGCCCTGTTGGAACATCCACCATGAGCACGGCAGGCATGGAGTGTGCGGTTACGACTGTGTCGCCAAGGCATCCGTCTTTGGGCAAGGTGGACTTTTCACATCGATGTAGGTGTCGGTTCATGTTGCCAGCGTTAAGCTTTATAATGCGCATTTATCTAGTGCAGGAAGGTGGACAGTTGCAGCTCTGACTATGAAGTTGGTTTTTATTTTAGTTAGAATTAAAACAGTGCAAAGTGGCTACCAGGGAAATAACTGGTGACATAATAGTTAAAGCCAAAGAACAACAAAGTTGTGCAGTTAAATGTACCCCGAACAAAGCAGTCAGATATTTGCTAGAATATACCTTGATTTGTGGCAGCTAAAGTTGAAATTATTAATTACATATCCCACCATGGATTGTTGGTGTATTTGATGAATTTGATGGTACCATTATTTTGGCTGTATACCACTGTCATACTTTTGCGAGTGGTTATGACAAATGAAATAACGCAGCAGCTTCCATAATATGCGCCTACAGAAAGTTCTTTGTCATTCCTCTGTGGACGTATCACCTGTCGCACTTGTATTGATGTCTCACTTAAAACGCCAGGCCTGCGCGGAAAGCGCAGCACAGTCACAGCGAAAGCTAGAAGAGCGGTATTTCTAGAGCCCGTTATAAACCCTCGTGTGGCTACTATTACAAGTAAACTATAGCAACGTACCCACTACGCCACAAATCAAAATTTTTGTGAAGTAGGGAAGCACCCACCACGACATGATTCGTTATTCTTCGGAGAAACGAGCTACCACATGTAAGGCATTACGCACAGGTTGTTGATGCGACGGTTGATGACGATGAAGAATAATGACTGAGCCATTTGTAATCGGTTGGAAGCTCTAAACGACCCACAATTCGCATCGTGTGACGCCCGGTCGTTATTTTACTCTCCCACCAGGCTATATAACATAGGTCAACGTGAGAAAGCTGTTACTCTCCCACCACGCTGTTATGAGATCATTTCACCGGCCGTTTTTGGCGCCGTAGTTGTCCGCCGCCGCCGCCGGTGTCCGTAACCACTATCGCTCAAAATAAGAAAAAAAAAACGAAATAAGAAAAAAATTCCAGGATAGAACGAGGTTCGAACCTGGGCCCTCTGCGTGGGAGCCCAGTATTCAACCTCTGAGCCATGCCGGTGCTTGAAACTGCCTTGCAAAAAGACACTATACAGTCTTCATGTCGGGAAGGAACCACATTAACATATGTAATGTAGAGTGGTAGAAGAGTAAAATAACAACCAAGTGTCACACAATGCGAATTCTGTAACCAGGCGTCACACAATGCGAATTGCGCAACGAGTGAGTTGTTGAATGCTCCCAACCCATTACAAAGGACTCTGCCATAATTCTTCATCGTCATTAGCCACAGCATCAACAAAGTGCATATAATGCCTTACAGGTGTTTAGCAGATACCACGATTCTGCGCAGAATGACGAAAAATCGCGTAGTGGCTGCTTCCCTCGTTCACAAAAATTATGATTTATAGCGTAGTGTGTTCCGCGCAAGTGCACTTCTATTGGTTGCCAAGGAAGCCCATAAGGCTCCCATGATCCATTTCCTCAGGGTCTCCATAAAGTTAATTCCCTTTCTCTATCTCTTTCTCACGTTAGCGTATGTTATAAAGTGTGGAGGGAGAATGAAATAACGACCTGGCGTCACACAATGCGAAGTACGTAACTAGTGGGTCACCTAAAGCTTTCAACCGATTACAAAAGGCTCAGTAATAATTCTTCATCGTCATCAGTCGTCGCGTCAAGAAACTGCACATAATGCCTTAAAGATGGTACCTCGCTTCTCTGCAGAATGACGAGTAATGTCGTGGTGAGTGCTTCCAACTTCACAAAAATTATCGTTTGTGGCGTAGTGGGTACGTTGCCAGTGTAGTTGTATTAGTAGCCACAAGAGAGTTCATAACGGGCTCTAGAAATGCCGTTCTTCGAGCTTTCGCTGTGACTGTGCTGCGCTTTCCGCGCAGGCCTGGCGTTTTTTTCTGTGACTGAGTAGTTTTTCTCAGTTTCCGTGAGCGTGCGGCTGGCGTAAGCAACGACGTACTCTTTGAAAGCCACCTTTGTGTTGGGCAAGTACGGCACCAAGCCCGACGCCACTAGCGTCCGTGTGAAGCTCTGTTGGTGCTGACGGATCGAAATGTCGTAATATTGGCGGTGCAGTGAGAAGGCACCGAAGTTGTTGAAATGCATCGTCGCACTCCTGTGATCAGGCTGAGAGATCAGAACTGCCGGCGAGAAGGTTGGTCAACGGGGCCATGATTGAAGCAAAGTCACGGATGAAGCGTCGGAAATAAGAGCACAAACCGATGAAGCTTCGAAGCTCTTTAACGGTAGTCGGTTTCGGGAACGCGGCAACGGCACTAAGTTTCGCAAGGTACGGAAGGACACCGTCGTTTGAAACTACGTGGCAGAGGATGGTAAGCTTGCCGGCAGCGAAGTGGCATTTCTTCAAATTAAGTTAAAGACCCGCCTATGCGAGGCACGTCAGGACTTGCTCGAGGCGAGCAAGATGGGACGTGAAGTCGGTTGAAAATACCACAATGTCGTCAAAGTAGCAAAGACAGGTGTTCCATTTCAGACCGCGAAGAGTAGCGTCCATCATTCTTTCAAAGGTGACTGGCGCGTTGCAGAGGCCGAAGGGCATAAAGGTGAATTTGTAGAGCCCGTCGGGTGTGACAAAGGCCGTCTTCGGGCAGTCGGCCTCTGCCACCGGCACCTGCCAATAGCCGGAACGCAAATCCAATGAAGAAAAGAACTCTGCTCCCTGTAGGCAGTCCAATGCGTCATCAATACGGGGTAGAGGGTACACGTCTTTGCGCGTAATTTTGTTGAGTCTGCGGTAGTCTACGCAGAACCTGATGGACCCGTCTTTTTTACAGCGAAAGCTGTTATGAGATCACTACAAGGGCAGTTTTTGACGCCGTAGTTGTCCGCCGCCGCCGCCGCCGGCGGTGTCCGTAACCACTATCGCTCGAAATAGGAAAAAAAACGAAATAAGAAAAAAATTCCAGGATGGAACGAGGTTCGAACCTGGGCCCTCTGCGTGGGAGCCCAGCGTTCTACCTCGGAGCCATGCCGGTGCTTGAAACTGCGCTGCAAAAAGACCGTATGCAGGCTTCATGTCGCGAAGGGACCACCATACACATGCAATGTAGCGTGGCAGATGAGTAAAATAACAACCAAGTGTCACACAACGCGAATTTTGTAACCAGGCGTCACACAATGCGAATTGCGCAACGAGTGATTTGTTCAATGCTTCCAACCCATTACAAAGGGCTCTCCCATAATTCTTCATCGTCATCAGCCGTAGCATCAACAAAGTGCACAGAATGCCTTAAAGGTGTTTAGCGGGTACCACGATTCTCTGCAGAATGACGAAAAATGAAATAGTGGCTGCTTCGCTACCTCAAAAAATTATGATCATTTATAGCGTAGTGGGTTCCTCGCAATTGTACTTCTATAGGTTGCCAACGAAGCCCATAAGGCTCCCATGATGCATTTCCTCAGGGTCTCAATAAAGTTCTTTCCCTGTCTCTCTCTTTCTCACGTTGACCTATGTTATATAGCGTGGTGGGAGAGTAAAATAACGACCGGGCGTCACACGATGTGAATTGTGGGCCGTTTAGAGCTTCCAACCCATTACAAATGGTTCAGCCATTATTCTTCATCATCATCAACCGTGGCATCAACAACCTGTGCGTAATGCCTTACATGTGGTAGCTCGTTTCTCCGAAGGATGACGAATTATGTCGTGGTGGGTGCTTCCCTACTTCACAAAAATTGTGATTTGTGGCGTAGTGGGTACGTTGCTATAGTTTACTTGTATTAGTAGCCACAGGAGGGTTTATAACGGGCTTTAGAAATACCGCTCTTCTAGCTTTCGCTGTGACTGTGCTGCGCTTTCCGCGCAGGCCTGGCGTTTTTTTGCATTTGGCTAGAGTACCATGAGACATGGCCATAGGCATAACAATAGCATCAACGCAGCACTCATTATCGTTAGTGTTGGTAATCTTCACTTGGGTATAAGAAAATGAACTTTTTCTGTGAGGTGGTTGAGAGAGCATTGGATGTGAGCCTTCGCTGTTTCCATGTCAGTGCGTCCTTCTTTGCGGTCCCATAACCCTAACGGAATAAATTTTCTCGTTGGCGCCACCCAGTTTTTCCTGCACTGAAGATAAAAGAAAGACGGAACAGCTCAGAGCAAAGATTCGTGAACAACAAGCAAAAAGGACAACGCAGCATGCTGTCTACTGCCGTTCGCATGTCTTCAGCTGTCAGCGCACTTGTCGAGGCTCAGCTGAGTCCGAAGAATTCCACAGCCGTCACGGTGGCCAATGGTGCAGGCAAAACAAACCTCTTGCTTTAGGCCTTTCGTGCTCGAGTTGCCTTCAGTGAGATCACTGCAGCTGTGTCTTCAACGTGTGCCATTAAGCGCAGGGTTTTACCCAGAAATCGTTGACCTAGAGATAAGGCGAGTTGCTTCTTTCTCAAGACCTGAGCGGGCCTGCACCACAGCTTTCGATGAAATGCACATTAGGAAGGAACTCCCATACAATCCTTCGTGTGGCCTATGTGAAGGACCTAAAGAGTTCGGTAGTGGCGAGCAAGGTACAAACTTGGCAAACAAGGCCCTTGTATTCATGGCAAAAGGCATACAAACACCATGGAAGCAGCCACTTGGTCATTTTTGCACACCAAAAATTTAATGAAACATTTTTTGCGATATCTTTATATTTTATCTGCAACTAAATAAATTAGTAGCCTACTTTATCGAAATTTTGGTCTTTTCAGAATGGTCGACTGCCCAATTTTTTGTTTATTGCCACAAATATTGGGCGCATGCAGGTAATGTGCAAATGTGGGCTTGTGGTTGTCTTGCGCTATAATGTACTAGAATAATATCCCAGTGACGCGTCCGGGAAGGAGGGTGCGTGCCCGTTCCTGTTAACACCACCAGGGGCCGCCACTGTGCCCTTTTCTAGCAGACGAGCCGCTGTCCCCACAACTGCGTTCGAGTTGTCTGTGTTTCTAGGTGCGTAGGTACATGATTTTTTGATGACTGTAGAAAAAGATTGCATTTAGTATAGTACCGTGTAAATAAAGCTTGTGAAAACGACATCAACAAACTAGTATCGAGAACATCGTCTGCTAAATGCCGCAGACCGGCAGAATCGTTGCGCTTTCATTTCGTGGCATCGCCTGCAGCAGTATCTATTCGCAGTCTTTTTTTATCACCAATGGCGCAAACCCGGAATGTCTGTGCCTGTATTGCTTCTACGGCGCCATATCTAGCAAAACATTTCAATCGACACAAAAGTGCGCAGCAACGGCTGCGCTGTGTTGCAATGCCAGAAGGAGTGCAGTGAAATAACGGCCTCCACGGGCGCATATCGCTGGTCGCTAAATTTCCGTAGATTATTTTCGCTTACAGAGCCGCAGCTAAACAAAACTATTCCGGCACTTGTTACCCCATTTCATGGCGTGCAACGAGACCCTGTTTTTCTTTTTGGCATCCTACATGGAAACGTCCATGAATGAAAAAAAAAAGCCTCTACCGTTTTTCACAACTACCGCGTTGAAAGTAGCGTCACATTGGGTACAAACGAGACAAGTAGCCGCAAAGTGCGTCTGAATCGATCCGAACCGGCTCAGTGACTAGGATGAATGGGTCTATGAGCGCCCCGTTTATAACGGCGTGGTGGAGTGTGCCACCACGCTCGACAAAAAGAAAAATAAAAAAGCCTGTTTTTAAGCTCACCCAATGCCTTGCCAACTTGGACAAATTTGATGTTACCATAGAAAAAAAAAACAAAAAAATTGACAGCCCAGTTTTCTGCCCCTTACGACAGAATCAGCTTATTTTCCCCGCTACTTACTGTTGTCTTTTATCTACACTTTTCTGCCACTCTAAGCGTCACTCACTTATTTCTGTCGCGGTCGCGTTCAGCGTTCCGTTGTTGTCTCTAAGACTCAAAGCTTCATGTAGGCTCGTGCCCAAACGTACACTTGGGTGGATACCTCCAGATTCAATCAGAACATGCTGCGCAGCTTCCCCACAGCATGTGCACTTTTTTGCTGTTTTGTTTATTCTAGATTTATACCTACGCCTGCTAAGGCAACCCGACCTCGCTTCAAACAGCAAAGCGCTTCCCTTTAAATTATAATAAAATTCCTCGCTCCTTATTTCGTTTTTGCTCTTTTGGTAGTTAGAGAAAGCTGTATTTTTCCCACCGCTGCCATCCAATAAACCCTCTCCGCCTCTCTGACTTTTCGTTTAACGCTCTTTCTTGGCATATCCCCTACACTGCCAGCCGTATACTACCTGGTGAGCCTCCTAGTTCTTTTTCTACACTTTGGGTCAACGCTCACTCTATACAAACACCGGAATACCTTCTCTGCCCATCTACTCTATTTCATATTCCTGAGCCTCTCTTCGAACCTCATTTTGCTTTGAGCTCGCCTGAACTGAAAACTTGTCCATCCCACAATGCCCTTTCGTCGCCCTTTCGTCGTCTTCCCGTCAGCGCCCAGTGTGAGGTGTTACACAGTCATTTGATTCACATCTAGTCCTGATTGTACAACTGGCTTCATGCACACCACTGAGTTCCCAAATGTAAGGCCCGGAACCATTACACCTTTCTACAGCCCTCGAAGCACCTCGTACCTATTGTATCCCCACACAGCTCTGTGCTTCATTATTGCAGCATTCCTCTTTCCCTTTACTGCCGAGGCGTTTTTCTGTACCTTTATGTATCTGCCAACCTCATTTCTCCATACTCGGAGGTACTTGTATTCGCTTACCGTCAGTCTTTCTTGGCCCTGTATTGACACCCTCTCACCATTGGGATCCCTGAATACCATCAATCCACAATATGTTACACTAAATCATAATCCTAGAGCTTCACCCTCCATTCTGCATATATCCACCAGCCACTGTGTGTCACTTCGGCTGTCCGCAAATAAGAGAATATCGTCAGCACAAAGCAAACCTGGAAGCTGCTGCTCAATCATCACGGTGGTCTGCTTGTGTCACAGATTAAAACCAATGTTGCTACCTTCGAGCGCCTTTTCAATCTTCACCATGTACAGCATGAATAACAGCGGGGACAAAGGACATCCCTGCCTCGGCCCCTTGCTAATATCAATGTACTCTTCGCTACTTATTCCTTTTCATTATAAGCAAACTGTATTTTATTGTTATATCTCCCTTAAAAGCTGTGCACACTCGTCGCCTATGCCGACTTCTTTCGATACTCCCACAAGATTTCCTGATTAACGTTCTCATACGCCCCAATGTCGTCTAGAAAGGCCACGTACAAGGGCCTGTTTTCTATTTTAGATATTTCTATACACATAATGAGAACAAATAGTGTATTGCTAATCGAAATCAATTCTGAAGCTCTCCCAAAATATGGTATGTTCTGCCTACGTTCCTATTTTTAATTTTACTGCCGGCATCGCTAACCTGTATAGTACCGATGTAATAGTTAGCGTTCTATACGAGCGACTGTTATCCTTTTCTCCCTTGCCACTATATACTAAGTTCATTATTCTTTTTCGCCAGCTGCCCGGTATTTCCCTATCCAGTAAGCAATTTTATGGGCTTTCAACAGTGCTTCTTTAGTGTTATGTCCCAGTTCGTCAATGAGGGTGACGGGAACGCGGTCTAGCCCCGTGACCGTGCGCCTTGGAATTACCTTCAGCCTTCTTCCAGTTGAATTTCTCAAGAATTAGTTCTCCCTCGGTTGCGATCTCCCTATACTTTTACTTACCGGGGAAATCCCCTGGACGATATTTTTAAACGATCACACTGAAACAGTGCAAGCGACGTAGGACACTCAAAGTCTTGACAACACGAGCGCTGACTGACAACTCCCTTGTAAAAGCAATGTCGTTTATTTCCATTCTGTCTTCGTGCGGTAAGGTTTATGCGGGGAAAACGGTGCGCTGCCTCAACATTTGCCTGCAAGAGTGCCATAGCTCATTAAAGGGTGCGCCGTTCTCCCATCTGTCTGCCCACTGTGCTGCCTCTGGTTGCACCCCAGTATTCTGCCGCATGACCACCGTTTATAGACACACGAATTCTCGCATAAGAGAGATAGCTGAAGCCTTCGCTATCTGCAAAAATGGTGACACGTGTGTCAGCGCACCGTCGATTGCGTTACTTGATTGCGAGTTGACGTACATAGAGAAGACATGATGATATTACAAGTGTTATTACAAATTGATATTACAAGATGTTATTACAAGTGTTACAAGCGTTATACAAGTGTTACAAGTGATTACAAGTGTTATTACAAGATGATATTACATTTTTGGGAAACTCCGGCGGCAGCAAGATGCAGTGCGCCGTGGATTCGTCTGGTCGCAGCGCCATCGTGATGGGCGTGTCAGGGGTCGGTTCACTCGATGAAAACGTCCGGCGGAATCTTCTGGAAGGTCATTCCAAGGTCCGGGTCACCACTGTAGCGGAGAGGTAGAAGAAGAACGATGCTGCTACATTGACGTACGAAAACCAACTACTTTATCCAGGGCCCACGCGCTCGCCTAGCACGCGCCTGCGCTGACTTCGTCGTCGTCGGTGCCTCGGCACGCCAGCATGCGACATAGTCTTTTGTTATGTGCATAGGTTGCGTGCGCATGTTTGTTCTTTCTTCTTCCTCTGTGTTTCGCTTGAATAAAGCAATCAGTTGTCAGTCAGCGCTTGTGTTGTCATGTCTTCCTGTGTCCTATGTCTTTTGCGCTGTTTCAATATGAACGCAAACCAACTAGCCCAACTCTCTCTTTTGCTGCTTTTTAAACGAATCGGCTGTTAGCTTTCTTATGTCCCTTGGCACTTCGTGCCCTTCTCATTCATTTTTTCCTTCATCTACAATGCCTTGCTGCATTGTGACAGATTTCCTAGCTTTGTGTGACAGATTTGAAGAGCTCTAAGCGTTTGGTAGCGGCGAGCAAGGTAAAAACTTGGCAAACAAGGCCCTTGTATTCATGGCAAAAAGCATACAGACACCATGGAAGCAGCCCATTTTTAGCACACAAGGGAACAGCAGCTCCCTTGTGGATGCTGGTCTTGAGCCAGTGTGTGATCAAGGCAGCCAGAATTTGTCCGTTTTTTCGCAGCTCGTTACTGCAGAACAACCTTATATATACATAGGGTCTTTTTTTTTTCATTCGATGTTGCTCAAGTGCCTAAGAAACATTCTCTCTAAATACGACTTTAAAGTAGGGGAACCTATGATCAAGAGTTCATATATTGAAGACGCCTATAAAAACGACCAGCAACATGAGATTTCATCTATGCCAAGTTAAGCAACATCCACTTCAATTTGACTTTCGTCTCCAGCATGTCTCTAAAATTAGCAACACAGGCCTTCAGTAATCACTCTGCTGCTGTGTGCACTATTGTTGTTCTCGAGCAGCTTCCAGCTGCAGCTCTTCACACTGGAAAAGTTTGTTGGACGAATAGACCGCCTTTTTGACATCTTAAACAGTTCACAGAAATTACGAAAAAACTCCCTATGCTTCAGCAATGAGGGGCACTTGAATTTCCTGGAAGAATGCATTGAAGCGCTTTAGTGCAGAAGGCAGCCATCTTGCATTCGTGACATTTGCTTGACTGTGAGGTCTGTTATGCTCTACGAGTACTTAACAGCTAATTATGGCTTTTACTGCATTCTACGCGCCCTGCGCGAGCAGCTGTTTCGTGCGTAGCGACACGACGCACCCGAGCTAACGCAGAGTTTCGAGCCCTCCCACGCCTAGCCGTGCGTGGCTTTGCCGTGTCCGGGGTAAAGGGGATCCTGGGGTTTGAGCCGACGCCGGGCGATTGAACCTTTAAGGCCCTCCGGCAGAGGCAACACACCCCACTTGGCCCTGGCTTCACGTGGACGTCACCCCTGGGCTGACCCACCCAGGGGAAATCGGCAGTCGCCTTTTCCTGTCTCTCCCTCCCCTCAACTTCGTCTTTTCTTCACACTTTTCATCTGTTCTGTCTTCTCCTATCTTCTGTTCACATCAAATGTTTCATGGCGGCAAGGGTTAACCTTCTGTGAATGACCAGTTTTGGCTCACCATATGTGGGTATAGGGTGGTGTACGGCTGGCGCTGCAGGACATGTCGTTGCACATTTCCTGTCGCGTCCCGTTGTTGGGCTCGGTGATGGGTGGTTGGCACCGCCGCCGAAACATAACACGAATGGTATGTTAAGCACATCCTTTTCCAAATCCGATGGTACCCTGAAAAGGGTACCACTGAAGCATTTCTCCACCAATTTTCCAAGATGCATGAACATTTTACAAAGTACCACGTCATTCACAGCGAGCAGTCAGACGAGAAAGCTAGAACAATCTCACCATTTTTGGTGGCAAAAAGTATAACGGAAAAACAAGGACCATGTTACAAGCCGTCTAAGATGGCTAGTGGGGATCTGCCCCTTGAGCTCAAAGACAGAAAGCAGTATGAAGACCTATCTAACCTTACATCATTTGGAAGTATCCCTGTCACAGTCACCTCACTAGGCCCATCAACACTGTTCGTGGTGTCGTCTCAGATGACGATCTCGTGAACTTCTCCGAAACCGAACTTCTTGACGGCTAGGAACAACAAAATGTCGTCAAAGTAAAAATAATCAAAATAAGAAGGGTCAACCAAGAGAAGCCAACCAAGCACCTAATGCTGACATTCGAATCGAGCGAGCTACCAGAGACCATAGAAACAGGCTACACGAACCTGAGAGTCAGTCCATACATTCCGAATCCACGAAGATGTTTTAACTGCCAAAGTTACGGAGATAGCTCTCTAACATGCAAAGGACAACCTACTTGCGCTAGGTGTGCCAAAAAAGACCACATGTGAGACAAATGTGAGGCTGCAGCTCACTGTGTGAACTGCGGTGATGACCAGCTAGCGTACTCACGGTCCTGTGCTGCGTGGAAGAAAGAAAAATACATTAATTCATTGAAAGTGAGAGAAAACATTTCTTTTAGGGAAGCCAGAAAGAGATGCCCACCATTCCATGGCATTACTCATGCGGATGCGGCGCGTCAGGGGGCAGCGTCGCAGCGGCCTCCGCCACTTGCCCTGCCCGCCCTGAGCGGACCATCGGCTTTGGCACCTGCGCCCAAGGCGGCAGTAGCTCAGGCTACTCCGTCAACTTGCGAACAGGGCCCGGCGACTTCATGGTCGTCGGGTCTTAAGGCCTCGTCTAACCAGGCGAGGCCCGAAACCAGAACTGCCAGTGATGCTTTCATTTGGGCCAGTTGGTGCAAACTTGTAACTTGATTCATGGCTGCGCTAAAAACACAGGCAACAGAACAGACGTACACACGACGGGCGCCCGTCGTGTGTACGTCTCTTGTGTTGTCCGTGTTTTTAGCGCAGCCATGAATCAGTTTACAGACCTGCCAGCCCGCGCATCCGTACATCCAATGCCTTGCAAGATGCAATGGACACGACATCGGCACCTTTGGTGCCCAAAGAACGGCGCGGCTCTTCCGACCGTGCCAGGAAAACAAAACAACTCATCACGGGGCCGGACGGTGGCCCTGTCTCCTGAAAGAGAAAAGAATGCAAGTGAACACTCATCACTTTCTTACAGTGCACATAGCGCCATTTCATATTCAATACGGACCCACATATAATACAATGGAACATAAGAGGCCTTCTTAAAAACCTCGATGATATTGTCACGTGGTCGTGACGTCGACGAAGACAGCAGTCGGCGTTTTCAAGAGGAAACTGTTTATTTGGCCGAACTTGTGGCCGGGAAATGGAAAGTTGATTTACAGCAATACACACGGTATGCACTGATAGCGGCGAGCAGAGCGTCGACCGTCGATCAACTGACAAGCGGTCACGCGCGTCGGCTTTTATACAGGCGCTATCGAACTTTCCAGCAATATCGCTGGTGGCGGCGTAATCTCTAGACAAAGCTGGAACATTCGCGTGCGGGGCGTAATCTTAACAAACCGATCTACTACAATCGCGACGCTTCTAGAACACTACTTCGCGGACAGCGTCGAGCGTTGATAACCGTCCCTGCCGGTCAAACCAGAATACATCAAAACAAGACAAGAAGTGGGCGTGGCATTGCCCCCCTCTGAAAAAGCATCGTCCCGATGCTTGTGAAACAACATAGAAGAGAGAAAAAAAAACAAGTGCATACACAAATAAATTACAATAACAAAGGAAAAAAATAGAGTCCCCAGGCTCGCTAACGCGCAAAAAACGGCTTAAGGCGCACGACATGGACGACTTCAGGTCGCGCACGGCGCTGCTGAGAGTTCGTAATGCCGTCAGGGACAACCTCATAGTCGAGTGCGCCGAGGCGTCGAAGTACCCTGTACGGTCCGAAGTATCGTCGAAGAAGCTTCTCACTAAGTCCTCGTCGGCGTATTGGCGTCCATACCCATACACGGTCACCGGGTTGGTAGTCCATGTGGCGTCGTCGAAGGTTGTAGCGGCGGCTGTCAGTCGTCTGCTGGTTCTTGATCCGTAGGCGGGCGAGCTGTCGTGCTTCTTCGGCGCGCTGTAGGTAGGTGGTCACGTCGATGTTTTCCTCGTCGGTCACGTTTGGTAGCATGGCGTCGAGCGTCGTTGCCGGGCTCCGTCCGTAGACCAACTTGTATGGCGTCATCTGCGTCGTTTCCTGTACGGCCGTGTTGTACGCGAAGGTCACGTACGGAAGGATGGCGTCCCACGTCTTGTGTTCGACGTCGACGTACATGGCCAGCATGTCGGCGATGGTCTTATTTAGACGCTCGGTGAGGCCGTTGGTCTGTGGGTGGTACGCGGTGGTGCGGCGGTGGCTTGTGTGGCTGTATTCCAAGATCGCCTGAGTCAGGTCAGCCGTGAACGCCGTACCTCTGTCGGTGATGAGAACCTCTGGGGCGCCGCTGTCGAAGGACGATGTTCTCAACGAAGAACTTGGCTACCTCAGCGGCACTGCCTTTGGGCAGGGCTTTTGTTTCGGCGTAGCGGGTGAGGTAGTCGGTAGCCACGACGATCCATTTATTTCCGCAAGTCGACGTTGGGAACGGCCCCAGGAGGTCCATCCCGATCTGCTGGAATGGTCGCCGAGGAGGCTCGATCGGCTGAAGGAAGCCTGCTGGTCTTGTGGGCGGTGTCTTCCGTCGCTGACAGTCTCGGCACGTCCTTACGTAGCGAGTGACGTCGGCGGCAAGGCGCGGCCAGTAGTACTTTTCTTGTACTCGTGCGAGCGTTCGGGAAAGTCCGAGGTGTCCAGCCGTTGGGTCGTCGTGCAGGGCATGCAAAATTTCTGGTCGCAGTCCCGAAGGTACAACGATAAGGTAGCTGCTCGGGCCGGAGTGAAGTTCTTCTTTACGAGGACGTTGTTTTTCAAGGAAAATGATGCCAATCCTCGCCTGAATACTTTTGGGACAACGATGGTCCTGCCCTCCAGGTATTCCACTAGACCCTTCAGTTCCGGGTCGGCTCGCTGTCGTTCGGCGAAGTCTTCGGTACTTATGGCTCCCAAGAAGCTGTCATCATCCTGGTCGTCGGGCGTTGGTGGGTCGACGGGGGCACGAGACAAGCAGTCGGCGTCGGAGTGTTTTCTTCCGGACTTGTACACGACAGTAATGTCAAATTCTTGAAGTCTTAGGCTCCACCGTGCGAGGCGACCTGAAGGGTCCTTCAAGTTAGCTAGCCAACACAAGGCGTGATGGTCGCTCACAACTTTGAAGGGCCTGCCGTAGAGGTAGGGGCGAAACTTTGACGTAGCCCAGATGATGGCGAGGCACTCCTTTTCTGTTGTGGAATAGTTGACCTCTGCTTTGGACAGCGACCGGCTAGCATAACTGATAACCCTTTCCAGTCTGCCCGTCCGCTGCACAAGGACGGCGCCGAGTCCTATGCTGCTTGCATCGGTGTGAATCTCCGTATCGGCGTATTCGTCGAAATGCGCAAGTATCGGAGGTGTCTGCAGGCGTCGTTTCAGTTCATGAAATGCTTCGACTTGCGCTGTTTGCCACCTGAATTCGACGTCGGTCTTCGTGAGCTGCGTTAGTGGCTCGGCGATCCGTGAAAAGTCTTTGACAAAGCGTCTGTAATAGGCGCACAAGCCGAGAAATCGGCGCACGGCCTTCTTGTCGGTGGGTGGCGGGAAAGCGGCGATGGCAGCTGTTTTCTGTGGGTCTGGGAGCACTCCAGTCTTGCTGATCACGTGACCCAAAAACAAGAGCTCCTCGTACGCGAAGCGGCACTTTTCTGGCTTCAGGGTGAGCCCGGAGTTCTTGATTGCTTGAAGTACGGATTGAAGTCGCTGGAGGTGTTCGTCGAAGTTCGAGGAATACACAACGATGTCGTCCAAGTAAACAAGGCAAGTCTGCCACTTCAAGCCAGCTAATACAGTATCCATGACTCGTTGGAAAGTCGCAGGTGCCGAGCAAAGACCGAAAGGCATGACCTTGAACTCGAACAGGCCGTCCGGTGTTATAAAGGCGGTCTTTTCTCGGTCTCTCTCGTCGACTTCAATTTGCCAGTAGCCTGTCTTGAGGTCCATCGACGAAAAGTAATTCGCGTTGTGGAGTCGATCCAGGGTGTCGTCTATCCGTGGGAGAGGGTACACGTCCTTCTTTGTGATTTTGTTCAGGCGACGATAATCGACGCAGAAACGTAGGGTCCCATCCTTCTTCTTCACTAACACCACGGGAGACGCCCACGGGCTGTTGGACGGCTGGATGATGTCGTCGCGTAGCATTTCATCGACTTGTTTCTTAACGGCCTCCCGTTCCCGCGTCGAAACCTTGTAGGGACTCTGACGGAGTGGTCGAGCATTTTCTTCTGTTATGATGCGGTGCTTAGCAAGGGGCGTTTGTCGGACCCGCGATGACGACGAGAAACAGTCCCTGTATTCCTGCAGAAGGCGTCCAAGCTGTTGCTGTTGGCGAGCGGGAAGACTTGGGTTTACGTCGCAGGGTGGCTCAGGGATCGTCGTCGTAGCTTCGTCAGAATCTGAAAAGGCAAACGCATCGCTGACGGCCAAGATTTCTTCGATGTATGCAATCGTCGTGCCCCTGCTCAGGTGTCTGTATTCCTGGCTGAAGTTCGTTAGCATCACGCTTCCTTTTCCTTCATGCAACCGAGCAATGCCCCTTGCGACGCAAATGTCACGGTCTAGCAGCAACCGCTGATCGCTCTCGATGACACCTTCGATGTCTTCAGCTTTTTCGGTGCCGACGGAAATAATGACGCTGGAACGCGGCGGAATGGTCACCTGCTCTTCTATCACATTCAATGCATGGTTCCCTGGCGTCGCGCGGGGCGGGAGCGCTTTATCTGAGGTTAGTGCTATCGACTCGGACCTCAGGTCGATGACGGCGCCGTGTTCACTTAGGAAGTCCATTCCAAGTATTGCATCCCTGGAGCAGTTTTGTAGGATTACAAAGCTCGCAGGATAAGTCCGTTCATTGATGGTGACTCTCGCCGTGCAGACACCAATCGGCGTTATCAGATGGCCTCCAGCGGTGCGGATTTCGGGGCCTTCCCAAGCGGTCTTAACTTTCTTCAACTTCGTGGCGAAGGGTCCACTGATGACGCAATAGTCGGCTCCAGTATCGACGAGAGCGGTGACGTTGTGGCCGTCGATGAGAACGTCGAGGTCGCTAGTTCGTCGTCTTGCGTTGCGGTTGGGTCTCGGCGTCGGGTCACGGCTGCGTCGGTTTGTTCCGCTGCTTCCATGTTGCGTCGTCGGGTCTTCTGCGGTCCGCAAGATCTCGTCGTCAGGGGTCTGTCTGGTTCGCGTCGTGTTCTGAAGGTTTCGTCGCGACGTCGTCGTCGTCGGCGGAGGATCTTCGGTAGTTCGTCGTACAGCAACCGCACCTCCATCGGTTGCTGCCCTTAGTTTTCCGGATACGGGCTAGGCGACCGGCCCCGGTTTGGGCCAGTGTACGGCCGGCGGTGCGGTGACATGTAACGGCCGGGCGACGGCGAGCGTGAAGGACGTCGTTCTTGCCACTGCGTTCCGGTTAGGTAGTTGTCGATGTCGCGAGGCCGTTCGCCTGGCTGCGGTCGCGGCGCGTTGATGGCGAATCCTCGTAGTCCCATCTGTCGGTACTGGCAGCGGCGGTACGTGTGGCCGGCCTCCCCGCAGTGGTAGCAGAGCGGGCGGTTGTCAGGGGCGCGCCAAACGTCGGTCTTCCTCGGGGTGTAGTGCTGGCCGCCAGGTGGGCGGTAGGGCGTCGATGATTGCGGCGGTGTCTGGCGACGGAACTGCGTCGATGCGGTGTCTTGACGCGGGCGCGGCGGGGGAGCGTAGCGTCGGGCTGCAGCAGCGTAGCTCAAGGCTTGCGGCTGAGGCTGAGGCTGTGGCGGTTCAAGGGTGCCCAGCGATTGCTGGATTTCTTCTCGAACGACGTCTGTGATGGAGTCCACTTGAGGCTGGGGTGAGGGCAACAGCTTGCGCAGTTCCTCTCGCACGATCGCTCGGATTGTGTCGCGCAGGTCGTCGGAGCCGAATGCATGAACAGCGGGGCTGTCTTGGATTGATCGGCGATTATATTGGCGGGTGCGCATTTCTAGCGTCTTCTCAATGGTTGTGGCTTCTGAGACGAATTCCTGGACGGTATTCGGTGGATTCCTCATAAGTCCAGCGAAGAGCTGTTCCTTTACTCCTCGCATGAGGAAACGAACCTTCTTCTCTTCAGGCATATTGGGGTCAGCGTGGCGGAACAGCCGGGTCATTTCTTCCGCGAAGAGCGCCACGTTTTCGCTCGGCATCTGCACGCGGTTCTCGAGCAGAGCCTCAGCCCTCTCTTTGCGAACGACGCTCGTGAACGTGGCGAGGAACCTGGCCCGAAATACGTCCCACGATGTCAGGGTTCGCTCTTGGTTCTCGAACCAGGTACGAGCGGTGTCTTCCAAGGCGAAGTACACGTTCCGTAGCTTGTCGTTATCAGTCCAGTTGTTGTAAAGGGCGACGCGGTCGTACCTTTCAAGCCAACTTTCCGGGTCTTCGAGCGGTGACCCACGGAAGGTAGGTGGCTCCCTCGGCTGATGTAGCAGCACAGGTGCAGGCACCATGGGTGCTGTCGCCGTCGCTGATGTGGTGGGCATGGTCGGGATCTTCCTGCTCTTGTCGGGTAGAGGCCCGTACTCCGGTGGGAGACCTTGCTGCCTGCGGCTGGCCCGCTGGTCGGTGTCTTCTTGACGGTGTGGGCTCGGCTCACGGTTTGACGGGGGCGTCCGGATCATGAATGAATAGCACCTCCACCAGATGTCACGTGGTCGTGACGTCGACGAAGACAGCAGTCGGCGTTTTCAAGAGGAAACTGTTTATTTGGCCGAACTTGTGGCCGGGAAATGGAAAGTTGATTTACAGCAATACACACGGTATGCACTGATAGCGGCGAGCAGAGCGTCGACCGTCGATCAACTGACAAGCGGTCACGCGCGTCGGCTTTTATACAGGCGCTATCGAACTTTCCAGCAATATCGCTGGTGGCGGCGTAATCTCTAGACAAAGCTGGAACATTCGCGTGCGGGGCGTAATCTTAACAAACCGATCTACTACAATCGCGACGCTTCTAGAACACTACTTCGCGGACAGCGTCGAGCGTTGATAACCGTCCCTGCCGGTCAAACCAGAATACATCAAAACAAGACAAGAAGTGGGCGTGGCAATATACATAACTTATCCACAAGTTCAGTCCAAAAGTGCTCTGTGTACAGGAGACACACCTAAAATCCACGCACACTAATTTGCGCCGCCACTGCGTCATTTTCTGAAAGGACCGCGATGATGCTGCGGCGTCATCAGGTGGCGTAGCCATTATAGTAGATAGAAGTGTAGCGTGTACACATCTAGAGCTTCAAACATCCCTTGAGGCAGTTGCCATCCGAGTCGATCTTTTAAATAAACTCATTAACATTTGTTCACTGTACATAGCACCACAATTTTAACTCCACAAACAGGACCTAGAATTATTGATAGATGAGCTACCAGAGCCCTATTTGAATCTTGGGGATTTTTATTCACACAGTGTCCTGTGGGGCGACTCTAGCTGTGACGCCCGAGAACATCTTATTGAACAGCATCTTTTAACCTCTATATTATGTCTCTTGAACACGAAAGAGGTATTTTAGCCTCGCAAACAAATAATACTCCGCCACAGATCTTAGCATTTTGTCGCGCTCCCTTGTAAGCCCTTTTAATTCAAATGTTTTAAAAACCCTTATGGCAGTGACCCTTTCCCCATAATCTTGAGTGCAACAACTGAATAGGAACTCATTCTGCAGGCCCCTCGTTGGAACGCTGATTCAGCCGATTGGGAACTTTACCAGACCCTGACGCACATGTCACGGGCCTACATGTCTGCTCTAAGTGTAAAAGACGCTGTAAAGTACTTTACAGCTTTTTTAATTGATGCAGCTTCCAAGTGTAGTCCTGAAGCGAGCGGTGCGGGTTCAAAACACCGTGTTCCTTGGTGGAACGTTGCATGCAGGAAAGCGTGTAGAAAGCAGAACAAAGCATGGGGTATGCTACGCGAACCTCAAACAGCAGAAAAGCTTGAAAACTTCAAGCATGTCAAATAACAGGCAAGCAGAACGCGCCGACAAGCAAGGCGAGAGAGTTGGGCGAAATTTATATCCATTATCAACTCTTAGACAGACGAGGCTAAAGCGTGGAGCAAGGTAAAAAAACTGAAAGGCCAACAAACGTGTTAACTGCCCCCGGTAAACACCCAAACAGAAAGCTTGGAAGACCAAGCTAATTTTCTAGGCACACACTTTCAACACATATCCAGTTCATCCCACTACTCTGATAAATTCCAAAGGTACAAAGCACAAATTTAACAACTTAAGTTACAAACGGAATTGTACAAAAAACGAAGCATATAAAAATCCGGCAGATCCCACGTACCGTTGGAGTCGAGGTTATGCGAAGCATGCGGCGGGTAGGTGACTGTGGCGTAACTTTTTTTATTGCGATAGCAATTATATGGACAGTCTCGGCTGGATTTTGCCGTCGCCGTCGCCGCCGTCATGCACCGTATATGTATAAGTATGTATATATCTATAAAGTCCCCACAGAAAAATAACTCAGAAAAATGCTTCCGAAGCGCGGAATCGAACCAGGGACCTCTTGCTCCGCAGCGAGCGGCGCTATCCACTACGCCACAAAACGCAGATCCTCCACGTAGCTAACGGCGAGCGTTATATACACACCATTTAGCGCTGGACGGACTCAGAGACAGCAGGCGATAATAAGCGTTTCTTCAATACCAGCGAGGTGGCGCTAGGAGCCCGACGGGCGCATTTAAAAGTCGTCGGCGAGCTCGCTCGCTTCTTCTTATATTTGCGCATGGGAGAAGCTTGCCCTTCCGCTGTCTGCTCGCGCGGTTTTCTCGTGGCGAGGGGTAGAGGAATGTTTCACGCTTTCACCGTGATGTCCGCGCTCATGTTACGGCGCGTACGAATGTCACTCGAGCTCAGGGACGCCGCTAAACGAACAAACAGAAGATGAGCGCGAACTATCAAGTGTCACAGCTCGACACTTGAAGCACGCTAGCTTCCTTCGCTGCTTCGGCCGCCTTCGATGCTTCGGCCGCCTGTTGCAAGGCGGCTGCCTTCGGCCGCCTTGCAACAGAAGCGCTGTTCAAACTGAGAGTATCCATTGGCGAGCTTCACTTCGTATAGCATTAGTTCCTTGCTATCGCATTCATTGCTTCGCCCTTGCGGCGAAACTGTGACTTTTTTTACTGAGCGACACGTTACAAAATGGCGCTAAAGATTTGTATAAATTTTAAACGCACACATATATATGTTGAAGAGCCGCATATGTGTTATATAACCAGTTGTTTACGGTTGGGCAACGCTGCCAATGGCAACGTGCGTATCGCCAACAACAGAAGCTGTAAGCTGATATGTAGTGCTCATACGTGTCCCGAGAAAGCACGCACGTTCACGAACCCGAGTGCATGTGTGCAAGAAGTTCTTCACAGTTCTTGAACAAGGGCATCATCACCGTGATCAGTGAGCACCAGCAGCTGGTCATGACTTGTTATAGGATCCGGTCGTGATCGTGGTGACGAGGGGTCCATGTGTAGTGCAGTATGTGGTATAGTAGAGCTGGTGGAATTCGTGGATGCCTCGGTCATTTCGTCGACAAATTGTCTGTCGACCGAGCCGGCGACATGTCGGAACCTGAAGCCACCCTTCGCGTTGGTGAGCTATACGCCGTCGAGGCTGGTAGGCCAGGATAGTGCTACGTAGACCAACATCAGTGGATGGTGTTTGTCGTATTGGTAGACTACCTGGGCGTATGTGGCCTACGTAGCCTAGTCTACAAAGCGGCTGTCAATCAATCTGGCATCATCCTCGGTCAGCATGAGGCCATCACCCACCCTCGTAAGAAATGAAGAGGACACTGCGTCGTTCTGGTAGACGAAATGCACTTTACGTTGTGGTGACGTCGATATCATATGTAACTTTCGTTATTGTATTCCTCCAGGGTCGAGCAATGCTTCAATATAGCTTGCTCAATCATCGTAATACTAACGTAATGTTTATTAGACTGCTATAAAAGCGGAGCCAAGACTGGGAACTACAGACGTTATTCTGATATGACGCCTGTATCGTAGGAGTACACATCGTAGGCGCATCATGTAGTGTTTATTTCTTTCTTGTAAAATTAGATAGCCAGCACCACAACCACAATTGACGTGGCAGCGATATTAGGCCTGCGTAGGCTGTTTTTCCAAACCAGTTTATAGACCTGGCGTGGCTCAGTGGTAGAATACCTGATTGCCACGCAGAATGCTTGGGTTCGATTCCTGCTGGGATCCCAATTTTCAATCTCTCCATTCGGCAAGTCAACGCTGCCGATGTTGGTTTTTCTTAACGCTCTCGCATTTAAGTTATCAATGTCTGTTCTCGCCGTTCCTGGGTAGATATAAACTGTCAATCACCTGTGGCGCATACTCGTACACCGCGGCCCGTGGTAAACGGGTATGTGCCGCAGGTGTCGAGTGGAAAGGGTTTGACGACGTACGCGACAGGATTTTAACGTTATTCATGTCATGACCAGGCAATCATATTCGTCAAATCCTCTTACCCTCCCATGCAAATTTTGGTCTACACGAAGTTAAGGAGGCGATCATGAGAGCACCCAGACGTAGGCGGCTAGATAGATAGATAGATAGATACGTAGATAGAAACGCTCAAAGTGCCAGAGGTTCGCTAAGAAATGCTTCGCATTTAATAAATAAATAAATAAATAAATAAATAAATATGTGCGTGTGGCGCAAGGGTGAATGAATGAAACGGTCATGATGTCCTTCCATCCTTGTCCGCTCGTTTCAAAGGTAAAAGTGGGGTATACCTTGGGCAAAAACCGTGGAAGCGTTGTTTGTAGACAGGTATACGTACGCTTATACGAATTAAAAGAATTAAAGGTTTCCTGAAGGTAACACGACATAAGTCTTATATGAACTGGTCATTAGTGGATCTTATACCTTTTCAGTGTGAACTAATATGATAGCGGACGCCACCGGCCCTTTCTGATAGTTACTTATATCTACACGCGTAAATCCGATGCATTATAAAGGAGCATGCAGACAGTGTAAAATGTTATATAGCAATTGTTTTCATTGCACACGCTCACCGAGAACAGTGGAAAATGCCTGAATAAATAATTTTTATTGCACAAAAAGCCGCGTGTCCGCCTGTCTTCGCTATTCCAAAACAGTCTTTACGAGCTGAATTAGAAGTTACTGCAACAACCAATAAATAAGTCGCCAAGCTATTCAGAACAAATGGAGCTTCCGCTTGGAACAAATGGAGAACAGATGGTCGGAACACGCGGCCAATCATTCGTCTAGCCCCTTCAGAAGCGAAACATAGAGAAGCTTAAAGCACCTAAAGCTTATAGTCAAACACCGCCGCCTCGCGGCGTGTCGCTAGGGCACGCTCCACTACCTCCTACATCTAGATGAATTGAGGACACACACGAGTTACAGGACAGAGATATCCAACGGCGCGTAATGTGCACATTCAACTCGTTGGTCTACAACCAAGAAAAATACAGAGAATGTTGCCGCTCATTCCTTTGGAAGACATTGAGCTTAGGATGCTCAATGTCCAATGGCTCTGTGGAGACCTAAGCCGAAAATCGCCAAAAATTCGCCATCTCGCCATTCATAATTTTAGGTCGCCACGGGCCTCTCATATTCGCCAATTTGGCGAAAAGTAGCCATCATTGGCATCCCTAATTGGGCTTGATGTATCAACTCCCTCGAAGAGTAGAATCACTCTTGCTGCTAGGACTAACGTCTAAAAAAGGGGGAAAAAAAGAAAACCGCCCTGCGTTTCCTACAATGTAACAGTGAACCTTGCTGGAATGCCTGAAGCTTACCTCACACATACACATACCTCACATCCGCACACTCGTTCATACACACACAACACAGCAACACTGAACGTATGCACTACTGGCGCTGCACACAACCATACACCCGGTAGCCGGTATATATATCCATGGTGTTTTGCCCCCCTTCTAGTGCCGGTTGCAACAGCTCTGCAGTTCGTATTTAAACAGCAAATATACCCGCAACACGTGTAAGTATCTCATTATCTATTGGGATACTGTTGGCACATTTACCTTTTACTATAAAACAGCATAATATTCAACCCTGTTTTCATTCGTAAATTCCAAATATCAGCTGGGAATTTTATCATATCGGCTCAATGCAGTACAGCAGCTCATACCCAAGTCTGACAGTTGTAGCCACGCGCTTACAAATACACTTGCGACGATCTTTTACCAGGGCTGGCTGATGAATACTTTACGACGTTATATACGATCTGGCGTCCGATCGCACATGCGGCACCGCGGCAGGCGCGGCATGTACGCCAGAAAAGCAACGCCGGTCAGCGTAACCACAATGCAAACGCATTTCTGGCGATTCTCGCACTTTCGCTTACCTCGGTTGCACTTTAATGTAACAGTGAAAAGCTTTCGACGCTAAAATGCGCATTCTTCAACCTTCGACAGCCACTTGCGCCGACATCGGTCGCACTCAATATGACCCGTACGACTCCCAGCGAAGGTAGGCCTAGCTCACCTGCCGAGTCCGTGTGTACATGCTGTCGGCGCTTCTGGGTTTAAGTGATACGCAATTCCAACGTGTAAGAATGAGTGTAGCCGTAGAGCTTTAGTATCGGTTAACCTGAATGAACCAGTTTTTCATGCGTACGCTGTCTGTACAAGAAGCGATGGGCATCGTTACGACGCGCTATCAGCAAACGCACCCCGGCAGCCACCGAAAGCCGCCGGGCGCACTCGCCGGCACTTCGTTGACACACACTTGTCAATTAGTACGCCTTGTTGAACTAACATGATGACATACATTCTTGGACGTTCAATTTGGTGTTTGGCGATCGGTTATGTATATAGTTGCACCTAGAGCACTGCACGGGCTCGGGCCTACCCGAAAACCCGGGTAAAGTAGTTTTCGCGGCGGGCCCGGGCCGGGCTCGGGCCTGAAGCTCCGGGCTTAGGGCCGGGCCCGGGTTTGAGGTGGCGGGCTCGGGTCGGGCCGGGCTTGGACTTTGCTCCGTTCTTAAAGGGTCATTAACGCGAAACACTGAATCGGTTGAGACCAATAAAGTGTACTCGGAGAACCCGAATGTCATTAATTCCACCATCAACAAGTTTATTATTAAAGGAGAAAATCAAGGTCAAAGTTGTATTTTGAAGTTTCGCGCTGAAATCTCCGCCCGTAACGTCACGGATTTCAAACTGTATTCGTCCTATTTTGGGGACATTGGCTCAACGAAATTTCCCAGAAACTTGGTATGTTAAGTCTATGACCCCCTCAGAGGTCAATGTATTTCATTTTTACCCATTATTAACTACCTAGGGCCCAGTAGATTCCGTCAGAATGTATGACGTCAGGGCGTTTGCTGCGTGAATTTCAAGTTGGCGTCGTTACCTGCATTTTCCTGCGAGTTTTCTCTCTTAGCGAGAGCCTTGTCGCGGCGAGCGTGGTGCTTTTGGAATGGTGAAAGAGTAATTTACTGATAATAGAAAAATCGTTTTTCTCTTTAATGTGCCTTGCTCCGCATACGCTGTGCATACATATATGTCCCACATTTTATCTCGAAAAAACGCTTTTCATTATGTGGGGTAAGCTATTTGGAGAAGTTTGATGAGGGATAAACACTGAACTTCTTTTGCTTCCCTGCATATGAGCTGCTTCATTTATCTGAAAAGGGGCGACCTAAAAGTAAATAGACCAGGCGCTTATAGAGTTATATCTCGCTATTTCGGGCTTTATTTGCTTTCGTTATTATTTTATATCCCAAATGTTACTCTGTAATCGCAGTAATAAATGTAATATACTAAAATTATACCTATGAGATGTCATCGCAAGAGCGATCACAGAGATACAAAGCGGGGAAACGTTGTTGAAAGTCAGAGCCGCACTCTAAAACGAAAGGACTGCACGGAGTTTTGGCACATAGAATCCCTATAAAGGCACATTCTTTTTCTGTGACTCTGTGACGGCTCCCAGTGGTCATGAGGCGCGAGATGGACATGCACAGCCTGCTTTGTGTGCCCCCATTGTTAACGTCTGAGCTTTCGTCTTGTTGCGCCATATCAGGGGTCTCAAACTCACCTCAGCTAACGGGCCGCATTCACGAAAATTTACTCCCGCAAGTAGGGCAATGACGAAGGTAGGAGCGTGGGAGGGGGGAGCAGGTTTTAAAACTACCGTCATTTCATAGCAGACCTTTTCCATATCTCATATACGGGATCATTTCTGAAGGGGATTTGGCGGCAGGATTCCAACAACATATCGATACTCATTGTTGCAAAATAGTGCGGAACGGAGCAACTTAACCCTTTCGGCCCTCGCGGTGTCAATTGACACCATCACCCAAAATTCCCCCTAGCACTTCGGAAATGAAACCAAAACTGCCCATTCTTGGGGGAATACTTCTTCAATGATCCCCACTGCCATTGACACCAAAATGGTGACATGCTCGCGGTGCTGGGAGCCGCAAAGAAGAAGAAGCTTCACCGAAGTCATGGGTGACGCCGAGGCAGGTCAGCTGAGGCGGGTGAGCGCCATTTTCGGGACGACGTACCGAAGCTGTTTCGATGAGTATCACGCTGAAAAATGAGACGTGGTTCACATTTTGTGTACTCTAGTGAATAGACGGAAAAAAGATGCTATTTTTCTCATTTCACAACCGCTGAGCGCTGATGACCTAATTTGATGTCATGTCTGTAAAATCCATTATTACTTGCACCACTGGCTCAATTTTTCGTTTGTGGTCTTCTGAGGTCATAACTATTAGGAAAACAGGCAGAAAAAAAGTCCCCGACCAAAATAAAAATCCAGGGCTGAAAGGGTTAATTGGAGCGCGCCAGGCTCTATCGAAGAAGAGGAAACCGAGGGGCATCGAGTGCACGTGCACGTGGACGGCGCAGCAGTTCGCTTTTAGTATTGCCATTAAACGGACGTCTCTCTTTCACGTCTGGGAAACCAGTCATTTCGTATCACCCATAATGACTAATATCTCGACGCCGATTCTGAAATATAGCTTTTGTTTCACGGTGATGTATCTACACACTATGACCGCAGGGGGTGCCTCACGAAAAATATGCTTTCGATCTGTCATGCCTGTGTATCTCAAGAACATACTTAAAAAGAAAAAAAAATGGGATGAAGACAGTCATGTGCGGGCGGAGTGCCGCGAGCGAGAGGTCCGCGAGCCGCGTGTTTGAGGCCCTAAGCTACATGATGCTGCCGCAACAGCGTTGGAATGTGCAGGAATATGTCCATTAAACAAGGCGTGGGGTCAAGTATATTCGCTTAACGAAATATCTGGCTTGAAAAAGGACAATGACAGATTCGGTGCCGGGTGATGTCCCCTTACCTCGAACCATATGCAACCAATGAGTAAAGCTTCGAGAAGCTTAGTCGCGCCTGTATTACCAAACTCGAGCGAACCGCGAAAATATATCGAAATCGCTTCGTCCACCTCTTGCCACTCGTAACCGCGTAGTCCAATGACCACCTCCTACCGGTACAACATCGCTGGGAAGGCATAAACCATTAAAATATAGAAAAAACGAGCACGGTGCAAACCGTGCATAACATACACTGCTGAAAACTGCAAGGAGAAGCCCTCAAAGAGGAGTTTTATAGATGACATTGAAGAGTGGCACGACGTTCGAGAACGAGAGAAGTGAAGGGATGAGCTGGACAGCTGTGGTCATTCTGAAGAGGTCCACAAAGACATCCTAGATTTTCTCCAGTGGTGGAAGTAAAGAACAGCGACTGCCGACCAAGGCAGATGTGGTGTGCCAGTGCGGCCAGTGCGAGCAGTGCAAGAAGCTTTAGCGCTGCAGGATATGTGATGCAACAGCGCATGGCGTGCTTAAAGCAGGAATCTCTTGATACTTTGACTTTTCGCACAATAACATGTGAAGAGATAAACTATAAACTATGCCATAAGAAACTTATAGACTGTATATACTAGCAATGGTGTGGTAATATGAAAATAATGCTATGACAAATACTTTTTTTTCTTCCTTTCGGCTGCTTATACGCATGCACGTGGGGCACGCGGTTCATACCTTTACCTAGATAAGTGTATTTACAACAACGGTCACAAATTTGGTTTTTTTTCCCTCTGTTTCTCTTGCTGTGGCAAGATGCTACAATGGTGAAGACAGGTGCTACATATCGAAAAGGGTGCACGATTGGCTTTGTGGCTAGAGCATGCTATAAATTTCAATAGTCTATAGAGTGCAACTCTGCCAAGCCAATCTAGAACAAATGCTCTGGTGGTGCTCTGTGTTACGCGGCGGCGAAGTCATCACGCCTTCCAAATGGGAGGCTGTTACCAGCTCCGCGCAAAAGAACAGCTATATGAGCAGTCCAACGGGCCCGCGACGCAGCAGAGAGACTTGGTCTTTCTGTTCCGATGTCGGAGCGGCCCGCAACGTGCTAGAGCGCGTTGCGATGGACCATAATAAAGTTTATCCATCCATCAATCCATTCTTTGTTGTTATTGCGCTCCCTATCGAAACTGAACTCATGCTGCAAATCACTTTCTTTGCTACAATGTCTGCTACAAAACGCCCTTCATGATCCCCAGTGTATTTGCAGAACAAATGGGTAAAGTATACCACTGCCGAACAAACATTCATTGAATCCAGTATGTCCGCTCAACTGTTTGCACCGTGAGCCCCTTTTTACAAGAAATTACCGTATGTTAAAGTATAATTGTTAGCGAAACATGCGCCAACAAAGCGTAGATATTTGCCACTTCAAACACCTTGCTGTCGATTCCATGTTCGGGCAACACCACCTAGATTACGGGGTCGGGCATCAGTCGGGCCTGATCTGTGGTCGGGCCGGGCCGGGCCGGGTAGGCGAAATTTTTTCCCGGGCTCGGGCCGGGCCTGGGTCTCACTTTGAGTCACCGGGCCGGGTTCGGGCGGGTAAATTTGAACAAGTTCCGGGCCCGGGCCGGGCCCGGGCCGAAAATTGCGGCCCGTGCAGTGCTCTAGTTGCACCCATCGATTGAGATGCAAATCAGTACACTGACACGGCCCATGTACTGGTGCATCGTGTCGAGTGCGCGAGAAAATGCACGTTATTCAATGTCATTCGTAGTCGGCAGCTGTTGGTGTGTTATGAAGAAGCGAATTTTATTTGGAAAGGAAGATCGCGTCTATCTTCAGTATACGACCCATAAATTTGAAGCCGAGCGGCGAGCTCTGTCTTGACTAGTCTTTTTACGGCAAGGGTGTTGTGTTGGAGCGTGGCGTAGTGGTAGAAACTTCGGCTGAGGATCTGAGGGTGGCAGGTTCGATTCCTCCTTTCGAACGTTTTCTTTTTTTTTTCGCCGCTCTTTTTTTTATTATTGCACTAATGCTTTAGTGTCTACCTTATTCCAGTGGCAATTAGTTTGTATCGTAAACTAAGTTGGCATTGCGTTAAAGTTGCCAATGTTCGAGGCTTCGAAGCTGCCTCTGTTGGCGTTTCAGAAACCAAAGGCTGAAGATCACAAACACTTTCCTTTGTTATTACTGAAAGCTATCCCATTAACTTGCACTTTAAAGTGTCACCTGTGGCGTGTACGCGCGGAGGATTATGGCTAAGAAACAGTTATATGTCGCTGTGTAGCGTCGGCCAGAAGCTCGCGCTAGTTCGTACTCCGTCTGCTTGGGAGGGAGTTCCCGACCCTGTTCACGCTACGTCGGGGCGGGAGTTCCGTGGATTGGGAACTCTACCTGAGTAGCAGAGAGTTCGCGATTTCTTTTACTCTGCCTTCAAGGAAAGAGTAAGATCCGCGGCTAACCCTCCACTACTCCCCCACGGCGTTAAAGAACTCTGGCGAGAGTAATACAGTCGCTCTACTCTTGCAGTACTCCCTATACATCTGTGAGTGTACCCTTGTTACACAGGCAGCCTAAACCGCGGTTACGCTAACCGCGGTTCGCTGATGTTACACGGCACACGAAACCGCGGTTATGCCGCTAACCGCGGTTTTAAGAAATCGAGCTTGGCGACCTCGGTTAGGCAGATAACCGAGTAAACGGCGGCGCCCACCACCGATGAGTGCATGCCGGCGAGCGCGCGTGAAAAACGAACGAACCTTAACCGAGGATGCTTTCGCGCTGTGTAACATCGGCGAACCGTGGTTGGCGCTAACCGCGGTTCAACGCGGTCAACCGTGGTTGGTCGTAACCGCGCGTGCTTTGCCTGTGTAACATGGGTATTACACGGTATGCGAAACCACGGTTCTGCCGCTAACCGCGGTTGTAGCAAACCGAGCTTGGCGACCTCAGTTTGGCAGTTAACAGAGAAAATGGCGGTCTAAATGGAGGACGTGTGTACGCCGCGAGCGTTCGTGAAAAACGAACGAATTGGCATACACGAACAATTTGCGTCATCTACGGAGCACCTCAAGGAATGCGAAAATGGACGCGGTAATAACAGCCGGGCGGCCGCCAGACGCAGAGCCATTCACGCCAAAGCAAGTCCGCTTTCACCGAGAACGCTTGTGCGCCGTGTAACATCGGCGAACCGTGGTTGGCGCTAACGGTGGTTCAACGCCATTAACCGTGGTTGGTCGTAACTGCGGTTAACTTGCCTGTGTAACAAGGATATTATAAAAATTCAACGGCTAATATTTGTAAACTAGCTCATCTCACCTTCGTTCGCCCACAACTTGAGTTGCCATCATCCATTTTGTCTCCATATCACAATAACATGGCCACCGAACTAGAATCCATCCAAAATAGGGCAGCGCGGTTCATCTCGCAAAACAATAGTTACCATTGCAGTGTCACGCGGATTAAAACCGATCTTTGCCTACCACCATTAGCTACGCACCGCGACATAGCCCTACTAACATTATTCCGCAAGTATGTTCGCTCTGACAGGTCATGTTCATTTCATCTCGATGTTCCATCCCGATCATCCAGAAGATGGCACAATAATTTGAGTTTTCCAGTCATATATAGTCGCACATTAACATTCAATTCATCAGCACCAGCACGCGCCATTACATTATGGAATAACCTGCCCGACAACATAGCTTCATTATCCAGCCCTGACCCATGTCATTACCAACTAATTGCACATTTTCACTGGGGTCGTCCATCAAAAGGCTAAATTTTTGTATATTGTGTCAATATTATGTATTTATCACGTATTTATTTTGTTTGTGATGTGCATTATGTACGTATTATGTAAAAGTATTCAAAATTTTCTGTGTGATGCATATCGTTTCTTTCTGGTGTTTGATACCTTTTTTTATTTCGTGCTGATTGATGTTATTTTAGAGCCCCCCTGACGCAATGCCCACCAGGCCTGTAAGGAATTTCAAATAATAAATAAATAAATACCCAGATAGCATTTAAATCATGCAATCTAGCCATCTGTGAGCGGCAGGTCCAGCTTGGTCTGAACAAGGTGTCGATACGGGCAGATGAGAACGGATTCCGGCTAAATCTACAAAAGAGCACTGTGTTCTCTTTTCTAGAAAAAAAGGCCTCCACCCGAATCCTGAAATTGACCTACATAGTCAACGACTACCTGTGACGGAGCATAAATATCTAGGCCTAATTCTGAACTCCAAGCTCTCATTTATATGACATATGAAGTGTACAAAAACAAGTGCATCAAAAGAATGAATATCCTAAAAGTGCTGTCACGCACTGCATGGGGCAGTGACAGGAAGTGCCTGATGAATCTGTATAAAAGCCTCATTCGCACGCGCCTCGGTTACGGGGCCATTGTTTATCAGTAGTGGCAGCGATGGCGTAGTGGTAGAGCATCAGCCTCGCATGCAAGAGGTCCGTGGTTCGAATCGCGGTGCCGGACAATTCCCAACCGCACTAAAAAAATCCGCGTGATGACGGAATTGTGTAAAAAAGGCCTGGGGTGCAGCGTCACTGGCGACCACAGCCAGCAGTGCACTCCCTCACCAGAGTAGGATTGGCCACCCGGGTGTAGTTCTTCGCCACTACCTCCCACATGAATACACCAATTAACCCTCAGCCCTCAGTTCCCAGCGGCAGCAAGGCAACTGACCAAAGCGGCGTTCAAACCTGCGACGCAGCAGAGGGTGCTAAGAATCTCTGGGTCCGGACAGGCGGCATTGGAACCTGAACTTGGCTGCGTATAACGCCAGAACTTTATCTAGTGAGGCGAGTCTAGCTGTACTATTCGAGGAATTAGAGCGTGCTAAGTAGGATGTAATAGGCTCAGTGAGGTTAGAGAGAGAGAATAAAAGAAAGGCGGGGAGGTTAACCAGGGCTGAGCCCGGTAGGCTACCCTGCACTGGGGGAGGGGGGATGGGGAAGGAAAGATAGAGAGGAGGAGAGAAAAGTCACTCTTTCAGCCGGCGTTTGACATCACAAACGGCGAAGGAGGCCACATGAGGCTTATAGTCTACCACAATCCCTCAAGAGGAAGGCGTATAACAGCTGCAACTTACCGGTACTTTCCTACGGAGCAGAAACCTGGAGACTTACAAAGAGGGTTCAACTTAAATTGAGGACGACGCAGCGAGCGATGGAAAGGAAAACAATAGGTGTAACCTTAAGAGACAGGAAGAGAGCAGAGTGTGTCAGGGAACAAACGGGGGTTAAGGTTATCATAGTTGAAATCAAGAAGAAATGGATATGGGCCTGGCACGTAGCACGTCGGCAGGATAACCGGTGGTCATTAAGGGTAACTGGCTGGACTCCAAGAGATGGCAAACGCGTGAGGGAGAAACAGCAGAAACACAGGACCGGGTTGATTAGCGGAACATGGGAGAGGCCTTTGCCCTGCAGTAGGCGTAGACAGGCTGATGATGATAACGATGATGATGTTTATCAGTCAGCGACACCAAGCGCATTGAAGATGCTTCACCATGGCCACCACCTGGGCATTCGCCTTTGGACGGGTGCCTTTCGGACAAGCCCGGTAGAATGCCTGTATGTGGAATCCAATGAGTGGTCACTCCACTTGCAGATATCCTACATGTCTTTCACATATTTTCTCAAGGTGAACGCAAACAACGAACACCCTTCACACTCAACTGTCAATGATCTGACCAGTTCTGCCCTCTTTAACAACCATCCGGCGGCGAGACACCCCTATGCACTTCGCTTGAGGGGCCTAGTTGAGGAAATTGATGTGCCACTTCTCGAACACCGTCTGATGGCTCCCGCTGTACATCTCCCGCCCTGGCAGTGGCAGCTTCTTGATTGCGATACGTCCTTCGTGGAAGTTAGAAAGCACGCGCCTATTGCACATATCCGTACGTACTTCCTCGAACTGCAGCACAAATACATTTGTCCGGAATTCATCACCGATACTTCGAAATCTCACAGTGGTGTGTCCTATGCAGCGGTCTGCCCGTCGTTTAAGAACGGCTGCGTTCTGCATCCTAATACAATTATCTTCACAGCTTAGGCTTATGCGATATCTGTGGCCGTTAAACACATTAAACATATAAAATTACAAAATGCAGTTATATACACGGATTCCCTAAGCGTTGTAGAAACTTTGAAAACTTTGAAAATACATAAAAGTCCTGTCCTTGTCTCACTTTTCTGACTATTATGCACGGTCTACGCACACGGACAGCATGTCGTGGTGTGCTGGGTGCCAGCGCACCGCGAGATTCAAGGAAACGCGCCGAAGGGTTTCTTGAAGGGCCAGTTGGTACATGATACTGAGGGGAACAGCGCAAAAACGGGACGGACAGCCCTTGTGTCGTGTGTTCAATCTTTCTCCGTCCGTTTTTGCGCTGTTCCCCTCAGTATCAAGGAAACGTGTTGGCGGACCAACTAGCTGCATCCGCCCACGACAACACTGCCGATACATCCATAGCTGTCCCTGTACTGGACCTAAAACCATTCCTAAAGCGAAAGCTCAGGGCTTACTCGCAACGCTTATGGGACAGTGAAATACAAAATAAACTGCACTTGGTGAAGCCATACCTCGGACACTGGCCACCCATATCAAAAACACGTCGCACAGATGTCACACATTGCAGACTTAGAATCGCACACAAAGCACACACGCACATCTTCTCTCCGGTGACAACCCACCGAGGTGCGATAGACGTGGTGAGCCACTAGCAGTGGTGCATATACTCGTACAATGCCCATGACTGAAGTCTTACACGGAGAAACACTTTGCAATATTACACCAACAATGCATACCACTTCATCCATCAATGCTATAGGAAATGAACCTCTTTAGAACCATCCATTATGATTTTTAAAAGATGTACAAACGTTTAACGTTATATGCCCAGGGACTCTGTAGCACGGCCTCTCAGGAGAGGTTGCTGCTGCGGTATCTACAATTCATAAAGCACTGGCCTCCCAGCCTTGGAGTCAAGGGTGTCGACGAGGTACCCGTGCTAATGCTACGCTTTTTCCTTTTTGTATCACCATCACTTATCGCTCATCTTCGTCACCCTTGGCTCCACGCCACTTTCATCATTTTAACAATTATATTTTTACGCACCTTTAGTGCGCAGACTTTGAGGCCCTTATACAGCCACGAAACACCATCAATGATCATATCCTCTGTCCTATAACCTGGCGCTCTTTGGCCATCATTGGCCCTTGCGCCATAAAACACCACATATCATCAGCCTTCTACGCGCCAATGTGCCAACAAAAAAACTTTTGTCCGACTCAAGTCCAATGCCAATGTGAACACAACGGCTCGGCAGTTTCAGGGGGATTTCAGGCATTTCTTCGTTAGCAACCTATTTCAGTTGGCAAGCAAATCTAATTGCGCTGATGAAAGGGAATATCTGTTTCCAACCCTTCGAGCTGGCCTTAGTGCTCCTTGTTTGCCTTCTAGCTCAAGTGGCTCGCTTCTCACCAGCATGCCTGATGGCTCCGTGTTTTCGGAGTTTACTTTTCTTGAAATTCGTAGGGTGTTTTTCGGAGTTTATTTTTTCCAGGAAATTCGGCGTTTGTCGGAGTTTATTTCTCGAAAATCTCCAATTCTCCGAAGTTCGGTGTTTAATTTTGCATTATAAGTTGTTGGAATGTCGTCTTATGTCCAATGACGCATTTTATTTCCAATGAAAATGCGTTGCATTGTTGCTGATAATCCTGTTTTTCCATCTTTTCATTTTTTCTCACATTCTGTTAATATGCCCTGTTAATAAGGCTGTTGATGTGCACTGCTGTAAAGTCGCCAAAGTGTACTTTTGGGGGGCGCAGAAGCTAGTCAAGCTGCTTCTCAGTTTTTCTCTCAGCCTCCTTGACATTCTGATGGAAAAGAAAGGACCTACTAACATTATTGTTCTGAATACTCCGATATGTTTATTTTATTATTTATGATGAAATGATATCTGAACACGAAAACATGTGAACACGCTAAGTGCATTTCAAATGTGCGGAAAGTTTGAATGCGCAAACATATATGTACAAGCACAAATACTTGAATACGAAATACCAAAGTTTGTTCGTATTACAACTTTAAAGCTTGTTGTAAAACACGCAAGCATACTTTACGTGGTTGCAGCCGATGATTGAGGTGCGCTAGTTTCGATTGATGACTGTCACCTTTGAAAATGCCCTTTTAAAATCGGAGCTCATCGGATAAATCCGAATTCTCGAAAATTTTAGCGGCGAGTGTTTATGGGATTTTTTATCCGAAAACACGGAACCCTACTGATGACCTATCCTTGTGTTCTCCTTGTTGGCTAGAACAGAACAACATGGATTATTTTGCGACGTGGCTGGCTAATACATTCTTTAAAAGCCACAAATGAGCGGACACCTGTCAGAAATGTAAATTAAGCATCGGAAATGCATATTTTTTCGATGAAAGCCACGTGCTTATCTACTCAAGCGTAAAATTCACTGCTGGCTCTGAATTAGACTTAAGCAAACTTTCAGTTCTATGTCCCTGATTCACGTGAGGAAGTTTTCGAGTTGTCCATTGAAAGGGACAACTTACTTCGCTAAGAATAGGGCAGGCCCTATGTGACCTTTTTTGTCAGAGAATTCAGAACCACCTGGCTGTGTGTGATGAAAATGTGTACGATGATCTGTTTTCCTTGTTTGCCAGAATTAGACTGCACTAGTATGCAAGGAAACAAAATAGTATATTTCTTCAGACAGGTGCAGTGTATAGGCTAGATAGCAAGCCAAGAAGCTGAGAATGGGATCTTGTTTACGTGTAGTGTGGTGCTCATGTCATGAAGTTTCACGAAACCATCAAAACTGAAAACATTGACGAATATAATGATACCTGAGACATGTCGCATACATCTTGACAACACTCTTGATGGTATATGTGCAACATGTTTAAAATGTGTGTAATGTGTTTCGCAGAACAAATTGGGAAGCATAGGGCTGTGTTTTGCTTTCGCTTCCATTATGTTCGCCTCTGTATGTTTTGCAATTTGATGTCAAGCCTGAAGTGGAAGCGACTACATGGTTATATTCCCAGTACACTAAACATGAATAGCTAATCTTTTCACATGTTATGTTGATGTAGAGTTGTTGTATAGGGTTCAGGTTCTGTAAACTTAAATAATGACTAAAGTACTCAATTTCTGCAGGTGTGCATGTTGCTGAATGTTATAGATGCAAGAAATGCTAAAGTAATGTTTCACTAGGCAGAAGTGTGCACAGTGTAGGTTATATAGATTGTGTGAATTGTTATAGGCACGCATGCAAAAGACCGACGTGTTTCGAATAAATCTAGGAACAAGCATTGTGAAATCTAGCTAAAGGGCACTTTTGGCAGGTGACAAGCTGCTGGTTTATTAATTTGTCAAGGAATGTTATGTTCGAAGAGAAAGTTTTTTTGTGTGTTTGGAAATATGTATTTGCACTTGGAGCTGCTAGTATCGGGAATGCTTACTGTGTTTATTGTATGTCTCATTCTTGTACTGTAGCGATGTCGTCTGCACCAAATGAGGCTTTGAGAATTTTTGAAGCGCCTTTACATGGCACACGTAAAGCGTGCTGATATATGAGTGCACAGCAACACAGGACTCAAAGTACTGTGTGAGTTGGGGTTCGGGAGCTATAAGAAACATTTTTTTTAAATAGGGCCCTTGTCAATTACTCTAAAAAAACTACAGTATTTATTGACCCTTTCAAGAGGACTAAATATATGGGTACGGGTGCTTGTGGAAGGGAACAACACTTCAAGGGATGGATATGGAAGCCCACCTTTAGGGATGTTTGTGAGAAATACTCCTGCTGTCTCCCTTCCCGCGAATGTCTACCAGCTAAGCTGGAGTCACCTCTTTAAATGCAACCATGCTGCTTATGATCTTTATGTGTGAGTGACTTCGAAAAGAGCTATGAGGTGGGCTAGTTGGTGTTGATTCATCTTCAAAGGTGCGCTTAGTGAACACAAACGACACAAACGAAAAAGTACAGGACATAAAGCAACGAGCGCAAACTACCAACTGGTTTATTGCCTGAAAAAACGTAGCCCCAAGAAAGGGGTGTGTCAAACGAGCATGCGCAGATGCTCATAAGAAGGCAAACGGGGCAGGGCGAAAATGAACAGGGGGGGGGGGGTACGGAAGAAAAGAAAAGGTGAAAAAGGAGGGCAAGGAGGGAACGCGATCCGAAGAAGCAAGATCGAGTCAAAATTACCTTGTAATTTTCGCAAAATCTACCAGAGACGCTGTAAGGACGATAGAAAGGGCACTTGCACAAGCTTCCTCGCCTTCTTCCATAATTTTCAATGTCTCTAAAATTTCTCGGTTCGTTTTTCCCTCGGAGTGGGCTACTACAGCTGTTCTTTCGAAGAAGGCTCTACATGAACATTTCTTGCAATGTGCCGCTAAATTACTAGCGGCTGCTAGCTGCTGCCAGGCGTACCGATGCTCTCTTAGCCTTAGATTAAGGCATCGTCCCGTCTGTCCGACGTACGACCTACCACACGATAACGGTATCTTATACACCACCCCTTTCGTGCACTCTACGAACCTGTCTCTGCGCTTAACATCGCAAATTGGGTTTTGGGTCAATTGACCTGTATTGACCTTTTTGCACAAGCCTTTCAGCTTTTGCGGAGCTGAAAAGGTTTCGTTAATATCGTGTCGCGCAGCGAGTTTTCTAATTCTATGTGAAAGATTGTTTACGTATGGCAAAACGACAGGCCTCTTGCTTTTATCTATAGGTACTTTGGCTATGTTAGGGTCGCGTTTTAGTTCTCCTATCTGCTTTTCACAAATTTGTGTAATCATTCCTTTAGGATAGCCACTGCTCTGAAGTAGCTTAATCTGGGTTGCCACGCTTTCTTCTACCCTGTGGTGGCATGACTTCGCAAGGGCTTGCTTCAGGTACCTCGTTGCGATTCCTCTTTTAATTATTTTTGAATGCCCCGAATCGTAAGGAAGAAGCCCTTTCTCACCCCGCACTTTGTACGATCAACAGGTATGTTGATCCCCCATTTCGATTTCCAAGTCAAGGAACTGCAATCTACCTTCCACTGGGAGTTCAAATGTGACTTCCAACCCTTTGTGTGCCCTTTCAAATGTCTTGACGACACTCTGCGGAGTAAGTGTGTCTTTCTTGGTTCTCTTGGTGCAAATTAAATAGTCATCGACGTATCGGAAACATGCGATAATGCCAATTTCGCGCAGACTATCCGACATCTCATGGTTACCCACTGACAAAAACAAATCTGATAAAACCGGTGCAACGCAAGAACTGATTGGGACACCCTCTTTTTGGACATATAAACGCCCTTCGTGTGCTATCACAGTTCAATGCAGGTAATAGTCCAAAAGGTCGAGGAAACCCACGACACTGCACTTGTACAAGTCCTGGAACTTGGAAATCCCGAACAGGTCAATGGCGTCCTCTACTGCCCTGACAGTCTCTTTCCTCAGAATATTGTAGAAAAGGTCTTTGACGTCTATTGAAAAAGAAATTGCAGTGGCTTAGCTCGGCTATGCCAGGGTATACGTAGCGTTAGCAAAGGTTCAGCTGATTATTCTGAGCTTTCCAGATTGTCTAGGATTAGCTTGATTGTCATGCTTATACTACTGCTCCAATGACACACATTCGGCCACATCGTTCCGAACCGGTACACCCTGCGGCATGGCCGGGTAACGATACCCATTGGTAACGATAAAGAGCGGAATGTTCTGCTTAACGAGAAATGTCTTGCACGTTGTACAAACCCGCGCCACGGTTTCACCCCACTCAGGCGTCGCCACTAAACTCAAAGTTTCACGCATGGCACTACTTAGCGGCGTCAAGTCTTTCATGTACCATAGTCTTTCACACACGTCGCACACGTATCCAAACGGATTGTTTACGAAGTCCGTCTCGAAGGTCCGAGTCGCACTGGCGCTTTCGCTAAGTTTCACAGTATAGTCGATGCGCCAAGCGCCGACGACGCCATCTGCCGCCACGTCTCGGAAGCATTGACGGGTGTTGGCGGGCAGTGTTCCTGCGAGCGTGTACGCGAGTGCACGGATGAATGTGTTTTCATCGTAATTTAATGCCTCTGTCGGGCTTCAGCGATGTCGAAAAATAACTGCTGCGTTGCCGGCTGCTCAAACACACATAAAATCGCCAGGAACGCACTTCTACAGGTTTCCTGTGCTACATCATGAGCGAGAGCGACGGCCGCGGTGGATTGCGGCTGTACGACGCAGAAGGTAAGCAATCGCGCTTTGTTTACGGCAGTGTTAGAACGATTACCGTGTTTTTATTCCTCCATTTATGTCGCTACGTCTTCAGCGAACGCTACTACCTGTACACTTGGTAGCCTCGCCTGCATTGTAGACGCTACAATGCACATGAGGTTGTTATTACTGATAAGACGCGATCCTTAGGCTCTATTGAAAAACTAGCGGCGTGAAGCGCAATGCCAGAGAATGTGGGGCAGGTGACGGCTCCTTTACAAAAGCGCCGTGAAATCACACGTGTGCTGCACGAAATCGGCTGCATTCTACCTATTGATGGCACTGGAATGCGATCATCGGTGCAGAATGTTTGCTGTGCGCTTCTGCACCGATGATGACAAGCTTATCGTTTATTTTTTCACAAGTTTATCGTGCTGGTTTCAACGTTTTCCCAACGGTGACCCTTCGCGTGACGGCACCTGTGAAATCTATACGCCGGTGCGACAGCGCTCCCTCAAAATCTACTATATAAACACATGGCCCGTAAACGAAGCTACTGTGTCGAGAAAAAACGTTGGTTCACGCGTCAACGCATGCGGGCATTAGTGATCGGGGCGTTACAAAGAAAGCGGTGTACTTACGATCAGCTCCACTTCATAGGGAAGCTTGTTGACGCTTGTCTGTGGCAAACACTTGGCGCATATGGTGACATTGTCGTCCCACACAGGCGTGACATTGGACACATGTCCACTATTATAAAGTGCGGCTCCTTTGCGCACACTATCGCCGCAAAAGTAATTATCTGGGACGCGCACAAGCGCCAAATCGCACGCGCGCAAGTGAGGCGTCTGCTACGCGACCCGCCAGCGGTTCCAACGGCCGCCGCTACGCGGCTTTCAGTGGCGCCCATATAGGCGCTGCGCATCGCGGATAGGCAGTCGATCGGCGATCCTCGACGTCATCGACGGCGTCTTGTTGTTGCTGCTGCAGGGTTGGTCGGGCACGTCGCTCTTTCTGCGCCGTTGAGCAGCATTTGCGCTCTCCTTCTCCATGGCGTTACCCACCTGCAAAGGCCAGTCAGAGGCGCTATCAAGCGGCACCAGCGCATTGTCAGACGGCGACTGCATAGCGAAGGCGAATAGCTGCGCGCGCCATGGCTACGACGTCACCCCTCTCGAATGCGCAGAGCAGCAGCGGCGAGTCGCGCGTGCCGGCGCCAATCTGTCTGCCCGGATACGACGCCACTCCACCCGCTCACCGCCACCAGCCGTGGCGAGCCGCGCGCGGCGATGGCGGAGACGTGTGAGATGCCGGCTCCGCACTCATCCTCGCGCATGCGCAGCACGGCTCATGATGACCCACGCGAAACCTGCTCCAGCTAGGCAAGTGTAGCTAACGCTACAAAACAGTTCACCGGTGGGCCGTCTCTTATGTATTCAATCACTATGAGGGCGTTGGGAACCCTAAAAGATTGTTGACTGGAAGAGAAGAAAGGCAAACTTGGAGGAAACCCGCTAGGCAGCGTTGCCATGTACCTTTGTCTTCGATCGATCTTGCTTCTTCGGGTCGCGTTCCCTCCTCACCCTCCTATTTCACCTTTTCCTTTCTTCCGCACCTCCCGCCCCTGCTCATTTTCGCCCTGCCCCGTTTGCCTTTTTATGAGCATCTGCGCATGCTCGTTTGACACACCCCTTTCTTGGGGCTACGTTTTTTTGAGACAATAAACCAGTTGGTAGTTTGCGCTCGTTGCCTTATGTCCTGTACTTTTTCGTTTGTGTCGTTTGTGTTCACTAAGCGCACCTTTGAAGATGAAGAGTGAGTGACTTGCTCTGTACGTTGTATAATTGCAAAGTATAGCCTGTTATCTTATGCTCTCGACAACACTAACTCGCGCTAGTATATATGTCCGCAGTTAACAGTAATTTGCATATTGCGTGTCTTGTGGTGTTCAAAGCACTAAGGAAAAGCGCAGAACATATGGACGTATTGGAAAGACCGTAGAAGCAGCCCTTGTCATCCCAAGCCTTTGTTTCTAGCCACGCTAAAATGTGAATGACATTGTATTCATTAATTCGGACTCTTCAGCTTCACCTTCACGCTTACATAACTGAGAGATGTGCCAAGAAAGGCATGTTCCTTCGCTGTTATAAGCACAATTCGTAACCACGCCACCGATGTCAGAATAGAGTTGTTCTTCCTAAATGACTGTCACAAGACTATCATAAGAGGGCGAGTCAAATGAAAGTGAGCCACCCACCCTGAAGAATAATTGTTCGATCTGTTAGCCATGCGCGTAGCACACAAACATCTCTAAGTTATCTAAGCTTAGAGATGGCACAAGCCATCTCTAAGCCATCTCTAAGTCCCACATATCTGCTGCCACATGTTAAAGGAAATGAGTAAACCACTGCTTCTTTACGTTCTGCAAAGCGTACTCCATGCTTCGTAGAACACGTGCGCTTTTCTTTGGCCGTTGGGCACGTCATCTTGCAAAGGCTTGACAATTTATTGGGTGCCGACATGACAACCTTGACATCCGCGTGCTGCCCCACCTTCTTTAGATTATGGGAGACACGGTGAATATACGGAATTACGGCAAACCTTTTATTTTGACTTTGCGCAGCTTCCGCGGTGGTCTGTCTTCGCTCTGGCCTGGCACCACCTCTTACATTCTTTATCTTGCGATGCAAGACTTCTGCCACAGCTGTAATTACTTCTTGTGGGTAACCTGCAGCTTCAAGCCTCTTAATTTGCATTCGTAAACTTTCTTCGATCAGACGCGGGCCTGATTTTTTCAACGCACTTACAAGACAAGATTCAACGATAGCCCTTTTGACTAATTTTGTGTGCGCGGAATGGTAGGGTAGGAGCGGCTTCAAACCTCTTGGTTCGTACAACCAACACAGCTCATCAGAAAACCTAATCTTCAAATCTAGAAACTTGATTTTGTTGTTCCGCGGCAACTCGTGAGTTATGACCAGGGGCTGTAAACCTTTTGAAAAAATAGATAAGATGCCGGATACACTTGACTCGAGGCTAGCATCACTTGGTTCAAACAGTATAAGATAATCATCGACAAAACGAAAAATTTTTTGCACCCCTGCCTGTATAATTTCCATTTATATATGCCTATCGATGCTGGCTAGGACCAAATCGCTCAGAATGGGGGCGATACACGAACCAATGCGCACTCCCTCTTTCTGCAAGAAAACTTCGCCTGACCATTCAAGAAAAGTTGAGGTAAAGGTACACTGCTTAAAAGCTCAAGAAAACCCGCGGCTGACATACAAGCGTCATTCCTGAAAGGCTACAACGCCTAACTACAACACATAAGCAAAGAAATAAGCACTGCACAAAGCTGAACTAAACACCACTAGCCGACACACGCTCTCATTTCTGGCGATCCACCAAAAACATGATGCAGTCAACTATTTAGCCAAATGCCAGATAAGCCGCAAATTGCTAGTTTACGTTGTCATGTTTAAATAGAAAAATTGGCCAAAAATTCATTGAGTTCTTGCCTTTCATTAGTTGTCCCCAGCTCAACTAAACTATCGTGCTTTAAACTTACGACCCGCGTTGATGTCTGTGCTAATTGTGTTTCGACCGCTTTTGGCTCCAACTTTGGCGGCCGATATGAATTGACTTTGCAGTCAAAACTCATCAACGCGAACAAGACGCCCTCCGAAACAACTGTGATTTTGAAGAGGCGCAGCGTCGTCGATAAACCGCGCTTACCCGCCCGAGTTCCTCATCACCTGTGCGCGAGTCACGACATAAATACTCGGCCGCAGCGCGTGCGTAGACTCACGCGTTTTTCAGTATAAAAAGCTTAAGCGCGAACCAATAAATGGTTCAGTTCTTGTCGTTGCTACATTGTGTCACGTCAGTTTTCACCTCACGCCGCACTTAGTCCCATTTTGACCTTCGGTGAGCTAAAAGGTGACAGGGATCGACACAGGGACTTGCGCACAAGAGAAATAAATACAAGCTTTTTACGTGTCACTTGAAGGTGACCACCTTCGTCTGCCTTATCCGAGGCAGAACTATCACATTTAGGGGATGGCTTGCGCATTGTTGATGTCTAGTGAGCCACTCATTCGTTTTGTTTTTGCCTCTTTTCCTTACCTTGTAGAAGCGAGATGGTTTTACGTTATCGTGATTTCTCAGTTGCTGTTTATTCTCCTCCGCTAGAAATAAAATTTTAGTTGCAGGGCCAGCGCCCGTGTTTGCCGTTCCTTGCTTGTCCTTGTTTATCGCGCTCTTTATATCGTTCAAGATTTAAGGTAAGCAGTGAACATTTACTGAGCGAGAAGTCCTCTGGGTGTGTACCTAGTGTAGTAGATATACTGCTCTAAAACGAAAGGAGGCAAGAGACAGAATAGTGTTCTGCAAAACTCCATCAATGAAATAATTTGAGCTTTCCTTGGGGCTGGCTAAATCTAGATCGAAAACCTTGACGCTGAAAGCAATAAAAATATATAACTAGAAGCTTTCCGTGCAAAGTTGTAGTTTTCCTCCGCGGTGCCAAAAGCTGACAAAATAGTTTGGGCCAAAAGAGCGAGAGAGTAGGTAAGACCTTTGGCCCACAAAGGATTAGAACATATCTGCTTAGTGAGCGTGCTGTCACACATGTGACCTTCTATTGCCAGCTGTGCTCGAAGCTGAAGCACAACATACGTTCTCTGAATCACTTTTGTGAGATGATGATGATGATTAATAGGTTTTTTTTGGCACAAGCGCCGCTTTTGACCACAGAGTGCCAGACACAAGGTGGGAGTGAGTTGACAATGAGATGACTCGTTGGTGTAAGAAGCTGTATAAAGAATCGATCGTCTAAACATGTACAAGTTATAAATGTATTACAATTATGGCAATGGTAAGTGACAGTACCTATGACTTAAAATACAAGAGGTGATAATCAAGGTAAGCTTAATTCGTATGTCTATATGGGTTATTTGAAAGCAACACTAATGCCTCATTCGAGTCCTTGAAAGCAAGGGTCGGGAAACACATGCAGTAACTATCGCAGCCACAGCGTAAGCATCTGAAAAGATGCGGTGCTATGGGTCTCTTTTAGGTACTTGCTGCAAAAAGTGTACATCGTTCAAAAATGCAACAACTGATCGCATGCTAAAAGCGGATCTTCTTCTAGGAACATTGCCGGATGAAGAGCAATACATTGTCGATATGCCTGCGGAAAGTGCTTTTCCTATAAGCTTCATCTCACGGCACTCCATGAAGATGTGTAGAACAGTCAGTGGTACACCACATTTGCTACGAACAGGAGGGACCATCACCAGTCAGGAGAAGTCGACGGAAAATTACGCCGATATATCGTATGTTTGTTAGCGGTGCCCATCTTCCTATACGGGGTTTAATAAGGTGAAGCTTGTTTGTCGTTTCAGTGTTCCACATTCGCTGCCTCTTAGTTTGTTGCGCAAGAAAGGCTTTAAGTCTAAAGCAGAAACTGTTACCTTGGAGTTGGTGGGTTTCGTTGCGTTTGATGTTCGAATTTCGTGTGCAATGCCTCTGGGCCCAGGCACCCAGGATAAGGTTATAGACTGGTATGAAATACACGTTGTACACAAAACAGAGTAAAGCTAGTTCAGTACAGGATTCTTACGTTTAGTGAATGACTGTATACAACTTATGACGCTTAAAGAGTCTGAAAAGATAACAGATCTAGGTAGGTTTCTTTTTTTGATATGTTGAACAGCTGATAGTACTGCAGTGACCTCTGCAGTAAATATACTGATTTCTGGGTGCAGGACGTCAGATTCCAAAAAATCCGGGCCTACAGCTGCGTAAGAAACGCCAGCACGTGACTTCGACGCATCTGTGTAAAATTGAGGGCAAGCATACTTTGACTGCAACTCCATAAAGTGCATACGTATGTGGACTTCAGCAGCGTGTTTAGTGACCTGTACAAACGATGTGTCACCATCTATGAGCTGCCACAGCCATGGTGGCAGGGATATTGCCGGAGCCCTCAACTGGTGTTCAAGCAGTGAAACGCCCATTTCTTCCCCAAGCCTCCTCACGCGGAGTGAGAACGGCTCTCTAACTAGGAGTCTGTTACGAAACAGTTGGTCACATGAGTTGTACATTAATTTGATTGTACAGGGGGTGTTCGCGATTCTAACATGCATTGAGAAAGTATCTAAGGCTGGAGTATGAACGTCGAAGGTGAAGCGATCACTCACTAGGCTCAACATAGAGGCTCTGTACCGGACTTGTTCTGAAAGCTCCATTAGCTAAACGTAGGCCGAGATTGGTGGACTGGGTCTAGTGTTTTTAATGTGCTTTGGGGCGCAGAATCGTATACAATGGCGCCATAGTCCATGTCGTGAGCAGACTAGACTCATATAAGTTTAGAAGGCACTTACGAGCGCTACGCCATGTTGTACGTGATAAAAGTTTGAGCAGATTCAGTGTTTTCAAGCATTTGAATTTCAGATATTTAAGATCGCAGGAGAACGTGAATCTGGAGTCCAGAATTACTTTAAGTTATGTTCGTAGCTCACAGAAAGCGCATCGCCCTTGATCGAAATACTGGGGGCTGGCGTCACACCTCTCTTGTTTAAAGAAATCCAGAGTTCGACGGAAGCCCGTCTGGTCGGGACGAAACACGATGAATAAAAGGCAACCACAGACCAAATAAAAGTTTTAAAAGAAACGACGTTTAGGCTTCCATACGGAAGCCTTGTTCACAATGAAGCCAAGAACACTAAAAGCATCTAACTATATAGGTTTCAGTAAGTGACGCAAGCACCGCGCATAGCACGAGGGAAGGTTTCTAACATTAGGATTCAGCGTCTGTTCAGTAGATTGTATATCGAGGGACTCAAGATGCAGGCGTGACGTCCAGTTTCTTTCCTTCCCGATAATGCTCGCATTCGACCAGTCTATAGTGTGATTAGTCGTGTCCGCGTGCATCGCCAGTGCATTAGATGCCAGTTTCTTGTTTTTCCCATCGTTCTGATGCTGGCGCAGGCGCTGTCTGAAATTGCCGGTCTCCCCGATATAAACACTATCGCAGTCCGCACAAGAGATTCTGTGCACAACACCAGGAAAGGCTTCCTTCGGAAGTTTGTCCTTCCCACCAACAAGCGTGTTCTGCAATTTGCGTACAGGCCACGTGGGCTACTTCGACATCGTAGCTACGCAGAACGCGTGACAAGATCTCACTATTTCCGGGCACATAAGAACAGCAGCGCCGTTTTCTCTGTCGGACACTGGCAGGCTGTGAGGGAGCAGACATGCGATGTTCCACCACATTAACGAACGCTGGCGGGTACCCGCACGTCGAAAGGCCCTCCCGAACCATCTTGACATCGGCGTTCAGGTCTTTGGGATTCGTGCAAAGGCCATGTGCACGGCCTAACAAGGAGGCAACCACTGACCTCTAATCAGTGTCAGGGTGAACAGACCTGAAGTTCAGGTACCTGTCAGTGTGCGTGCCTTTTCGGTAGACAGAGAAAGATAGCGCTCCATTGGTCCTTTTAATAAGAATGTCCAAAAAAGGGTAGCCTCTGGTTAGCCTCCATTTCCACGGTGAACTGAATGGCGGAAGATTGATTGTTGAGGTGTGCCATGAATGCTTCCAAAGCAGATCGCTCGATGACACAAAAACAATCATCAACATAGCGAAGGAAAATTCTTGGTGATGGACTGAAAGAAGCGAGAGCCCGATTTTCTAGCCATTCCATTGCATTTATTAGGTTTTCCGCAGTTGGGAAGTCGCGGAGCAGTCCCCATGCCTTATTTTCCTTTATGCGAGTTTCTTTGCAATTGTCATTCCACCAGGGAACCCTCCGTTTGCCCATCCGTCCAGATGTTCTGGGAATGGCTTTAGACGCGGCATTTATTATAACTGCTGTTAGAAAAGCGACTACATCATCAATGCTTAGAGCCTGTATTTCTTCCCTCGGCATACACGTAAGTTCTTGGAACATCTCCCAGTTGGCTAGGTCTACCTTACAGTGTCGGGTCTGCGGCAGACATTCACACTAGTTCTATTCCGTTGAGAAATACAGGAAAGTGGTCGCTGTCGTAGGAATTTTGAAGAACTTTCCACTGCAAGAATGGTATAAGTGCAGGGGATACACATACTTAAATCTATAGATGAGTAAGTGCTGTGTGTGGTGCTGTAAAATATAGCGTCGTTTAATTACGAAGCCTTTCTTAGCGAACTTCTGCGACTTTGAGCGTATCTATCTATCTATCTATCTATCTATCTATCTATCTATCTATCTATCTATCTATCTATCTATCTATCTATCTATCTATCTATCTATCTATCTATCTATCTATCTATCTATCTATCTATCTAGCCGTCTACGACTTCGTGCTCTCCTGGCCGTTTCGTCAACAGAATGTACACATGACTTTACGACGAACATAAATGACAGGTCATACCATGAAAATCATGATATCCATGTCATGAACAACATGATTTACATGCCACGGTCTTGGTGATCTTGCGGCCGTTTCGTTGATTCGATATATACCAAAATTGGTATGGCGTGACAAGAGTATATGACGAACATAACTGACAGGTCATAACGTGCAAATCTTGACAATCATGTCATGTACAGCATGATTTACATTCCAGGCTCATTGTGCGCTCGCGGCCGTTTTGCTAGCTTGATATACAGCAAAATTGGTATCGCGAGACGTGACTGTGTGACGAACACACATAACAGGAGTTTATATGAAAATCATGACACGCATGTCATGTACAGCATGACTTACGTACCACGCTCATGGTGCGCTGGCGGCCGTTTCGCTAGCTTTATATGCACCAAAATTAGTATCGCGCGACGTGACTATGACGAACACAACTAAAACGTGGTAACGTGAAAATCACCACACGCATGTCATGCACAGCATCACTTACGTGCCTCGCTCATGGTGCGCTGGCGGCCGTTTCGCTAGCTTTATATGCACCAAAATTAGTATCGCGCGACGTGACTGTATGGCGAACACACATAGCAGGAGTTTATATGAAAATCATGACACGCATGCCATGTACAGCATGACTTACATACCACGCTCATGGTGCGCTCGCGGCCGTTTCGCTATCTTGATATACACCAAAATTGGTATTGCGCGACCTGACTATGTGAAGAACATAAACAACAGAGGGGAATACGAAAGTCATGACATGCATGTCATGTAGGCTATGATTTAGACGCCATGCTCATGGTGCACTCGCGGCCGTTTTGTTAACTGGATATATACCTAAATTGGTACGGTGTGACAGAAGTGCGTCACGAACATAAATAGCAGGTCATGCATCGTATATATGTAGGAGGATATATATTTCATTAGCATGGCATATACTAGATTGTGCACGCATGCATGTATGACAATCTCGCGATATATAGCGAACTAGATGTCACGATATTTATTTATTTATTTATTTATTTATTAGTACCCACAGCGCCCATACAGGCATTATAGTGGGGGGGGGGGGTACAGAAAAAGAACATGAAAATTGCAGGTTCACATAAGTTTGTGTAAAAAAAAAGAAGAAAAAGAGAAAAGAAGTAGATTTCCAAAACACAAAACATACACAGCTGCACCGAGCACAGCTGCGTCAGAAAAGTCATATGTATTAGAGAAAAAAAATGCAGAAACCACAAAAATTGATGAAAATCCCATGATAATTAAAACAAAGTGCAGCATTCGTCTAGCACAAGGGCAAATTGACACCAAAACAAAACAACATAGCTTACAACCAAGATACCGTACAGATCATGGCGACTGCCAGGCGCACACACGTAGTCTATAGGGCTTAGCGGTCGAAAGATTCAATCATTTTTATTGCAGAAAAGAACGCATCCGTTGAAGAAATTTCTACAATTGTGGGAGGAAGTCGATTCCACTGACTGATAGTTCTCGGAAAAAAAGAGTTGCTGAAGGACGATGTATTACATTTATATTCTCTTATCTTGTGTTCATGATCTTTGCGGGCTGAAATGTAGTGAGGCCGGCTTATGTATACGTCACGGGGAATTCGAGTATGAGAATAAAATATGCTGTGCAATAGCTTCAGTCGAAACGATGCCCTTCGGTGCTGCAGAGACTTCCATTTTGACTTCAGCTTAGCTTCCGTCGCACTGAATTGTCTGTGGTACATAGGTGCATTAAACACATATCTCGCCGCCATAGACTGAACTTTTTCTAATCTTTCTTTATTTGATGATGTTGCAGGGTCCCACACACAACATGCGTACTCCAGTACTGATCTCACGTATGCTTTGTATAGTACCTCCCGGGTTTGCTGTGGAAAAGCACGTGTGTTTCTTTTTAAGAATCCTAAGCTCCGACAAGCTTTATTTACAGTGTAATCCACATGCCGATTCCATGATAGAGAGGGACAAAAGAAAACACCTAGGTATTTGTATTCGCGCACCATTTTTACCGGAGACCTGTTTATTGTGTATTCAAATTCACCTGGTTTTTTTTTCTGGAAAACCTCATGCATACAGTTTTCTTAAGGTTCAGTTTCATTTCCCATCGCTGGCACCACGCGTATATTGCACATAGGTCGTTTTGGATTACGGAGCAGTCAGTTTCAGAGGTAATCTGACGGTATAAAATGCAGTCGTCTGCAAATAGCCTAATATGGGATTGTACGTTTTCGTTAATGTCATTTATATATAATAAAAAAAGTAATGGTCCCAGAACTGATCCCTGAGGTACCCCTGAAGTAACACTAGTTATTTCAGACTGTTCGCCGTTTGCAACTACATATTGTCGCCTCTCATGTAGATATTCAGCAATCCATGCAATAACTTGGTGATTAATATTAAAGCTGGTTAGTTTTTGCAGCAATAAGTAGTGTGATACAGTGTCGAACGCTTTTTGAAAGTCGAGGAAAATGCAGTCGACCGGGAATTTGTCGTCCAGTGCTGCTGCTAAAACATGCGTGAACTCTACCAGTTGTGTGACGCATGATAGCCCCTGCCTAAATCCATGCTGGTTAGAGTTGAATAAGGAATTACTATCTATGTGCTTTACAATCGCAGTATACAAAATATGTTCAAGAATTTTACTGCACACAGAGGTGAGTGAGATAGGGCGGTAATTATTCACAGCATTGCGCAGGCCAGATTTATGTATAGGAGCAACAGACGCCATTTTGCAATCAGTTGGAAGAGAACTCTGTTTTAACGATTTTTCAAAAATAACTTTCAAGTACATAGACACTGCATGGGAAGAAGACTTCAACATAAAATTAGGCAAGCAATCAGGACCCACTGCTTTTGCACAATCTAGATCTCTAAGTAGTAATTCAATGCCACGAGCTTCAAGTACTACATCAGGCATGGATGTGGATTCGTGTACTAACAGTTTCAAGTCTTTTTGGAGGTCAGTAGCGGCTGAGAACACTGACGTAAAATATAAATTGAATAACTTAGCCTTTTCTGTCGCATCGCTCACGGTAATATCACCGCTGGTCAAAGCGGGAATTGAAATGTTGTCTTTCTTGTTTCGTTTGATATACCTCCAAAGTTCTTTCGGGTTTTGCGTTATTTGACGTTCAATTGTTTTAAAGTAGGCTACTTTCATTTCGACTGTAGCATTATTTACTTCACGCGTTGCCAGCTTCAGTTTGCAAGAGTTCTCTTCCGAGGGATTTCTTTTAAATGAACGGTAAATTCTCTGCCTACGCTTGACCAAAACGTCGAGTTCTCTACAAAACCATGGTTTACTTTTATTACGCCTTCTGGTCAGCACCCATGTCGGAACAAATCGGTTTCTCAGCTCTAGAATCTTGTCTTTAAACAAATTCCACAGCTTTTCTACTGAATACTCGTCGGCAAGTGTTTCGAAAACAATGAAATATGCCTCCAATGCAGTGTTGATTCCTTGGACATTAGCCTTCGCGTAATTGTACATGCACCGACTCCTTTCACTGTAAGCACTCGTATGTTTCATATTTATCTCACTTAGCACAACCTCGTGGTCACTTATCCCTGGTAATACTTCAGTGTTTTCTAACATTTCTGGCATATTTGTGAAAAATAGATCAAGGATATGACCTCCTCGAGTTGGTTTCAACACTGTCTGTTTTAAAGACAAGAGGTTCATGAAATCAGCCATTTCAGATTTAAAACTAAGAGAACTTCCAGAAGCTATTGGTTGCTCATTCCAGTCGAGATCAGGCAGGTTAAAATCCCCACCTACAACGACGTAATCAGAGGCGATTTTTGTAGCTGTAGCAGTGAATTCACTAAATTCCTTAGTTGAACCAGTTGGCGGTCGATAAAAAGAGCAGACTGATAGTGATTTGCCATTCGAGAGCTTAAGTTGACACCAAACAGCTTCACTCATATCGTCTGTAGTGCTTATGCCTATAGACGGAATGCGCTGATCTACTAAGATAACTACACCACCTCCATGATAGTTCCTGTCTTTCCTGTAACAAGTAAAGTTATCTGGAAATACCTCGGTGTTTGCCACGTCTTCATTCAGCCATGATTCAGTGCCGATAACTACACTTGGTTTGATCATGCGCACTAAGGCATCGACTATGTCAACTTTGTTTTTAATGCTCCTACAGTTTACTAACAAAAAAGACAGTGAAGAGCTTAAGAACTTAGTCGGTCATTTGCACTGCACAACCTTGCCTGAGGTATTATCATAAGTGTACCTGATGCCGTCTATGTGAAGGGTATCGTGTTTTAGTTGTACTCGTGCGTCCCTGCTTCTATTTTCTTTAGCAAACTGCCACAAAATTCGCCTTTTATTTCGCACTGGCTCAGAAAAGTCTTCGACATACCGATACCTGTATCTTTAAAATTCTTGGCCTTTCCTAAAATCAGGGGCTTTTCTTTCAGTGACCCGAACCTTGCGATCACGGGCCGCGTTTTTCCCTCTCGAAATTTCCCGCGCCGATGAGCTTTTTCTATCGTTTCGGGGTTAACTTGTAATTTTGTCGAGCATACTTCTTTCACAAGCGATTCAGATTGTGACCAAGATTCGCGGACACTTGTATCAGGTATGCCGTAGAATACCAAGTTATGCTGTCTACTACGATTTTCAAGGTCATCAATCTTATTTTGAAGCAACTGTATCACCTCGTGCTGGGTATTACAGCGCGCAGTACACTCAGTGATAGCGGCTTCCAATTTTGACAGCACTGACATTTTTCCTTCCATTGACGACACTCGTTCACTCAAGTCATTTATAGCAGCCTTATGTTCCGCTTGGTTCGCTTCAATGGTATTAAGCTTTCGAACAATCGCGTTTTGCCCATCCAAAATTTTCTGTAGCGTCGCATCAACGACAGGGCCAGGATTCGTTTCGATATCCCCACAGAGAATTAATAGCAAAAAATAAAAGCAAAAACGACGCAGCAACAAAATCCGACGCTTTGAGCGGTTTCTAGCATCGGAATGCACGCGCACACAGTTATACAACATATGGGGTGGAACCGGCTGGATAACAAGAGCAAATTGTCTACAAAGGGAACATTCACTAACCTGCAAAAGAAGCAGAACATGCGTGAACGGCACTGCCATTGCACTGCCGGTTCCACGCCCCAGAGATGCACTGCAGTCGATCGTCTTTTGTAGGGTGGTGATAGCGGTGAACCAAGGTTCGTAGACTGTTGCTGGACACATGTCGGATTCAGCTGCAGTGGCGTCAACGGTTCCCCATTGAGCACTTCGCAGATTTTCTCGCTGTTACCTGTGAATCCTGTTGCTGGACACATGTCGGATTCGGCTGCAGTGGGCGTCAACGGTTCCCAATTGAGCGCTTCGCAGATTTTCTCGCTGTTGCCTGTGAATCCTTCGGCGATGTCGACGATAATGCCGTGGTTGACAGCGTGGTCCGTTGAAAGCACCCTGGAACTATATGCAACCTGCACAAGAAGCAGAACATGCGTGAACGGCACTGCCATTGCACTGCCGGTTCCACGCCCCAGAGATGCACTGCAGTCGATCGTCTTTTGTAGGGCGATGATAGCGGTGAACCAAGGTTCGTAGACTGTTGCTGGACACATGTCGGATTCAGCTGCAGTGGGCGTCAACGGTTCCCCATTGAGCACTTCGCAGATTTTCTCGCTGTTGCCTGTGAATCCTGTTGCTGGACACATGTCGGATTCGGCTGCAGTGGGCGTCAACGGTTCCCATTTGAGCGCTTCGCAGATTTTCTCGCTGTTGCCTGTCAATCCTTCGGCGATGTCGACAATAATGCCGTGGTTGACAGCGTGGTCCGTTGAAAGCACCCTGGAACTATATGCAACCTGCACAAGAAGCAGAACATGCGTGAACGGCACTGCCATTGCACTGCCGGTTCCACGCTGCCGGTTCCACGAATGACTTCATTAGCCTCAATGACAAACAAGACGATGTATGCAGCTCTTTGCTGACTGCATCGCATTACATCGATTCCCATATTGCGTAGGATCTGGCGTCTTTTTCTTATTTACCATGCATGCTCCAGTAGAAAAAGTCACAGCATATCCACGGGGTGAATGATGAAGAGTTTGGGGCGAAGCTCCTGAAGCAATCATCGTTACACCGTGAAATCTTCAGTGGTTTTGCCCAGCAGTAATCTCGCTGCACGTTTCGCAGCCGCTTCCCGCTCTCGCAGTCCCGGGTCCGCTTCTCGGTGCGCACGTTTTGCAGCCGTAGCACGAGCCCTCGATGTCTCCGGGTCCGCTTCTCGCTGCGCACGTTTCGCAGCGGCCTCCTTGGCGCGCACCGTCACGGAATTCGCCTGACGCCGCGCGCGCTTGGTGGCGGCTTCGCGGGCGCGCACCATCTCGAGATCCGCCTGGCGCCGCGCTCGCTTCGCGGCGGCGTCTCGAGCTCGCACCTGGGGATACTGCCGACGAGCACGAGCCGCAGTGGCCTTCCGCACCCGGCGCTCCTCGTCGTCCATGGTCCGCCAAGCAGCACGATCCGTCAAGCGCGCTCGTACGGCGACAATCCGGGGAATGAGAGATCCCCGCGCAGCCCGCGCAGCAGCTGCACCGCCAACGCCATCTAGCGTACCTTCAACCAACCGCCATATTGTACGCATGTCTAGGGACAGCGCCCTCTCGGAAACGAGACGAGAAATGGAGATGACGACACAGAATGCGTACAGCGCCATCTAGTATATTGTCACCCAACTGCAGTTTGCATGCATCTCTATGGGACAGCGCCCACTATTGCACGATAAGGGAACACTACGGGGTACGTCGGATGGATCGACGATCGACAACCGACCAGCTCTCGCTATAAGGAGCTTCGCCCCTAAAAAGGAAGTTTTCTATTAATCGTCCTGTCGCATCACAGCGGGAGTTGCCCCACAGTGTGCTGTGTGCGTCTCCCAGTACTATCTCCCAGGCTCCGGCAGCGCCTCTATCAAAGCATAAAATTCTTTTCTTTGAAGTGAAGGAAATAAGGTGACTTTTAAGGGTTTGTTTTTCTTTGTTAGACGCAATATTAATGAGAACTAAGAGAAAATAATGCCAGTGAAAGTATAAGGGGTGTTACATGTGCGCTAAGTAAAGTGGCCGAAAAGATAACTTGCCGCCGGCAGGGACCGAACTTGCGACCTTCGAATAACGCGTCCGATGCTCTACCACTGAGCTACCACTGCCGCCGTAGCTCAGTGGTTGAGCATCGGACGCGTTATTCGAACGTCGCAGGTTCCGTCCCTGCCGGCGGCAAGTTATCTTTTCGGCCACTTTACTTTCCTCATAATTCTATCCTAATTACTATATATAACAGCCGTTATACTTTCCCTGGCATTATGTCCTGTTAGTTCTCATTAGTATTCTGTCTTTGAAGTGAGTAACTCGGAGGGATGTAAAGAGAGCATACTGTAACAAGCCTGTTTAACAGCACAGTTCGAACAGCAACCGCTTCACGGGCCGTTTGAATTTGTAATGACTGTCAGAGGACATTTTATCCAGGGTAATTGCGACGCCACCAGACGAGGCGACCGCATCATCGCGGTCCCTACGTAAAACAGTGTACTGGGAAAGGAGGTTAACGTGTTTTGATTTTAAGTGTGCCTCTTGCACACACAACACCTTTGGATTGTATTCGTGGAGGAGCTCATGGACATCGTCAAGGTTTCTGATAAGACCTCGAACGTTCGATTGTGTGATTTGTGTATGTGTATCCATATTGATTTGTTTGTTTGTTAGATAAATTAGTTCTGTGTGTAGAGAAATGTGTTTCTTGCGATTACAGAGCTGTCTCTGGCCCTGTAATTCTGTTTTTTTTTAGCGGTCGAGAGATTCTCGCCGCTCCTTAGGTGGTCTCTGCGCCGCCACGCTTGGAGTTGTGTCCATTGCCTCACCGGCGGCGCTAAACATCTGCTCTTGCGAGAGCTGTGTGCGTTTCAGGCTCGCTTCACAAGGCGTGGCCTTGAACTTCATGAACCCGGAGGTCGATGGGTTCTCCTTCGGGGACGGCGAAGCAGCTGCTGCTGCTGTCGCTAAAGGGGCTGACATAGCCGTTACCACCTTCCTGGTGGGCCTGGCCGAAGTCGGAAACTGCTGCAGTGTTGCCCCCTTACGCGCTGCATCAGCATGCCCTGCGGTATGAAGAAATGACATGCGTCTTCGCGCTTCCTGAAATGAAATATTTTCCTTTACTTTGAGAGTAACAATTTCTTTGTCGTTTTTCCAAGTCGGGCAAGATCTAGAGTATGCTAGGTGTGGGCCGTCGCAGTTTGCGCAGTGATGTGAGCCGCTACTGCAGTTGTCTGACGGGTGATCATGATCACCGCACTTTGCGCACGTATGGCGGCCTCGGCAACTCAGCGAACCATGGCCGTATCTCTGAAAGTTGAAACATCGGCGTGAGTTAGGGATATAATGTCTGACTTTGATTTTGTAGTAGCCAGTTTGAAGGGTCTCTGGTAGCACACTCGAGGAAAACGTGATGACGAGTAATTCGTGGGAATGTCTTTGTTGTCCCATTTTATTTTAATTCTCTGCACGTTGGTTACCTGCTGTTCCTTCCACCCATCTAATAGCCCCTCCTCACACTGGTTCAAAAGATCGTCATCAGAAACAACTCGTTTACTCGAGTTGATCGAGCGATATGGAGCCATAGAAACTGCAACGTTTCCGAATGCCACAAGGTTAGTCAGTTTTGCATGCATGAGCTTGACACAAACCTCTAGGAGGAGGTCGCCGCTAGCCACTTTAGTGATTTCGTAGCGAGGTCCGAGTGTATCTGTAAGCACTTTGGCAACTGTGAATGGTGAGATGGATCTCATATTCTTTTCAGCATTGGAGCTATGAACAACATGGAAGTGCGGGAGTTTCTGTCTCTGCTTGCCAAGCGGTTGCACGGTTTCCTCGGTGCGTCCTCTTCTTGAGAGAGAACGATCAGGTAGGTTGGGGAGCGCTATGTTCATGAATGTGAAAAAAATTCGGCAGCTGTGCCAACCGCCCACCATGGCGCCCAACAAGGGGACACGACAAGGTTTGTACATGACCAGGCTTGCCAACGTCACCTGTACGCAGCCACTATAACCATACATGTAATAACCAAGGTCGTCTACTCCACACAATGTTAACCCAAGCCGCCTATGAAAATGAAGAAGTAACGGAAGTGAAGAGGAGACAGGAGAGCAATGAGAGGAGCTGGACAGAAAAAGATTAGAGAGGAGGACAGGAAAAGGCAACCAGCCGATTTCTCCTGGGTGGGTCAGCCCAGGGGTGCCGTCTACGTGAAGCCAGGGCCAAAGGGGTGTGTTGCCTCTGCCAGGGGGCCTAAAAGGTCCAATCAGCCGGCGTCGGCTGAACTCCCAGGATCCCATTTTTGCCGAACACAACAAAGCCACGCACTGCGAGGTGTGGCAGGGGGCCAAGCCCCCCCCCCCCCCCAGTGGCTCGTGGCCGTGCTGACGCCACTCACCAAAGGCCTGCTCACGCAGGCGCCCCACACGTTTCAGTTCTTCATGATAGCGATTGATACTGTCGACCATATTTTCATGCCTTGCAACGAAGTTCTGGAAGCTTCTCACCGTTGGTTGTCCTGTTTGCAAGTAGCCAGTTGTGGTGCCTCGTCATACTAACTTCTCAGCGGGACACAACTCAGCATGTACAAAGCCACATGCCTCAATGAGGCCAATATTGTCCTTCAAGGTGATGAGAAGGCTGCAATTTTTGTCGAACACAAGAAGCTTGGCGCAGCCTACACAATACAGGTGCTTCAGAACCCATTTGGCAATGAGGCCTCAAATGTAGCAAACCGCTCAGTTGAAAATACGCTGAGATCTGTGTAATAATCATGCTCTAGCACTGTCTGAGCGCGTGTAGGCACAAATGTTTCACTGTTGATTGTTTCGGCTAGCGTGCAGCCTATGTTTTCCTGGCTTCCCGGCAGGCAATTTGCTTCTATTTGTGCCAACACATTGGAATCACTAGTATGAGGCCACTTAAGCATGTACAAGCGTCCTCTAGTATATACGGTGAAACTGAGCTGCCGATAGGTTGTCCTTCCAGCGGCCTCTTTGTCTTAGGCAGCTAAAATACATCTCAGTGCGGTCGTGATTCAAAGTGTAGGTGCAGATGCGGCATAAAACGAAAATAAATTATTGAAACAGCAGTAACATTTCAGTTTTTCAAAGGACTGACCTTGGAACTGAGGCTACAAAATGAAATCAGTGCTATCAGTACTGATGATTACGAGTGAAAAACAGCGCCAAAAAGACGGGACAAGAAAGGACACGACACCACGGCGCTGACTAACAACCAAATGTGTTTTATTTCTTCAGTCAGCATAAACATACTTCACCACTATCGCAATGACAATACAGAAAATTGAAGACTCAGCCTGCTCAGAGGCAGTAAGTCGATCAATGGGACATGTATGCTATCTCCTTCGGAAGGAGAGAAATCGAGGGGAGGCTCACACATGCCTCGCCGCTATTGTGGATGTGATAAGCCTCTGAAATGATACGCGCGCGCTCGTCATGGTATTTTGACAAGAAATTGGTATCTTTAAAATATGGATGGCAACCGCAACTGTTACAATGAAGAGATAACTCACTATCTTTAGCTTGTTTCTGAACCTTGTTCGGATGCTCGCGCATGCGGTCATTAGCGCACCTCCCCGTTTGACCGACATAATAACGCCCGCAAGAAAGTGGAATCTTGCACACAACACCTCGACGACATTCAACAAACTTCTACCTGTGCTTCTTAGTTTAATCTTCTTCTTTTAATCTCTACCTCTCGCATCTTCTTTTAATCTCTACCTCTCGGTTGACTTGCTGGCCCAGGCTACCGAGCTTATTTTGGGCAGAAAACAACAGCCTAACGCCTGCCCTGCCGACAACTTTCTTGAGATTGTGCGCTACCTTGTGCACATACGGGATAACCGCAACAGTTTGCTTTGAGTTTGTCTCAAATTGCACAGCAGCTGAGCGCTTGTTTTTAAAGCCTGCTACGAGGCTTTCGGCAATGTTAGTCAAAAGCGTTGCTGGAAAACCTGCGAGCTTCAGGCATGCTACTTGTGAAAAAAAACTTGCCTCAACTTGGTGGTCACAAGACCTGTCTAGCGCTGCCTTCATGCAAGCTCTTGCAATTCCGCGTTTAACAATCTTCGAGTGCGCCGAGGAACCAGCCCAAATGCGTGCCCTACTACAGTACTGGCGAGATGAGGAATTTGTAGCTCGTCTTTTGTGACAACTGATAGCGTTTCTGAATTTTTCGATGATGTAAATAGTGTTGGTAGGCGACTCAAGACTTGTTTATGAAAATAGTAAGCATGCATTATGTGCTCACTTACCTGCACCGGTCAGCCTTAAAGATCGCTTGTGCAAGGTGTGATACACTCTTCAGATATGAAAGCCAGGACATGGGCCTGCTGTCTTGGCTTTCCCGTTGCAAGTTGCAGAGCCATGACCTCTCTTTCAGCTTGCTCCAGCGCCTCCTTGTGGTAACGGAAGGTCGAAGGTCGCAGTGGAGCTTTGAAGCCTGTTGAAATCAGGCTGCCGGAATTCAGTAGTTCAAAGGCTCTGAAAGTAAAAATAGAGTCTAAATTCCCAGCAGCGGCAGTGTTTGCACGAGAAAAGTGTAATAATGTTTTACACATTACATACTGCACACTATGGGGAAGTAGAGGTTGTTTAATCCTTCGAAATATACGTCAGGTGACAGAACACCGCAGGAACATGTACATGTATTACGTACATACAAAACATGAAATATTCTGTTCACAAAATGTTGCGCATGTTCCAGAAAGGGATGTGTGTACCATTGTTAGTATGCGTTAATATCTTTAGGAACTGTGCTACTGCACAAAAGCGACGTTCCACACGAATTGAAACAATAATTAATTGTAAGAATAGCCACATGACCTACTTAGTGGCACAGAATATGGATGGAGCATCATGTTGGCATACCGTAAATCCCATGATCAAATTAGACCAGCTTTTAGGTGATGCACATTCAGGAGCCCAGAAAGCATGCACGTAACTGTAAGAAAAGTTTCCACTGTTCGTCATCGTTAATCAAGCAGACCTTCGACGATGATGGGCAGCGATCATGAACTCACACACGGGCACGTAGTGGAGGTTAGATAGATGAAGTATTTTATGAGCACGTAAAATAATACATTAAACGCGGCCTAGAAGATAGAAAGGCTACAACACTGCAACGCTACAGTCTCACTCTTGCACTCGTTAACAAACTAAGAGCCCGGACTGTCTTAGATAGCTGTCGCCTCTAGCCTCACTGATCTATCAGTATCCTGATTTCAGCCCAGCCTAGCTTTATTTAGATGGTACGGAGCCTCATCGATCTGTCAGCAGCGTTGATTACAGCCCTGACTGACGCGACACTATCGTGCAGGTCAATATATTGCCACGCCCGCTTTCTGCAGACAACGAAGATGATGTGCGCTTTGACAGTCTCGCGGAACGGAACTCTGACCGAAGAATAAGACGTGTTTGTGTCTAGGTTCTTGTCTATGCTGCCGCGTAAAACGGGCTGCTTGCTCTTCTGCTAAACGTCTTGGTTGCTCGTTTACGGTGCACAGCGACACTGGTGGAGGTGCTGTACGGCAGCCCTGCCTGATGCTCCACACTCCATCTGGGAGCCGTTCATCGAGTCCTGACGCGCCGTCACCTGCTGCGACTCCCGTGCACCGCTTCAGTCGGTGGTTGCTAGGCCTCGCTCGTGAGCTGACAGCTTTTGAGGAATTGGCTACCAGGCATTTCGTACCTCTGCCAATGGCCAACACCAGCCCGCCACAGGTTGTACATGGCACCTCTCCTCCCAATCCGCCACAGGTAACTCTTCTTCATATATTGTAGCAAAACAGCCATTTGGGATACTTGGTAAAGCTTCATATCTTAAAGCAAAAAGGCGCACTGCGGGAACAAGGACATAATAAGTGAGGAACCTGTGTGCTTTGTGTCGTCGGTTCCTCCCTTCTTATGTCCTTGTTCCCGCAGTGCGCCTTTTTGCTTTAAGATATGAACTCTTCTTCAGCCACTTGTACCAGATCGCTTCAGTGGTGACTCACATGAAGATGTTGAAGATTGGCTTGACCACTATGATCGCGTTGACGACATCAATCAGTGGAATGCTCAACAAAAGCTTGCCCGCACATACTTCACTCTCGATGACAGTGCTCAGACATGGCTTGAGAATTAAGAAGCCCGTATATTGACATGGAATGATTTTCGACAGCAGCTCATTGACACCTTTGCTAGCGTCGATCGTCGAGAGCGAGCTCAGAAGTTATTAGACTAAAAAATTCAGAAACCTAACGAAACTGTGGCAATGTTTGCCGAGGACATGCCACGTCTGTGTCGTCGAGCTGATCCCAACATGTCCGAGGATAAGAAGTTACGCTACCTTATGGGCGCAGTGAAAGAACAACTGTTCGCCGGACTTGTGCGCAATGCCCCAAGTACTGTGGATGATTTTATAAGGGAAGCCACTGCCACTGAGTGAGCTCTGCATCAAAGCTCCAGGCAGTACGATCGCCTGTGCAGTGGCACCCCAATCAACGCCGCCTCCATGGCTTTGGACAATCAGGGCTCCCTGCGTGACCTGATGAGGGAGATTGTTCGAGAAGAACTTCAGAAGCTTTGGACTCCAACAACGGATACAGCCGTGGCGACCGTTGCCGAAGTCATTCGACGAACTTAGGCATGCTTTCTCCACAGCTGATCCTCGTTACGACCATTGTCAGATGAGTTACGCCGATGCTGTCCGACGTCCATCACCCGTCACAGCTGTCGCGTCGTACTACCGGTAGCCTACAGCCGCACCTTCGTCACACCCTCAGCAAGAGGCCTTGAGACGTCCGACTATGACTCCGATGCCAACATGCCGCCAGCCAGCACTTGTCGCGCCTCGGTCATCACCACAATAGGACACCATGGCATGCCCGCAATTTCGAAAAAAGCGGACGCTTGACGCACTGTCGATCTGCGTCCCCTCTGCTTCAACTGCGGTGGTGCGCACCATATAGCTCGCTATTGCTGGCACCGTGACACAGTGATTCGCCCTCCTCGGCCGTGGTATGACGGTCACCGCGCCAACGCCGACTACATGGCTCGCTGTGACGACGCTAATGTCCTAGGCCCTCCCTCCAAGCACGCGGTCTCCCTAGAACGAGTCGCTGCCCAATCACCAGCCTGACTTCGGCCATCGGTCACGCTCTCCAGCCCCTGCACAGTCGCGATCACCGAATGGACGTACTTTTGCTGACCTTCGTGGGAGGAGGTCGCCCAACCCACGCCGTTGAAACTAAAAGCGGCTGCCTCACGGGGCAAGGTCGCAGCCCTACAACAAGAGGATAAAAAGCCTCCAATACTACCGCTACAGAACGACGTGCCGCCGACGAACTTTATCTGCGACGACATTGTGAGCGCCCGCCTCGATGTGTTTGTTGATGAACAGCAAGTCACGGCCTTAGCCGATGCAGGTGCCGACTTTTCCGTAAAAAGTCAAGACCTCGCCGCTCGTCTCGGAAAAGTGGAAACGCCGTGGACGGGACCGCATATATGAACTTCGGGCGGTCAATTACTGCTCCCTACTGGAAGGTGCACAGCAAGAATCAGCATAGGAGATACCTTCTTTCGTCGCGACTTTCATCGTTCTCCCAGCGTGCTGCAAAGATTTATTTATAGGAATGGGCTTCCTCAGGGAGCACGGTGCTGTAATCAACATCCCGGACCACATGGTTTCGTTCTGCAAGAGTCCTGGACTGACTGATCCTTTATTGCCGCAACACATCTCATTTCGCCTCAACGACGACGACATAGTTCTGCCGCCTCGATCGTGTACCTTTGTTTCAGTGGCTTGTGACGTAGTTTGACGGTGAAGGAGTGGCAGACCGAATGACCTCCCTTATTTTCACTCACGGCATTTGAGTCGCACGAGGAGTAGTCCATGTCAAAGACGGACGCACGGACTTGCTGTTGACCAGTTTCCGCACAGAGCACCGGCACCTTCCAAAGGGCACAGCTTTGGCCTATTTCGATGAGGCAGCAGATGTTCGCGACTGCTTTTAAGCACTAAGCAGCGACTGCACAACATCCACAAGACCTAGCACGTATCCTTGACGTCAGTCCTATTTTACTTCAGCAGGAGCGAGAACGTCTGCTAGCGCTACTAGCCGTGTTCGACGACTGTTTTGCGTCGACCTCAAAAGTCGGCCGGACACCCCTGACTAAGCATCGAACGAGACCAATCCATCAAAATCTGTATCGTGTGGCTTCAAAAGAACGAGAAGCGATAGAACAACAGGTAGCCAAAATGCTTGATGACGATCTGATTCAACCGTCAAAGAGTCCCTGGGTGTCACCTGTTGTTCTACTTATGAAGAAGGACGGCAGGCTGCGTTTCTGTGTGGACTATCGAAAGCTAAATCAGGTGACAAAAAAAAAGACGTGTACCCGCTTCCCCGCATAGATGATTCGCTCTAGAGGCTTCGAAACGCACGTTACTTCTCTTCGATGGACTTAAAGAGTGGATATTGGCAAACTGAAGTAGACCCCAGAGATCGTGAAAAAACAGCATTTGTCACGCCAGACGGACTGTACGAATTTAAGGTCTTACCATTCGGCTTGCTACTCGGCTTACCGCGCCTCCTACTTTTCAGCGCCTCATTGATACCGTGCTCTCAGGGCTGAAGTGGAAGACCTGCCTAGTCTATCTTGGCGACGTCATTGTGTTTCCGCAACGTTTTACGAACACCTTGAGCGGCTGCAGGCGGTTCTGCAGGCCATACGGTCCGCCAGCCTGACGCTGAAGCCGGAGAAGTGCGACTTTTGCTTTGAGGTACTACAGTTTCTTGGCCATGTTGTCAGTTACGCAGGAGTTCGCCCCGATGCTGAGAACGTTGCCGCCGTCGCCCAATTCCCTATACCATCAGATAAAAATTACACCATCTCCCGCTAAAGGGGACCATGAGGCGATGCGAAGCAGTGTTTCGGCATGTAGAGGCCGCGTTTCAGAGGGGGAGTGTTGAGGGGGAGAGGAGAGGCGATGTGGAGAGGGGGAGGGGAGAGAGGATGGGAAGTGGAGAGGGGGAGGGGAGATGGGAAAGGGAGGGGAAGGGAAAGGGGATGGGGGAGAAAGGGGACGGGAGAGGAGAAGTGGTGAGGGGGAGGGGGAGGAGAAAGGGGAAGTGTACAGGGGGAGGGATAGGGGAAGTGGAGAGGGCTTGCGCATGCGCAGTAAGGGTGGTCACGCCACACACCACAACCACCACCATCGGATTGAACTCCGCTATAGATGCTTCACATCTGAAAGGCTGTCAGGCGTTTTCTCGGCCTCTGCGAATATTATCGGTGGTTTATACCAGATTTTGCACGCATTGCGTCGCCGTTAACAAGCCTCACGAGGGATGACGTTGCCCTTGTTTGGGCCGATGAACAAGAAACTGCTTTCAATAACTTGCGGCGACATCTACACACGCCTCCAGTGCTTGCCCACTTTGACGAGACAGCCCCTACAATGCTGCAAACTGACGCCAGCAATGTTGGCCTTGGAGTCGTGCTTGTGCAGTGCCAGGAGGACACGGAAAGAGTGATCGCCTACGCAAGTAGAACTCTTTCACGCACAGAGGCAAACTACTCAACCACTGAAAAAGAATGCCTCGCGGTGGTATGGGCGGTTATGAAATTTCGTCCATGTTTGTACGGCCGCTCTTTCAAGGTGATCAGTGACCGCCATTATCTGTGTTGGCTGGCAAATCTTAAAGATCCTTCCGGGCGGCTGGCACTCTGGAGCCTTAGACTACAAGAGTTCGATATGACGATTGTGCGCAAGTCGGGCAAACGACACACGGACGCTGACTGCCTGTCTCGGTCACCGATAGAGACGGCTGCCACTGACGATGAAGACACAGCATTCCTCGGAATTCTCGACACGTCGGCTATTGCAGACCAACAACACGACGATCCTGAGCTCCTTGGCCTTATTAATTATTTAGAAGGACGAACTCAGAAAGCGCCCAAGGTCTTTGCAAGAGGCTTATCGTCATTTTGTTTACAAAATCAAGTCCTTTACAAAATGAACTTCTCGTCAAACGGATCCACTTACCTGCTGGTTGTCCCTACCGCCCTTCGTTGTCATGTATTGCAAACGTGCCACAACGAGGCCACCTCTGGGCATTTAGGCTGCACGCACACACTAAGCAGACTGCGGGAGAAGTACTACTGGCCAGGACTCGCCGCTGCCGTGAAACATCGCGTTCGGACCTGCCTCGATTGCCAGCGGCGCAAGTCACCTCCGACGAAAGCAACTGGTTTGTTACATCCAGTCCAGGTCCCGCCAACGCCGTTTGGCCAGATCGGAATGGACCTTTTGGGTCCACTTCCTACTTCTAGTGCTGGTAACCGCTGGGTTATTGTGGCGACCGACTCCTCACTCGCTACGCCAAACAAAAGCTATCCAGAGAGGCCCAGCAGAGGAGGTGGCCCGCTTTTTCATAAAGAATATTGTGTTGAGACACGGCGCACCATCGATCGTCATAACAGATCGCGGAACCGCATTCACAGCAGCGCTTTTAGATCATGTATTGGTGCTTAGTGGTACGATTCATCGTAAGTCGACAGCCTACCATCCAAAAACCAACGGACTGACCGAGAGGCTGAACAAAACCCTGGAAGACATGCCTTTAATGTATTTGGACATAGAGCACAAAAATTGGGACAAGATTCTACCTTATATAACGCTTGCTTACAACACCGCAAAACAAGCAACGACACGGATGACCCCATTCCGTCTTGTTCATGGACGAGAAGTAAGGACAATGTTGGATGCAATGCTGCCGCACAAATGCGACGACGTCGAAACGAGTGCCGACGTATTTACTGAACGCGCTGAGGAAGGCAGGCAGCTCGCACGTGTGCGAATATACCAACAGCAAGAGCGCGACGCAGGTCGCTATAATATGCGTCATAGACCTGTAACCTACGAAACCGGCGACAGGGTATGGGTGTGGACGCCTGTCCGAAGACGGGGACTATCCGAAAAGCTGCTTAGAAGATACTTCGGACCTTATCGAGGGCTGCGACGACTAAGTGACGTTACTGTGAGGGCGTGCCGGATAGCCCCCACTGTACAAGACATCGCCAGCACCGACCTGAACTTATGCACGTAGCGCGCATAAAGCCGTACGTTAGCGAGTAACATTGCAAGCGACTGTCACTTGTACAAAGCGCCTTTGTGTACAACTGACCCGACTATAGCATCGGGGCGACGCTCTTTTAGAGGGAGGCAAATGCCGCGCCCGCTGTCTGCAGACAACGAAGATGATGTGCGCTTTGACAGTCTCGCGGAAGGGGACTCTGACCAAAGAAGACGTGTTTGTGTCTAGGTTCTTGTCTATGCTGGTGCATAATACGGGCTGCTTGCTCTTCTGCTAAACGTCTTAATTGTTCGTTTACGGTGCACCGCGACAATATGATAGAATGAAGAACGGTAACAGGCAAAGTGTTGAACACCCTTTATCCCTCCCTTGACCACGGCGCCAGACCAGAGCGGAAAACTCCGTAAGCCACAGTCCACATGGCAGGGCCTATGCCGAAAATCAACGGCATTCATTATCTCTTATTAACACGTGGCCAAACATCTTCCGCTCTTCAGCGGCAGCGTCGGCAAGCAAAAGGGCCGACGCCTTCAACTCTGAGAAAGCCAGGCTGCTGATGTTTTGAGTCTGCAACGTTTTCTCGTCGCTGGCAGATGTCATCGAACAGCGATGCCTGCGCTTTCGACCCTGGCAGCGCGGTCTGTTTCATAAATATTCCCGGCGTTAAACAAAAACGCCGCGGCCCCCGCCTCGACTTCACACAAAAGGGGGGAGTGGGCAAAACGGCCGGCGTGGTGCCCTCACAGCCGGCGTGACTGCTCGCAGTGCCATTCAAACACAGGTGTACGGCACAGGTCCTCGCTCAGAAAACGGATACCTCACGGCATTCATTGCGACCTCGCGGTTTTCCGCGTTGCGCGAAAGCGCTCCCGCCCTCAGCAGTCAACACAAAAGTAAAACCTCAGCGGTACCCGTCGCTACGCAAATGACACTCTGCCCTCTGCCGTGCAAACGTAAACACGTTGGACTCCTCAGCCATATGCGGCCTTACAAGCGCCTCCTAAACCGTGTACTGGGCTTTAAACGTGCTCATCTACACTATACCTCTGGGCTCTGAATATGGTGTAATTGAATATGAATGCCTGTTTCTCGAGTTGCTTAACCGTCCTCATAGTTTCTTTCTTTCACTTGCTGATCGAGGCACTGCAGGACGAAACAACAAATAAAGATCACGACACTAGTGAAACGTAAAGTGCAGAAATTTATGCAAAAATATGCAAAAATTATGCAAAGAAGCCCTGTTTTGTTTTGTTTTGAGCCACATGGTCTTCTCTAGAGAGCAACGGAACATCCAATGGCGGATATGTTGGATTCGGTACTGCCACGCTTGAAAACTAGCGCTGCTGTTTGGGTGACAACAAAAACCCTAGCCCTTACAATTAGCTTCCTTGCCCCTTTCATCAATATGGTCCCTGGCAAGGAAGGATTGTGTCCAAAGAAAAAAACATGACAGCAAACGAAACAGCAACTTGAGGTACCACAAAATCAGCGCGTGAGAATAGCCGCTCGGACAATGCAGATGCTCCTGTGATCGACAACTCCGCTGATATGTTTATGTTGGGGACATAGGAGGGGAGGGGGAATGGAAGGCACCCATTATTTTTTCAAGTTGCACATTTTATTTCCTTGCAAGCAGTACAAGGACATACATACATTTCAGTTGAAATGATCACAAAGCACCCATAATCTGATCTGCGTGTAACTATATGCTCTGTCTTAGCTAGAATCCCCATGAGTCCCCAGTGGAATTAATGCTTGCCCCACTTGCCGCATTAGAAACACCAATCCGCCCAAGCAGTTAGATTGCCAAAGCCTGTTATATATTGTGCATTAGTTTTTTTATTGAATCCATTAGCATGCTCTAATAATTTATATAACATGCTCTAATCACGTATCAAGCAGAAAACAGCGCATGTCGGCCTGTTTTCGTGAAATTATTTTGCAGTGTCTATACAAGTGAGCTAGGTATTAGCTTATTAAAACGACTAACAGCACTTCCTGTGCATAGAGAATTGCAAGCGTATTAACAAACGGCGCAATACAGTATAACTAGGATTCCGTGTTTTCGAATAAATCCCCCCAAAAATTCGATAAACACTCGCCGGTAAAAATTTAGAAAATTCGGAATCATCCAATAAGCTTCAGTTTTAAATGGGCATTTTCAACGTTCAAAGGGCATTTTCAAAACTGACAGTCATCAATCGAAACTAGCGCTCCTCCATCAGTGGCAGCATCCTCGTAAAGTATGCTTGCGTCAATTACAGCAAGCTTGAAAGCTGTATTAGGAGCAAACGTAGGTATTTTGTATTCAGGTATTTGTGCTTGCATGTATATGTGTTTGCGCTTTCAACCCTTCCAGACATTTGAAGTGCACTTCGTGTGTTCCCATGTTTTCGTCTTTACATATCATTTCATCTAAGATATCGTCTAAGATATGTGGGAAGATGGGAGAAAAAGCTGAGAAGCAGCTTGACTACCTCCTGCTCCCACCAAAAGTACAGTTTAGCGAGCAGCGCACATCAACAGCCTTATTAACAGGGTAAATTGACAGGAAGTGAGAAAAAATCAAGACATGGAGAAACAGGATTATCAGCAACAATGCAACGGATTTTCATTGGAATTGAAATTAATAACAAAATATTGGAACAATTTAGAATGCAAGATAAAACACCGAATTTCAGAGAATTGGAGATTTACGAGAAATAAACTCCGTTAAACGCTGAATTTCCTAAAAAAATAAACTGCAAAAAACTCCCTCCGAATTTCAAGAAAATGAACACTGTAAACACGAAGCCCTAATGTAACCCATGGATAATCAAACGCGAGATTCTCCGCACAGGCCTACGTTGCTATGCCCCCTCCCCCCCGAAAATTCTTACAATCTGCAAACTCTCCAGCGGGCAGTGTTGACGCGACATTCAACGAATTAGATGTAGTCCGCCTGAAATTGCGAACGCATCTACAATATATCAACACTTGATTTGTTATACCAAGGCTATGAAGGCGAAGTAACCTTCAGCACTGCGCAGCAGGATTAAAGTGCAAGTGTCGGCCTAAAACTGATATCAGGGCACGCGTTAGCATTTACCGCTGCAGGCAAAGAGAAGTGAAAAGTACCCCAAACATTTTGTTTTTGCCTAACGTGATTTGGGGTGATGCAACGAGGGAACGTACGCTGAAAATGTCATCAAAGAGACTGTGCTTGCCAAGGCTGACTGCGTGACGTAATGCATGAGCAGAGCGAGTGAAGACATGGAACGCGCTTGACATGACACGGCTAGGAGGATGAAACTTCGCGGTTTTTCTGTCCCGTGACCGCAGCGATCCTAATGTTTGGGGTCTGTACTACCTACGAGCATAAATGAACGTTGTTGTTTTCTGTCCCGTGACCGCAGCGATCCTAATGTTTGGGGTCTGTACTACCTACGAGCATAAATGAACGTTGTTGTTCCATTATATATTTATTACCAGGTTACCAGGCTACTTACTCGCGTTTTTAATACGCAAGTGAACTGCAAGTGAAGGTTGCAGTTCGAGATTGCCAAAATACGAGCGCCACCCGGAGTGGAAAACGGGAACTGCGCCGTCCTATCTCTCACGGCGATAAAGGGCGTTTCTTGTCGTGCGCCCATGTATGCTACGGCCTACGGCGTCCCAAAGGCAGTTTTTACCACTGTAAATTTTTTTCAGCAAAACTGGCCAAACCCTTGCAAGCTTCAGCGAAACAGACGCATGAATGTATTCGCGCCATCATCACAAATCGTGCTATGCTGAGTGGTGTCGAAATTGGTCACGCGACACCGGCATAAAATTCTTTCGGATCCCGGCGGATGAAAAGTACTACGATCTGCATGCTGCTCGTTTTGTTTTTCTACGCTTGCACGGCATATCAGATGTGGATACAGCAGTAGCGTAAAATATTCAAGTTCTGTTTTTACTGTATGAATGGTACGTTTATGCAATAAAACATTCAAACATACTCTGCTCTTTGTCCTTGTCTAATTTATGTGCACACGTAAACAAAAGAAAGTGGTACTTAGAATAAGTGGTGCGAAAATCGGTGGATGCGCAAACCTTCATCGAACAGAACACAACGATTGCCGTTTTGATCATGTGGCAGGTTGCGCAACAGTACGAAGGTCGCCCTCTCGCCATGTGAATACCTTCCACTCGCTCATTTGGGCTGGCTGGTGCATCCCAATTGAATTGGCGCTAAATCGACACCCCCCCCCCCCCCCCCGGCCACTCGTATCCTCAGTCCTCATCAAGATGGCATCCCCCAGTGCGTGTCTGCAATGCGCCGCCATGTTTTCGTACCGCGCCCAAATACCAGGCGTTCGTCCGGCGCTGCGAGCGAATATTGCATTCCATGGAAAGTATAGGAAGTTTCACTCCCCTGACACGGCTGCAGCATTACTCCAAAACACTTGGGACTCCAAAGCACATGGAAACAAGAGAACCGCTCCAACTAGCCCGTAATGCGTTCGCCACAGCATGGAAGTCGCTGCTCTTGCTGAACATTATATAGCACAATTTCACAATTTTGGCGTCGCACTTGCCCATAGCGCGGCATACTCACTCATGAGTATGTAGGCCACAGGAGCGAAAGAAAGAGACCAGAATCGACGCCAGCAGGGAACGCGAGCCGTTGCTTCCCGTGCCACAGCTAAGCGCCGTCTTTATTTTCTTTTCTTGCGGTCGCGCGCTCTCCGCATTGCTCACTGCCTGCAGTCGGGCGCTGCAAGCAGTGAGCAAGGCAGGGAGCAAGTCTCAATGTCACGGAAGGCCGCAGTAAAACGGGACGTCAAGCGTCAAAGTGAGGCTTTATATGGCGATCTCCAGGTACGCCAGCTTAAGTCGCTCCAGGCTGACTCACTCAGCGGCCGCTCTGTCGGAGAGCGGCAGTTTTTGGGGTTCGATGAAGGACGCGCAATGGTTCCTTGTAGGTTAGTGTTAAAGGTGGTCGGACTGCGTCGCGGCGCACGAGGAAAACGGGTCTCCTGGAGGGGGCTTCGGAGTGCGGAAATTGAGGCGGCGGGCTCGTCGATGCGGTCCTCAAGGCGAGAAATCACCGTGTCTGCAGGCAATGAGACAGATGTTGCAGATGAGCAGGCCGCTTCGTGACCTTGATCGGCAAGCTCCGCCAGGCGATCGAGGTTGACGTCGCCGGCCGCCGCGAGGACGAGGCGGATGGGCTGCGAAAGGCGTTGTAGGAAGAGCTCGCGAAGCAACGCCGAGTGGGTAGAGACTTCGTGCTCGCCGAGAAGCTGTCGCATTCGGCGAAGCAGTTGAAAGTGTCACCCAGGTCCCCCTCTGTAAGGAGCTGCTGGAGGCGGGCGCGTTCCGACGGCATGAATCACTGCAGCACCTTGGTCTTGAGGTGCTGATACGGCGTAGTGTCTGAGGGGCTGGAGAGGACATCGGGGAGCTCGCTGGTAACATCAGGAGGAACGACTGAGACGACATGGCAGTAGTGTGTTGTTTCCGAGACAGTGCGGTACAGGGAGAATTGCGCCTCGACCGAACCAAACTTGCGGGTTCTGGGGCCAGAAGGATCGGAGACGTAGTTGCACCATCGAGACGGCCTGCAGATGTGATGCTTGTTCAGTTGAGGGTGCGTTCGGATCGGTCATTGTCTTCGTCCTAGGTCACCACTTGTAGGCTTATGCCACAGGAGCGAATAAAACGGACGGCTAAACCAGAATCGACGCCAGCAGGGAACACGAGCCGCGGCTGCACGTGCAACAGCTAAACGCCGTTTTAAATGCGAAGCATTTCTTAGTGAACCTCAGGCACTTTGGCCGTTTCTATCTAAGTATCTATTTATCTATCTAGCCGCTTAAGTCTGGGCGCTCTCCTGGCCGTCTCCATAGGTTGTAATACACCAAGGTTCGCACAGCAGAAGAGCAGCGTATCAAGAACACGATTCACTTGTCATGACATGAATAACGCAAAATACCTTTCCCGCACATCATGAAACCCTTTCTCTCAGTCTCGTGTGGCACATACCCGCATACCAGAATTCATGTTATGCGGGTACGCGCCACAGGTGATCTATCTAGCTGCCTACGATTTTTGCTCTCCTGGCCGTTTCGTTAATCGGATGTATGCGAATTTGGTATGCGATAAGATGACCGTATTACGAACATAAATGACAGGTCATCACATCAAAATCATGACATGCATGTCATGAACAGCATGATTTACATTCCACGGCCTTGGGGCTCTTGCGGTCGTTCAGTTACATTAATATATACAAAAATTGGTATGGTGGGAAAAGAGTTCATGGCAAACATCATGACAGGTCCTAACGTGTAAACCATGACACGCATGTCATGTGCAGCGTGATTTACATGACATGATCTCGGGGCGCTTCGCGGCCGTTTAAATGAATGGTTATATACGAAAACTGGTATGACCAGACATTTCTGTGTGATGAACATAACTGACACGTGGTAACATGAAAATCATGACACGCGTGTCATGCGCGACATAATTTACATGCCACTCTCATGGCGCACTTGCGGCTTTTTCGCTAGATTGATATACACCAAAACTGGCATTGCGCGATGTGACTGTATGAAGAACATCAATAACAGGTGGTAACATGAAAACCATAACATGCATCTCATGTATGTCATGATTTACATGCCACGCTCATAGTGAATTCGCGGCCGTTTCGCTTGCTTGATATACATCAAAATTGGTATTGCGCGACGCGACTGATGACGAACATCAGTGAGAGGTGGTAACATGAAAATCATGACATGCAAGTCATGTACGACATAGCTGCTCATGGTGCAGTCGCGGCCGTTTCGCCAGCTTGACATACACCAAAATTGGTATTGCGCGACGTGACTGTATGATGAACGTAAATGTGAGGTGGTAACATGAAAATCATGACATGTAAGTCAGGTACGACAAGTACTGCTCATGGTGCGCTCGCGGCGGTTTCGCTAGATAGATATGCACCAAAATTGGTATTGCGCGATCTTACTCTATGAAGAAAATGAATAACAGTTGGTAACATGAAATCGATGACATGCATGTCGTGTATGCTATGATTTACATGCCACACTCATGGTGCATTCGCGGCCGTTATGCTAGCTTGATATACACCAAAATTGGTATTGCGTGACGCGACTGGATGACAAACATAAATTCCAGGTGAAATCTTGAAAATGATAATATGCATATCATTTACGGCATGATTTACATGCTACACTAACTGTCCGATCGCGGCCGTTTCGCTAGATTGATATACACCAAAATTTGTATTGCGCGACGCGAGTGTATGAAGAATATTAATCACAGGTGGTAATATAAAAACCATGATATGCATATCATGTATGGCATGATTAAATGCCATACTCATGGTGCACTCGCGGCCATTCCGCTCGTATGACATACACCAAAATTGGTATTGCGCGGTGTGACTGTAGGACAAACATAAATGACAGGTCCTAACATGCGAATCATGTTATGCATGTCATGTACGGAATGATTTACATGGCACTGTCAAGGTGCGCTTGCTGCCATTTTGTTAACTGGATATAATACCAAAACTGGTATGGCATGACACGAGTGCGTGATGAACATAAACGACAGGTCATGCATTGTACATACCAGAATATACGTCTCATTAGCATGGCATATACCAGATTGTGGATGCATGCGGCATGGCAGACATGCGATATATGGTGAACAAGATGCCATGGCATGAATGGTTTCATTTGGCTCAAAGTTAAACAAGGCGATGTATGCAGCTCTTTGCTAGCTGCTTCGCATTACATCGATTTCCACAGTGCATGGGATCTGCCGGTTTTTTTAGGAAGAGGCATCCAAAATTTCCACCTGCTGTACATCGTCGCACATCACTAAACTTAGACCATTCGTAGCCGCGATCACGAACGGATCTGATAACAAGCCCTGTCCAGCTACTCGTGCTTACTGATCACGTTGATGATGACCTTGTTCAAGAACTGTCAAGAACCCCTTGCACACATGCACACGAGTTCGTGAAACGTGCGTGCGTTGTCCGTCATAACAGAGAAGTATAAGCATAACAACTCTAGCACAACTGTAGCAGCTACAACTGTGATTGTAACGTGTACGTGCAGTGCGCCTTCGCGTGCCACTCGGCTGTGTATATATCTAGCGTAATTTTTCTCAATACGAGTAGCGGCTGTCCTGTGCGTCTGTGTTCCTTCCTTCTCCTGTTCGTATTCGTGCTCTCCGGTATTGAAGAATATAAGCACTACATATCAGCTTACCACATCTGGTGTTGGTAACACCCATGATGATGTTGGCATCGATGCGCAACTGTAAACAACTGGTTATATAACACATGTGCGACTCTTCAACCTATGTGTGTGCGTATACCATTTGCACATTTCTCTAGCGTCATTTCGTCACGTTTCGCTCAATGTGTACGCCACAGTCACTTTCCCGCGCATGCTTCGCATAACATTGATTCCCGCGGTACGTGGGATCTGCCAAACTTTTTATTTTATTTTCTTGCTGCAGCGCGCTATCCGACCTTCTCGCTGCCTGAAGGAGGGGTGAGTGTAAGTGAGCGCTAGTTAGTGTGAGTAGGCTTGAGTATGAACGTGCGTGAGTACTCATGAGCGTGAGTAGGCATGAGTATCAACGCGAGTGAGTACCTGTGAGGGTGAGTAGGCGTGAGTATGGACACGAGTGAGCACCCATGAATGTGAGTAGGCGTGAGTACGAACGTTAGTGAGTAAGAAAGAGTGCGAGTAGGCGTGAGTATGAACGTGAGTACTCATGAGCGTGAGCAGGCGTAAGTATGAACTTGCGTGAGTACCACTGAGCGTGAGTAGACGTGAGTACGAACGTGAATACTATTGAGCGTGAGTAGGCGTGAGTATGAAGGTGAGTACTCATGAGTGTGTGCAGGCGTGATTACGAACGGACTGAGTACTCATGAAGGTGAGCAGGCGTGAGTATGAACGCGAGTGAGTACCACTAAATGTGGGTAGGCGTGAGGATGTACCGATGAGAGTAAGCGTGAGCATTAACGTGAGTGAGTACTCATGAATGCGTATGGGCAGAAGTATCAACGGGTCTTAGTACTGAGGTGTGGGAGTGGTCATGATTATGATTGTGAGTGCGAAGCCATGAGTGTGAGTAGAAAAAATATGAGTGTCTATGAATGTGAGAAGCGGGTCCAAGTGCGAGTGACTACTTGCGAATACGATTCAACGTGAATATCAATGTCATTGAGGTGAGTAGACATGAGTAGAGATGAGTATGACCATTGATGCCGTTAAGTGGAAACTGCAGAACTGATAGAAATGGAGTCATCAAGGTGATATAAAACTCAGTCTCTCTAGAGCAAGCCGTTTAAAGCAGAACAGAAAACTGAGTGTGAATGTTACAAAGTGCCCATGAGTGTGAGTATACACGTCAGTACTGACGTTGATGAGTTTCTGAATGTGAACATAAGCATTTATAAGTCTGGGTAGAGGGCGCATGAACATCCGTGTGCACCTATGAGTTTGAGTTAAGTTGACGTTGAGTTTCAGTTAAAAAAGCGCATGAACGTTTTGAGTACCATGGTGTCAGTGAGTGACCGCCTTGGGTTCTTTACCGTGGGGTGTACCTCTTGATTTCAGCATACAAATGCCTCGCCTGCAAGGGACAGCAAATACAACGGCAGGCCTGCGTGGTGCGCGCAGCACAGTCACAGAGAAGGCTTGAAGAGCGGCCTTTTTAGAGCACGTTTGAAACTCTCTTGTGGAAACTAATACAAGTGCACATGCAAGGCATCCACTATGCCGCAAATCATAATTTCTTTGTGAAGTGGGGAAGCACCACTACGCCATTATTCGTCTTTCTGCGCATGAGCGAGGTACCCGCTACACATCTGTAGGGCCTTATGCGCACTTTGTTGACGCGGCATGTGGCTGATGACGGTGAAGAACTATAGTTGAACACTTTGTAGTGGATGGGAAGCTTTAGTCCACACACTTGTTGCGCAATTAGCATTGCGTGACGCCTGCTTGTTATATTACTCTTCTGCCACGCTATTGCCACGCGCGATTCCTTTGTGATTTTTATGTAATTAGTCCGTTCCACGCGTAGCCGCTGCCACGCGCAAGCCGCGCCCTAATTTCTGGGAACCTTCCATAATATTTTAGAAACTTATAGGCTTGAGAGCGCAAACTCGAATAGTCGCGATTATCCTGGAACTAACGCGGCCACCAGCGATAAGGCTCGAATGTTTGAGCTGGTACGCCAACACGTTTCCTTGGATTTCGCGATTCCCTGGAACGCAGCACAATACGTCATGCTGAGACCATGTAGACCGTGAGTAAATTTATGTAGACCGAGACAAGGACATGGTTCTTGTGCTTTTTAGCAGTTTTCAGAGCTTTCACTACGCTTAGGGAATCAGTGTATATCACATCACTTTGTAGTTTCATATCTTTGATATGTTTCATGGCCGCAAATGTCGCTTATGCCTCTGCTGCGAATATGCATGTATTGGGGTGCCGAACGTATACATCTGGAAAGGATGTACCAACCGCTGCGTAGGGCACAGAAGTGTGAGACTTTGAGGCATCGGTAAAGAATTCTGGAAAACTTTATTTGTGCTGGCGTTCGAGGAAGTGTGTACGGATATGTGCATTAGACGCGTGCTTAGTAACTTCCACGAAGAATATGTAGCGCATCGGTATGCAGGGCCCGTCAAGGAAGAAGAAGTTAACTTTCGGCCGCAGGGCGGGCGCAGCGCGATAATAAAAAACTGTTCGAAAACTCAACGCTGTCAGAGCTGTACCTTTCTCATATAAGCTCCTACATTAAACAGCGACTCGATAAAGAACACGCAGCCCTAATCATCCCGCATGGATCCCGACGGCTCTTCCCCCCTTCCTGCCGGTCCTGACACCCAAGAAGACGTCAGACCTGGCGGTGTTGTGGTGTTCCAACATGTCCACCTACCACCATTTTGGCTCAACAGCCCGAGCACATGGTTTCTGCAGGTCGAGGCGCACATCCGTCTACGGCAAATCACCAGCCAACAGAACAAATACTTGCATCTGGTGTCCTTACCTTCGGACGTAGCGGAATACTTAGCGGATGTTATAGCCTCACCGCACTCGAGCCATTCCTTCTACACGTTGAAGGCAGCTATAATTTCCCACAAGTCTGCGTCCGAACAAATCAAACTCCAGTAGCTCCTCACAGCTACAGAGCTCGGTGACTGTCACCCTTCACAGCTCCTGCGATGCATGCGCCAGCTTGTTGGCGGGCCCTCCACCCCTCACGAAGACAAGCAGTTGCATGAGTTGTCCCTGCAGCGCTTACCGCAGACATTGTCTCAGTCCTTGCGGCTGCAGGTGATGTCCCATTCTACACGCTCGCAGAAATGGCTGATCGAGTGGCGGCCTACTCGCGGGCCCATTCCACACCGCCACTGGCCACTGCTGAAGACCCGGCGCTTGCTAGCATCGATAACCATTTGGACGCCCTTCTCAGACGTCTCGATGACCTTGTACCTTCGCATGGTCGACCTTCATCGAAGTTTCAGTTCCATGGTCGCACCTCGACGCCCCCGCGCTCTCCGGGCCTTCGACCAAACGATGCGCCACGGAATGGCTCATACTCGACCATGTGCTGGTACCACCGCGTATTCGGTGCCGCTGCTCGAAAGTGCATCCACCCATGCTCCTGGTCGGGAAATGCGACGACCGACCACTGACGGCGGTGAGTGGTACTGGTCGAAAGGCATGCCGCCTCTTTTACAGCGAAAGCTGTTATGACATCATTTAAGCGGCTGTTTTTGGCGCCGTAGTTGTCCGCCGCCACCACCGCCGGTGTCCGTAACCACTATCGCTCGAAATAAGAACAAAAACGAAATAAGAAAGAAATTCCAAGATGGAACGAGGTTCGAACCTGGGCCCTCTGCGTGGGAGCCCAGTATTCAACCTCTGATTCTAAAAAGACAGGGCGTGCAAACACGGACACAAAAAAAGTCAGGACACCACAAAATCTTACCTACCTTACTTACCAACTAGCTCAGCTCTCTGTTATTCCAACCTCTGAGCCATGCCGGTTTTTTTTCTTTATTGCCGGTTTGTTAACGTCACATGTACATCAAGAACAGACACCACTTACAGTAATAATACACATTGCTACAAGAATGTGTCAAGATGAAAAAGTAAATGAAATAAAATAATAAAAATTAAATTACGGGACAGGCTTTCTAAAATTCCTTAAGGTATGCCAGTGGTTCAACCCTGGCCAGCCAGTCAGGAACAAAGTCTTGTTCTTGAAGCACATCTCTGTATTGAACAATGTTCTCGCGAAAAAGCACACGTGCAGGTCGCGTGTCAGGGTCGCAGTGAAACCCCGCCATTCTCGCCCGCAATAAGCAGTGGAGGCCAAGAAGCATAAGATCAAAAGGCATCCCATCCTCGTTTTCTGTCTGCAAAAACCTGATTCCAAGTGGATGCAGAGGAAACTCTTTCTTCAGCGTTTTCTGTAAAACATGCCAGAAGTAGACCCCTTCCCAACAGTGCAAAAATAGGTGATCTATTGTCTCCGGTTTTCTACAGATAAAACAGTGAGAACCCCACGGCACGTGAAAACCTCGTTCTTCCAAGAAGGTCCGCACCGATAAAGTACCCGAATATAATTTAAAAAAGAAAGTTTTCGCCCCTGAATGAATTTGCATTTTCTTCACTCGTTTTAGTAAATCTTTTCCTTCGCCTCCACTGTTTATTGACCTATACATCGGCACTGGAAAAATCATATTACATATGTCTTTATATAATTTCTTTCGAGTGATTGTAAAGAGATATTCATTTGAGAACCTCACTGACAGAAAATGTACGCTGTCCACAACTTCCTTAAAAAAGCCTCGCGTGTGCCCCAGGCATGTTTGCAGTGCTAACAGCAAAGTTAGGTAGCATGCGACAAAGGCGTAGCTGGCACACTGTTCGCAGAAAAGGATCTTGCACGTCCCGAAAGAAGAGAAAGCGATTAACTAGCTGCCGAACAAATAGATGCGAGAATCTAAGTCCCCCTGCTTCATCGTCTGAACAGATTCGATCTACTGCATCTTTCCCAAGTTGACCCCTACACAAAAACAGCGAATATCTATGAAACTTTTGCACATTGACTCGTGTACAACTTAGCACTTGCATCACATACCACAACTTGCTCATAAAAAACATATTACATACAGTGGCTCGCGCAAATATTGAGAGACAAGTGGCGTTCCACCGTGTTGCTTTTTCTCGTATTTGCTGCACCTGCTCACTCCAATATTCGTCAGTGTTTTTATAGCGTTGAAGGGGTATACCTAGGCACTTTGCTGGACTTCTAAACCACCGAATGTTGGCAAAAGCATCTGGGACCGATCACCATTCACCATGCCATAGCGCCAGACACTTCCCCCAGTTCACTCGACTTCCGGTAATTTGGCCAAATTTCTTAACGTCAATTGTCTCTTGGACACCCTCTTTCGATGTACAACATACTGCCACGCCATAGGCATACACCAAAACCTTCACTACGGCTTCCAGTAGCCTAAAACCGCGAATGCTTTCATTGTGTACAATAAACTCTCGATGTAAAGGGCAAACAAGAGAGGGCTAGCTGGGCATCCCTGGCGAACAGAACGTTCCAGCTTTATAGGAGCTCCGGCATCTTGTTAATGATTAATCTTGTGGTACATCTCTGGTACGCCAGGACTACCTCCCTCTGCAATTACCGATCCAACATTAACATGCTCAAGTATGGTAAATAGGACATCATGCGGTACACAATTAAATGCCTTTTCGAAATCAAGCTGTAATATCGCTACAGCTGAATGAACAGCATCACAGCATTCAAGGACACAACGCATCGTGTGTGTGTTCCTCAAAATGGAACGCCCCTTTATGCCACACGTCTGGTGCTCACCAACTATTTCTTTAATAACGGACTGGAATCTCCCTGCAAGTACTTTCATGAGTATTTTATAGCCGGTGTTAGTTAGTGATATGGGTCTGTGCGACGTAACTAAATTTAGCTTTGCTTTTTCCTCGGTCTTTGGAATGAGAACTGTGTGTGTCTCAGCAAGTGACGGCGGTAATGTTTTGGCTTTGTAAGCTTCCTCAAAGACAGCTAGTAAAACTGGGGATATTTCTTTTTTAAACGCCTTATACCATGCCGCACCCAGACCATCTGGTCCAGGCGACTTTCCAGGAGGGAGACAATCTATTGCGTTTTCAATTTCCGAAACTGTTATGGGTGATTCCAAATTCTTTTTTGTTTCTTGAGATAACTGTGGCATCCTCCCAAGGAACGCGTCTTTGAAACGCTCTACGTCTACTGGTGCAGCAGCAAAGAAACATTTGTGGTAGCGAAAGAAGGCGTCTGAGATAGTGCTCTTAGTAGTTAGTTCGATATTATTTTCCTCTATTACTTCGATGTAGTTTCTACGCGCGTGTGCTTTTTCGATACCAAACACGCGTTTAGTGGGCGTCTCGTCCACCGCCCACGCCTACGCTCTTGCACGCAGAAGTGCTCCTCGGTAGCGTTCCTTTTCGAAAATTTCGATTTTCTGTTTTATGGTTCGTATATCGTCTTTAAATGCGCCAGGCTGTTTACTTTCCAGTGCTATCAATTTCTGAAGCGTTACTTTATTTTCTTTCATTTTTTCCTCATGGGTTAAAGTACAAGCATTGCCATCTTTTGGGCGTGTTGGTAAACGGAACTTGAAAACATATTGAGCGCTTACAAACAGGGACGTAAGGGAGACGACGACACAATGCGCTAACTTCAACAACTTTTATTTCCAGAAACCACCAAACTATATATCCGTACACAGTGGCGCCACCAGTCCATCCACTAGCCAACCAAAAAAGCCCTCTCGCGATCTAGAAGGTCAATTGACGGTGCACTCACACACGTGTCACCATTGCGAGATATAGCCTGGGCTTCGATTATCTCTCGGACGTCTTTATGCTTTGCAAGCACCTTACATGAATCATACATCGGTACGCAACCGCATTCCAAACAATGTGTTGACAAATGGCCGTAATTATTCTTGTTTTTGACATTTACCTTGTGCTCATGAAGACGATCATTAAGACATCTTCCCGTCTGACCTATATATTTATTTCCACAGGTCAGCGGGAGCTCGTAAACCACCTCTTGTACACAATCCACTAGAGGGTCGCGATGGTTCTTGGAGCATCCGACAGCTGGCCTGCGGTACGGGTCCGTCAAGCTACATAATCTGCCAAGTTTTTCCGGGGCTGAGAACACTACTTTGATGTCCACACGACTAGCTATTTTCTTTAGATTGTGAGCCGTTTTGTGCAGATAAGGCACTACTGCCACTCTGCTCCTACTTTTAGCCTGTTGGATGGCTGCGTCCTGAGGACTACTGTCCAAGCGGCACCTTTTAAGCAGACCCTCGACAACCGACACCTGTACAGACTCTGGGAAACCAGCTGCCAATAACCTTTTGGACTGACTCATAAGACTTTGATGGATCTTATGGTGGCAGGATTTCTTCAATGCGTTTCCAAAACACAGATTGGCAATGCTTCTTTTTACGAGCTTCGAGTCAGCAGATTGGTATGGCAACAGGGGCTTATTAGCTCTGGGTTTATATTCCCAACACGTGTGCTGTTCCATGAATTGAAGTTCAATATCTAAAAACCGTAGCACGTTATCGGACGGCTCTTCAACTGTTACAATGAGTGGGCTAAGGCCAGCAGAAAAAAACGCTTTTGAGTTTATCGACTGATACGTGTGATTCCGGCTCGAAGAGGACAAGGTAATCGTCCACGTATCTTACAACTTTGACCACCCTGTGCTCCGACAAGACCTGTGCCAGATTCCTGTTATGGTGGGCTAGAAAAATGTCACTTAGTATCGGCGCCAAACATGAGCCGATGCAGACGCCCTGCTTCTGTAGGAAAGCTTTCCCATTCCATGTGGCAAATGTCGAGCGGAGATAGCAGCGAAGCAAATCTAAAAAACATTGAACAGATACCCCGGCTGAGTTCTGAAAAGCAACCGCGCCATAGTCGTCGATACATTCTTCTACGCATGCGATTAGTTCGTTTTGAGGCAAGGAATGATACAGGTCCTTTATGTCAAAGGAGCAGGCCAACAAGCCTTTGTCTGCGTTATTCTTCAGGAACTCTACAATTTCCCCGGAATGCTTAACCAAAAAAGGGTCGTTAATTTTTAGAATTCCGAGTCTTTCTTGCAAGAAAAGAGCTAACTTCTTCTGCCAAGATCCTATCTCTGACACTATTACCCTTAAAGGGCACTCGGGCTTGTGCGTCTTCGCGCTAAACATGATGTGAAGGCTATCTTTCTTGGCTTCGTCAATATCACGGAACAACCTACTAAGGCCCACCTTTATGCAAAGGCGTTTTGCTTCTAGTTTTATATTCCTAAGGGACACGTCGTGACACTCGTTAAAAACATTGGCAACTGCAGAGCAGGCCTTCTCGTTAAAGTCACCTTCCCCGAGGACAACAAATCCACCTTCCTTATCTGCTGGCCACCTGCCACCATAAGATCCATGAAAGTCTTATGAGTCAGTCCAAAAGGTTATTGGCAGCTGGTTTCCCAGAGTCTGTACAGGTGTCGGTTGTCGAGGGTCTGCTCAAAAGGTGCCGCTTGGACAGTAGTCCTCAGGACGCAGCCATCCAACAGGCGAAAAGTAGGAGCAGAGTGGCAGTAGTGCCTTATCTACACAAAACGGCTCACAATCTAAAGAAAATAGCTAGTCGTGTGGACATCAAAGTAGTGTTCTCAGCCCCGGAAAAACTTGGCAGATTATGTAGCTTGACGGACCCGTACCGCAGGCCAGCTGTCGGATGCTCCAAGAACTATCGCGACCCTCTAGTGGATTGTGTACAAGAGGTGGTTTACGAGCTCCCGCTGACCTGTGGAAATAAATATATAGGTCAGACGGGAAGATGTCTTAATGATCGTCTTCGTGAGCACAAGTTAAATGTCAAAAACAAAAATAATTACGGCCATTTGTCAACACATTGTTTGGAATGCGGTTGCGTACCGATGTATGATTCATGTAAGGTGCTTGCAAAGCATAAAGATAAAGACGTCCGAGAGATAATCGAAGCCCAGGCTATATCTCGCAATGGTGACACGTGTGTGAGTGCACCGTCAATTGACCTTCTAGATCGAGAGAGGGATTTTTTGGTTGGCTAGTGGATGGACTGGTGGCGCCACTGTGCACGGATATATAGTTTGGTGGTTTCTGGAAATAAAAGTTGTTGAAGTTAGCGCATTGTGTTGTCGTCTCCCTTACGTCCCTGTTTGTAAGCGCTCAATATGTTTTCAAGTTCCGTTTACCAACACGCCCAAAAAATGGCAATGCTAAAATTCAGTTCTAGTACATCGGGCTCTTTTCTGTGTTCTTCGTTCAATCCGTGTTCAGTTGCCCTCCTCTTGATTCATGCCAACTGCCAAGCTCGTTCACTTTCCTTCTTCATCCGCTGCAACCATCTACCCGATGAAGTCGTGCGGTTGTTTGGTGGGTTTGCCCCTTCAGCCGGGCACGGCATCAGAGTCCTAAAGATTCTGAGGAGTGAGTGGCAAAGGCAGGCTCGGATGTTGAAGGATCTGCTGAGAACCTCCTTGGAAGAACCAGGAAGGTCACGAAACGCCAACAGGGACTGGATAGATTTCCTAGCGATCATCAGCAGCGGCACGGAATTCCTGTGGCAGAAGACTCTGCCAGGCTTACGTGCCAGCATCCCTGGGAAGACACGGACAGCGACATGCGGCGTCAGAACCACCGGCCAGGTCAGTCTACCAGACTACGTTGAAAGTGTTCTAAATCTTGGACCTAAGTTCGCCGTGGAGCCATGGTTGAGTGCGCCGGAACTTTTGAGCCTTGCGCGACGGATATCAAAGTGTGCCCCGGAAGGTGAAGCGAATCGATGTATATCAGAAGGGGTAGATGTGATCTCACGAAACAATCCCAAGGCTTCACGTGTGCCTGTAAGCCGCGTAGCGTCTTTCTTAAGGCAGAAGCAACTGTGTGTTCTGCCAGCAGATAAGGAAGGTGGATTTGTTGTCCTCGGGGAAGGTGACTTTAACGAGAAGGCCTGCTCTGCAGTTGCCAATGTTTTTAACGAGTGTCACGACGTGTCCCTTAGGAATATAAAACTAGAAGCAAAACGCCTTTGCAAAAAGGTGGGCCTTAGTAGGTTGTTCCGTGATATTGACGAAGCCAAAAAAGATAGCCTTCACATCATGTTTAGCGCGATGACGCACAAGCCCGAGTGCCCTTTAAGGGTAATAGTGTCAGAGATAGGATCTTGGCAGAAGACGTTAGCTCTTTTCTTGCAAGAAAGACTCGGAATTCTAGAAATTGACGACCCTTTTTTGGTTATGCATTCCGGGGAAATTGTAGAGTTCCTGAAGAATAACGCAGACAAAGGCTTGTTGGCCTGCTCCTTTGACATAAAGGACCTGTATAATTCCTTGCCTCAAAACGAACTAATCGCATGCGTAGAAGAATGTATCGACTACTATGGCGCGGTTGCTTTTCAGAACTCAGCCGGGGTATCTGTTCAATGTTTTTTTTAGATTTGCTTCGCTGCTATCTCCGCTCGACATTTGCCACATGGAATGGGAAAGCTTTCCTACAGAAGCAGGGCGTCTGTATCGGCTCATGTTTGGCGCCGATACTAAGTGACATTTTTCTAGCCCACCATAACAGGAATCTGGCACAGGTCTTGTCGGAGCACAGGGTGGTCAAAGTTGTAAGATACGTGGACGATTACCTTGTCCTCTTCGAGCCGGAATCACACGTATCAGTCGATAAACTCAAAAACGTTTTTTTCTGCTGGCCTTAGCCCACTCATTGTAACAGTTGAAGAGCCGTCCGATAACGTGCTACGGTTTTTAGATATTGAACTTCAATTCATGGAACAGCACACGTGTTGGGAATATAAACCCAAAGCTAATAAGCCCCTGTTGCCATACCAATCTGCTCACTGGAAGCTCGTAAAAAGAAGCATTGCTAATCTGTGTTTTGGAAACGCATTGAAGAAATCCTGCCACCATAAGATCCATGAAAGTCTTATGAGTCAGTCCAAAAGGTTATTGGCAGCTGGTTTCCCAGAGTCTGTACAGGTGTCGGTTGTCGAGGGTCTGCTTAAAAGGTGCCGCTTGGACAGTAGTCCTCAGGACGCAGCCATCCAACAGGCGAAAAGTAGGAGCAGAGTGGCAGTAGTGCCTTATCTGCACAAAACGGCTCACAATCTAAAGAAAATAGCTAGTCGTGTGGACATCAAAGTAGTGTTCTCAGCCCCGGAAAAACTTGGCAGATTATGTAGCTTCGCGGACCCGTACCGCAGGCCAGCTGTCGGATGCTCCTAGAACCATCGCGACCCTCTAGTGGATTGTGTACAAGAGGTGGTTTACGAGCTCCCGCTGACCTGTGGAAATAAATATATAGGTCAGACGGGAAGATGTCTTAATGATCGTCTTCGTGAGCACAAGTTAAATGTCAAAAACAAGAATAATTACGGCCATTTGTCAACACATTGTTTAGAATGCGGTTGCGTACCGATGTATGATTCATGTAAGGTGCTTGCAAAGCATAAAGATAAAGACGTCCGAGAGATAATCGAAGCCCAGGCTATATCTCGCAATGGTGACACGTGTGTGAGTGCACCGTCAATTGACCTTCTAGATCGGGAGAGGGCTTTTTTGGTTGGCTAGTGGATGGACTGGTGGCGCCACTGTGCACGGATATATAGTTTGGTGGTTTCTGGAAATAAAAGTTGTTGAAGTTAGCGCATTGTGTTGTCGTCTCCCTTACGTCCCTGTTTGTAAGCGCTCAATATGTTTTCAAGTTTTAAAGTACAAGATCTCAAGATGGCTTTCATTTTAACGCGTTGCTTTAAAAGTTGCCATTCTACGCCGATATTACAGCCATCAATCAAGTGAATAATGTTAATGCTGTCAATGACATAGTTGTTAAAATCGTCATCACGAAGTAATCTCGTGTTTAACTTCCATAAGTCCCAATTAAATTTATTGTCCTTTTGCTTCAATCCAACGTTACACTGGACGAGGCAATGGTCCGAGAAGGAAACAGGTACGACTGCGTAACTATTGCTTTGGATACCGCGAACCCTTCCATGTCAAGCCATGACACGCCATTCGATGGCGCTTGCAGTAAAATCACAAAGAACTATTCTGCCCGAGTCACAGGAAAAGTAATTTCGGACAATCAACCCCGGAACCTTTTTAACAAAAAGCACACAGCCAGCAGATGCACCCTTTGCGTGACTTACAACGACATAATACTGCGACGTAAAACGCAGCATCCTGCTCCGGGTCTCCTCCTCCCCTTCAACTTTTGTCTCTTGTACGGCCAGCACGTCGATATTTCGATCAATTAGCAGGCGGTAAACTTGAACCTGCTTTTTCCTGGAGGCCAAACCACGCACGTTTAAGGTAGCGAAGCTAAGCGATAAGTTGCTAGCCATTGTTATAAACTAAAACAAAAGAAGTCAGGCCCGGAGCATGGTGCTTACCGTATACGCCTCCGGTGCCGTCCGGTGGTCCGGCGCCGTCCTGCGGCATCTCCGGAGGCTTTCCAGCCGCTCTGTCAATGGGTACATTGGGCCTCGTGCTGAGGCCCGAACGCCGCGCCAGCGTCGCCTTCGCTGGTGGTCCCTCTACTCTGCTGTCGTTGGCTGTGTCCTCCGACTTCTCCAAAGGACGTTTAATCGCCGAGCCAGTGTTATGCGCGCGTGCCATTCCTTACACTGGCAACTCGCGTCTTCCAACTGCTTTCGTTGTCATGTCAACTGGTTGGCTTTGCGCGTCTTCTGCGATGCTCGTCTCGTTGTCCACCGTAGTTGCTTGTGCCGTGATGTCCGACGCACCGTTGTCTACCTCAGGCATCAAAGGCTTGCGTTCCGCAAGCGCACTTGCCGCATCTCCTGCACCCTTGGCCGCGTCCTCGGCCTCGGCTGCTCGCCTCGCTGGTCTGTTCGCCTCGCTCGTCGTTCGTTGCCGCGCTTGTAACGGCGGCATACGATCGGAGGCACTGGGCGTCTCGATGCCCCAGTCGCCGACAAATGGAGCAACGTGGCACCTTGCAATCTTGCCGTACATGACCGGTTCCTTTGCACCGTAGGCATTGCATGGGCCTTCCGGGCGCGACTACTAAGGCCAACTCTCCGGCCACACGGATCTGGTGGGGAAGGTCATCCACCGAGATTCCGCTCTTCAACTTCAGGAGTACAGTTCTTGTTGTCGATCCTTTGTCACTCACGCCGTCGACGCGCCAGCGTTCCCGGTTCACTTCAACTACATTGCCGAAAACAGCGAACGCCGTCCGTACATCTTCATCGGCGACTCCGTGAAGCAACCAGTGCAGCCGTAGTTTTATCTGCCGGTCCTGAGGATCCACAATGAGGCATCGATGTCCTTTCACTTGGAGTTCGTTGAAAGAGAGCATTTTCCTCGTTGCTTCTTCTTCACTCAGGGTAACCGCCCAGACGTGATTTATCTGGTAGGCTCCAAGCGCGGCGACATCAGGCAGTAGTCCTGTGGGCACTATGGCGTCTCTAAAGTCTTCAACCCTACAGGATCTCGCTCGAACGTCGCCATGCAAAAACACGGTATGCATAGTGACACGTCCTGTTGGCAGTTGAGGCAAAATCACTTGGTACTCTTCATTTGTCCTGTTACCGCGGCCAACAAGGGCCGCTGTTGCCGCTCCGACGGAGCCCTGCATCCTGCGTCCGTTCACTACCGTGGCCGAAAGCAGAATGCTTGAAACTGCTTTGCAAAGAGGTCCTGTACAGGCTTCATATCGGGAAGGAACCACATTAACACATGCAATATAGCGTGGTAGAAGAGTAAAATAAGCACCAAGCGTCGTACAACGCGAATTCTGTAACCAGGCGTCACACAATGCGAATTGCTCAACGAGTAGGTTGTTGAATGCTTGCAACCCATTACAAAGGCCTCCGCCGTAATTCTTCATCTTCATCAGGCACAGCATCAACAAAGTGCGCATAATGCCTTACATGCGTTTAGCAGGTACCACGGCTCTCCGTACAATGACGAAAAATGACATAGTGCCTGCTTCCCTACTTCTAAAAATTACAATGATTTATAGCGTAGTGGGTTCCTCGCAAGTGCACTTGTATTGGTTGCCAAGGAAGCCCATAAACGCGTGATACATTTCCTCGGGGTCTCAGTAAAGTTCTTCGCCCCCCCCTCTCCCACGTCAACGTATGCTATACAGCATGGCGGGAGAGGGAAATAGCGACCGGGCGTCACCCAATGCAAATTGCATAGCTGGTGGGCCGTTTAAATCTTCCAACCCATTACAAAGGGCTGAGCCATAATTCTTCACCGTCATCAGTCGTCGCGTCAACAGAGTGCACATAATGCCTTACAGACGTATAGCTGGTGCCTCGCTTCACCGCAGAATGACGAATACTGGCATGGTAGGTGCTTCCCAACTTCACAAAAATTGTGATTTATGGCGTAGTGGGTACCTTGCTAGTGTACTTGTATTACTAGCCCCAAGAGAGCGTACAACGGACTCTAGAAACGCCGCTCTTCCAGCTTTCGCTGTGACTGTGCTGCGGTTTCAGCGCAGGCCTGGCATTTTTTATGTTTCGGACAAGATCACTGACGCTTGCTTCCTAGTCGACACAGGAGCTCACGTTAGCGTCATACCGGTCTCGTGTGCAGATCACCGTCGCAACGAACAGACCTGCCCACTAAAACAACACAGTCATTCGCAAAAGGCTAACGCTCTCTTACACCTAACCTTGGACTACGCCATACGTTGCGGTGGATTTTCGTCCTCGCTGACGTCCCGCAAGCTGCCATCGGTGCTGACTTCCTCAGTTTTTTTCAACCTTGCAGTGGATATGCACGCTCATCGCCTCGATGATCTCAACACGCGCCTCTCCATCAACTGTATACTCTGCACTTCCTCTTCAACGGGACTTCGAGCCCTCACACCCGCTTTGCTGTACGCAAAAATGCTTGCCGACTTTCTCAACATTACGAAGCCGCACACCAGAAAGTCACCAGTGAAGCATTCCATCACTCACCACATCGTGACCACTAAACCTCCCGTTTTTACACGGTTTGAGAACGCCTCGCCATCAGCCGCCGCGAGTTTGAGAACATGCTCGAACTCAAGCAACTGGGCATCGCCACTACACATGGTGACGAAGAAAGATCCTGGCGACTGGAGATCATGTGGGGATTACCGCGCTCTCAACGCCCACACCTTATCAGACCGCTATCCACTTCTTCATATACAAGACTTCACACCACCTTGGCCGGGCGCACGATCGTATCTAAGATTGGCGACTTGGTAAAGGCTTATCATCAGGTTCCTCTAGAACCCGCCAACATTCCGAAGATGGCCATCACCACAGCATTCGGTCTATTCGAGTACGTAAAGATGACTTTTGGATTAAGCAACGCTGCACAGACTTTTCAGCGCACCTTTAACGAGGTCACGCGAGGTGTTGATCTCGCATTCGCAAACCTTGATGACCTCCTCGTCGCAAGCTCATCCGGCTTCGAGCATGAAGCCCACCTGCGCACCTGCGAATAAGTGCCTCTTCGGTGTGGCTACAATCGAGTTCTTAGGCCACCTTGTAACTCCACAAGGTATGCAGCGACTCGCCAGCGAAGTGAAAGCTATTCAAGACTTTCCACCCCCGACTTCATTTAATATACTCCGAAAATTTCTGGGCCTACTAAACTTTCATCGCCGCTTTCTTCCAACGTGCGCCAGACTCTTAAAGCCACTGGCCGACCGACTGGCTATAAAAAAAGCTCCGGCTACTCCACTAGAGTGTACTGAGGACACTGCATCTACCTTCGCCACTGCCAAGAAGGCACTGGCAGACTCTATGCTCACACATCCCGTTCCTGATGCCCCAATTCGTCTCATCACCAGTGCATCGAGCGTGGCAGTCGGCGCCGTTCTCGAGCAGCACGTATCCGATTGGCAGCCCCTTGGTTTTTTTTCGCAAGAACTAAGGCCACCGGAAACAGAATACAGTACATTCGCCCGTGAACTCCTTGCTGTGTACCATCAAGCACTTTCGCCATTTTCATGGGGGCCGGGGCTTTTACGTCGTTACAGATCGCAAGCCCCTGGCGTTTGCCTTCCACCTCAATCACAGCAATTACACTGCACGGGAGATCTGCCAACTGTGCTTTATCTCTGAGTTTGCAGTGGATCTCCGACACGTCCATGGGCCGGAAAATGCTGCCGCTGATGCATTGCCCCGCATTGATGCCTTGACGATCCAGCCACCACTACACATGGAAAGCGAGCGGCTGCCCATAGCAACAACCCTGAGCTGCATCGTCTTCGTTCCTCATCCAGGTCTCTATCGTTCTCGCAGTGTCCGTTTCCGTTTTCTATCTCGTTAATAACGTGCGAGACGTCCACTGGTGTTCCTCGACCCTTCGTGCCTTCGACATGTCGTCGCGCAATTATTGATCAACTGCACAGCATGACCCATACTGGTATTCGTGCGACCCAGAAGCTAATCACCTCTCGTTTCCTTTGGCCAAGTAGCAATGCAGACTTCCGACGCTGGGCGCGAACCTGCCTTCAATGTCAGCGTGTTGAAGTTCACCGTCACACTGTCACGAAAACATCCCCCTTCGGCCTCCAGACGCGAGCTTTTCGCACGTCCACCTCGACATTGTCAGCACTCTTCCGCCATCACAAGGGGTCTGTTACCTGCTGTCGTGTGTGGATCGCTTCACAAGATGGCCGGAAGCGTTTTCCCTTTCCGACATTACGGCACCGACAGTTGCAGAGGCTTTCACAAACGGCTGGGTGTCGCGCTTCGGATGCCCTTTTGTAGTCACCACCGACCGAGGTCGTCAATTTCAATCGACCCTATTCACCGCACTTGCCAACATCCTGGAAATTCGACACATTGACATGAGTGCCTATCATTCTTCCGCCAGTGGTACGGTCGAACGGCTTCTTCGACAACTGAAAGCTGCTCGCACCGCCCACCAGTCAAGGGAGCACTGGGTCGACCACCTCTCCTTCGTACTTATGGGCATCCGATCAGCATTGAAGGTGGATCTCGGTTGCTCGTCAGCCGAACTAGTCTACGGCGTTTCCCTCCGTCTTCCTGGAGAATTCTTCGAACCGTCGTCGCCACCTTCCACGCATGATGCCTCCACGAAATCTTCAGAGCTGCGCACCACGTTTTGTGACCTTGCGCCTGTAATTCCTGCCGAATGACACTCCCAGTGTGTCTTCGTCAGCCAGGATCTGCGTCACTGCAGTCACGTCTTCATTCGGCGTGACCACATACGTCCACCAATCACACCAGCCTACGATGGCGCATTTCGGGTACTCCATCGTACACGTAAGACGCTCACGCTCGATATTAAGGGCCGCGAAGACGTCGTGGCTGCCGATCGACTCAAACCTACATTCGTCGCCGCTCTTACGACCGCGGGGCTTCGATCTCCAGTCTGGATGACAACAACCAAGCACGTTCACTGGGCGACTCCTATGGCTTAGGTTATACCGGGAGGAGGGGGGAGCCCTGTAGCGCCTCGGCATGCGCCGCCCGTCAAGGAAGAAGTGGACTTTCAGCCGCGCGGCGGGTGCAGCGCGATAATAAAAAAAAAACGTTAGAAAACTCAACGCTGTCAGAGCTGGATCTTTCTCGTATTAGCTCCGACAGATACATCGTCATCTATGAGTTGTCGTTGCCACGGCGGTGCATATGCCGTGGGAGCCACCAAACAGTGTTGAACAAGTGTGCACACCCATTTCCCTAGCTAGGCCCGTCACACAAGTGAGTAAGGCTGTCCCAACGAAAGACGGTTGTCAAACAGGGCAGAACTGAACATATTATTAATTGTAGAGTGTGAAGGGTGTTCCTTGTCCGCGTTCACTTTACAAAAGTAGACAAAAGCCATGGGAGATCGGTGCAGGTGGAATGCCTACTTGCGCGATTCAACGTAGCGGCTTTCTACGGGGCTGGTGCGAAAAGCACCCTTAGAAAGGCGAATACCTAAATGGTAGACAGGGTCAAACATCTTCAAGGCGCTTGGTGTCGGAGATCGCTCCATAAATCTAGGCGCATGCGTACGAGACTTTTATACTGATTCATCAGACACTTCTTGTCCCTACCCCACGTAGTGGCTGACAACACTTAGAATATTAATAGTTTTATGCACTTGTTTTTATATACTTGATGTGTGATATGAAGGTAAGTTTCGTGTCTAGAATTAGGCCTAGGAACTTGTGCTCCGTTTTTACCGACAGACGCTGATCATGTAGGTCAATGTCTGGATCGGGGTGAAGGCCTGCATGACATGCATGCGCTTTTTTGTGCATTCAGTCTGAACCCTGTTTTCATCTGGCCATTTAGAAACCTTGTTCAAACCAAGCTCAACCGGCCGCTCACACATTGCACGATTACAACACTTATAGCTAACCTGCACATCATCCACGTAAGCGAAATAGAACATATTACGCGGGAGGCAGAGTCCCAAGGAATTTATTTTAATAATAAAAAGTGTACAACTGAGGACACCACCTTCAGTTTCCTGGACAAACGTTCTGGACAAAACCTTGCCTGCTCGGACACGGAATGTACGACCTGACAAGTAACTTTCTATCATATTTAACATTTTTCCACGTATACCTAAGTGGGACAGGTCTCTTAATATTCAAAAGCGCCGTCTTGTGTCATAGGCTTTTTCCATATCGAGGAACACAGAAAGAAATAATTTCTGATGGACGAAAGCGTCACGAATTTGTGCCTCGATACGCAACAGGTGATCAGTCGGGAATCAACTCCTCTCGAAACCAGCACTGGTACGGGTCAAGTAGATGGTTTGTTTCAAGGAAGTGTAGGAGTGGCCTGTTTATTATTTTTTCGAAAACCTTGCAGAGATAGCTTGTTAGGGCTATAGACCTTGTGCAAAATCTCCTCCCATCTACCGGCCACCATGTGCATTTCCGCCATGTTGGTAGCTAAGCGTGCTCCGTATGTGCACACACGAGGCGTGCGTATCAACGTGTGGCGGCTGATAGGAACGGCAATGACGACATATTTTCGTGTACCATGTTGCTCAGATTGAGAAAATTGGGATGATGAAAAAAGTTTTGCAAGATGCTAATCTCTATGTTATTATATTTCCTCGCGGCCGTTGCTCCGGGTGCTAGCTGACGGCTAACGCCGTGCTTACGTTCGCCGTTTTTAATAGATGCGGTGCGTGACAGCATCGGCGCTGATCAGAGAACACTGTCTCGGCTTATGCAGGAACGAGAGAGTTTCCGCGCCGCACAGGCAAAAAGGCTTCGCGTAGGAGCTTCAAAGCTGCTTCGCGGCTAGTTGCGCATGCCTGCACTGCTTGACGTCATTACTGGGTTTACTACATCGCGATGACATTTGCATGCTATACCAGTGTCACACGGGCAGTTTTTATTGCCATCAGCGCCAATCCGGCATCCGATTTATTGATCACGATCAACAATGGTCGCGGCTACGGGGTCTAAACTAATCCGTATTGCACTTCGCGATACGTCGATTTGGGAGCCATATCGCAATGCACTGATCGCGATCGTCTTTATCCCGATAGAGCCAGGATAAAGAGAAACCGTGTAACAAACCGGATCTGGATCAGACCTGAAAGTGGCCAGTGTGACAAGGGTGGCAGCTCGTGCGCGTCATCGATTCTCAGCGAACGGACCGATTGTGCTAGAGCGGGTTGTTTGTAGTTTGTTTTCGATTGTGGAGTTTAACAAAGTAGCGTTTGGTGGGATGATTTGCGCGCGTATTGCGTCACTATGAGCATTTTTCATGCATTTCTTGTGCAATCACTGCCAAATTCAGAGGGCGGCCCGGATGTCCTCACCGCCCCCCCCCTCCCCAGTTATATCCCAAGAAGAAGATATACACCAGGTTCTCCCAAAAAGCTGATCCCCCTTCTAAAAAATCCTATATCCACCCATGCGTGCTCTGAAATGTTTACAGATGCTTCAAGCGTGTGGCACGTACTTTTCGTATGAAAGTGAAAAAGAATGCTCTTCCGGGCAATGGATTACATTCTACCGTGGGTGCGCTTTCGTTGGTTACGCACTGAGGTGGTTCCGCAAGCGTTCAGTCGGCGATGCAAAATTGTCCTTGCTGCAACGGGTTGAAATTTTAAGGCGCCAGAAGGCACCAAAAGCGACGATGTGAACGCGAATAATACTGCCGTATCGTGTTATCGACGCCTACTCCTGAGAGCAACTAACACTTTTATGTTCACTTTTCACGTGTGTGAGATGCGTAATTTTTTTACATTTTGATCGTAAAGTAATCCTATACATACTTAAGTCGGTGACTAGAGCAGCGAAATATTTTTTGTTTAAAATACGAAAAGGGGACAACGCTTTATTTGGAGTTAGATGTACACTGTCAATTTTTATGAAAGGGAACACGCGAGCGTGTGGCCCGCGAGCTCCGGCGGCTGCTTGCAGCGCCTTCAGGCGTGCGCGAGAGCAACCACGATCTCTTTTCGCGTCATCTAGTGATGAATAAAACAACCAGTCATGGGTAATATGCAGCCAGCTGCAAGATTGCAACCCCCTCCCCCTTCAAGCCGATTACGCAAGAGGCCGGTCCAGCGGCGTGTCGTCTGCTGCTTGTAAACTGTTTGGCACGCGGGAGCAATCGAAACGCCGAAGCTCTGCCGCTTGGCTTTCGCGCGTTGCACTTCGGCCGATTTAGAGCGATTTAAGCGACAGCGGTGCAGTCAAGTGAACTTTCGTTCCTGGTTTCCGGTTTTCAAATCTCGCATCGAATGCTGTGGAAAACATTTTTCTGAGTAGAATCCCACTTGGCCGAGAACGTGTCACCTGTCGTTAAAAAATGTACTGGCATGTCTGAGCTCGATGCTTTAAAGTCATGCATAGTGACTTACGCTGGGTTCGTGATGAGAGCGCGAAATGGCACTGCACATCAAAGAGAAGTATAAAAGGCTTTGTCATGGTTGTAAAGATTTTGATCGATAATTATCAGTAACATAAATGACGTGAGCATGAAACATGAAAAAAATTTCAATGCGTTTATTGAAACTGGAAAAACGTCGTCTTGCTTTTGACGTCAACATTAAAAGTAAAAACAGATTATGAGAATTGTTAGTACCTGGTGGCGTCACCGTTTGCGGCCCTGAACAGCTGCCATTCTAGCTGGTAGGGATTGATAAGAGCGGCGGTTAGGGACCTGTCTCTCTCAGCTTCTCCCACTCCTCTTTAATGACAAGCGGCAGAGCTTCGGCGTTTCACCAAAAGCCAAGCGGCAGAGTTTCGGCGTTTCGATTGCTCCCGCGTGCCAAACACAGTTTACAAGCAGCAGACGACACGCCGCTGGCCCGGCCTCTTGCGTAATCGGCTTGAAGGGGGAGGGGGTTGCAATCTTGCAGCTAGTTGCATTTTACCCATGACTGGTTGTTTTATTCGCCACTAGATGACGCGAAAAGCGACCGTGGTTGCTCTCGCGCACGCCTGAAGGCGCTACAAGCAGCCGCCGGAGCTCGCCGGCCACACGCTCGCGTGTTCCCTTTCATAAAAATTGACAGTGTACGTAGGCCGTAGATCAGGACGTAGGCTTCCCCTTATGAAATACGCTTTGAAATGGGTCAACAGCACTTTCTTACTTAATGTCATAGCTGCGCCTATAGTCGCGTCGCACGCTAAAGCCTCTTCCTCACCATCCTACACTACACTCAGATAATTAAAAATGCTTTATTACCTACACTGAAAATAGCCCCGACTGATTACTATCAAAACGGATACAAGCACGCAGTGATAGTAGCGGCAGCAATACCCTTCGGACACAAGCCTTCAACATGGCGCCGAAGCGGTATCTTCGTCAAATCTCCGACAGATGGTAGCAATTCGGCATAAGGTTTGTGGGCCTGTAATCGGAAACTGAGAATGGGTCCTTGCCCTGTTTTAGAATCAGAATAACATTGGATTCTGTCCAGGAAGAAGGATCTCGCCGGAAAACCAAACAGCATACCACAGGGAAAGGAAGGCTTTTTTAGTTTCAGAGGATAGGTGTTCCAGAATTTTATATACTACACGGTCGGAACCTGGGGCGGATTTATTGCAGTTTAGCGATGCTTGTAGCTCAACTAAATATAAAGGTTCATTGTATGCCTCGTGTTGTGTGCGTTTGCGCTCTACTTTTTGTTTGTTCATTATTGTTTTGCACCATTGCAAATGGTCGGAATAGTGCGACGGGCTGGACACCTTTTCGAAATGTTTGCCCAGGAAGTTCGCTTGGTTTTCTAAGCTGTCGCCTTGTGTGTTTACTAGAGGAAATGAATATGCTTGTCGTCCTGCTACCCTACTAACCATATTCTAGACTCTACCCTCATGTGTATATGAATTGGTGCCTGATCAAAATTTCTGTCAGCTCTCCCTTCTTGCCTGTTGGTGTGTTCTCGTGCCTTGAGGCTTTATGTTCTTGAAATTTGTAAGAGTCTCGAAGCATCTTCCATGCTTTGCTTGTTTTCGACACTCATTGTTCTACCATGGAACACGTCGTTTGCCAGACAGTTCACTTGTTTGAGGGATACATTTGGTTGCAGCGTTATTAAAAAAGCTGTGAAGTAGTGTACAGCTCCATATATGCTTAAAGTAGACATGTCACTCGAACTTAAGAGTGTAACTTTAACAAACTGTTCCCAATTTGCTCTGTCAATAGGCCACTTGAGAACCTAGGGAGGACATTCATTCCCTATTGGTATGCTCAGAACTATAGAAAAGTGGTGACTTCCGTAAGGAATATTAATGACTTTCTATTTTAGTAGGGGTACAAGCGATGGAGATGTAATGCTGATACCTGAAGAAGAGTGGGTATTGTTAGCGAGGCCACGATATTGTCACGGTGTAGCCTTACGAAAAATCTTATTGAGAAATTATTGAAAAACCATTTGTCAACGTTGACATATAATATTGAAGAATGGTGGTCTCTCCATTGAATAATCATTGATTTTAATGTTGACACCTATGAAAAATTGGCCGCTTAAATTTTACAGTTTTATTGACATTATGTTGTTTAATAGTAGTGGACTTGTTATTTAAAGTACATTGTGGATAGAGAATTTTTCCTGACTGTTCTGTTCGATAATTTATTGAGCTACAATTGAAGCAGCATGAAATTTGATGATGTATTGAAAGTACACATGAAGTATGTTTTACTAGTTGTTGAATTTTTGTAGACCTACAAGTGAAAGACGCTACCTCAGTACAAACAATGCCTACTGAGGCACGTGCCTCAGTAGGCACTGTTGAAAGCGTCTTATATAGAACCTCTTGAAGAATGCCTAGTAAGACAGCTGGTTACAATATGTATTGCAATTCCCCATTGGTATGCTTGGGGTTCATAAGGCGAAAGCTCGATAACAGGCGAAAGCTTTATAAAATCTTACGGCTACAAAGGCGCCAACATGCTACAATTAACCAGGTTGAAGCGACACGCGGGAGAACAACTTTGATGGCGCGCGTCGAAACAGTCAAGGCAAACTTAAATCATGACACTAGAAAGCCGCCCAACTTCTGTCCCTAAAATATGACTTTTAACACTTAGACACCCACACATCCGAAACCCTTCCAAAATAGCGCAAATAGCTTGGGATGTAAAAACAGCGCAAAATATAGACAAGGACAGAGGAAGAGACGACATCGCGCTGAACGACACCACGCTATCAGCGCGGTGTCGTCTCTTCCTCTGTCCTTGTCTATATTTTGCGCTGTTTTTACATCCCAAGCATGAACCACCAACTAGCCCAACTTTCGCTATTATTGCTATTATAGCGCAAATAGCGTAAAGTAGCTTTGCGGAGTCAGAATATGTAGTACAACCGCTCGAACGTAAACGTTAATGTATACCTTGAAACAAGCTCTATAAAGCGCGTCCAATAAAAGTCAGTACGTTCGAAAGTGAACGAAAATCGTAAGCTACATTTATATTCGGAAAGTGTAATCATGCATGCCGCAAAAATTAAACACTCAAGTAAACAAGTCGCCCATATAGCCCGTGATGCAACAAACCAGGTATTTTCATGGTTTTCGAATGAAATTGTGCACACGTAAAGAATATGAACCTACGTTCGGCAAGGACAGAGGCCTGTTTAAAGAGTCCGCAATTCCAAGCAATGGTAAACGCACATGAAGGTGATCGCGTCCGTCCCTCCATCTAAGCAGATATGGAGCTGCGAGAGTCTCGCACCCAAACTGAGACGTCCATTTCTCCGCAGGAAATGTTACGGGACTATAGGCCTAACTCCAGTTCGCGTATGACTAACAGTCACTCGAGATGAACGTAGTACTTGCATCCAGGTACACGAGTGCTGAACATGTCGCGAAGTAGGTTCTCCACAGCTGCGTTCATAATTTCCGTGAAGCACAGCACTCACAGAGCACGAAACAAAGCGAGAGGAGACGAACGCGGCGAGCGCTACTGATACGTCCGAATTCGGCGTGCTCGACTGACGTCACACAAGGCTACGCGGATGGATACACCGGATACAGCACCAGCGCTACGAAGCCGGTCACGAAGTTAGGCGATAATCGCTCTTAATAAGTTCCATAAAGCTTGCTGATTAACGAAATTCGCACTCTTGCTTCCTGGCGCAATGTAACAAAACAAAGTTATTATTCTTTTGGCGTTATTTTCTTTGTTGCAATATGACATGGTGGGCAAGCTCGAGTTCAAGCGTTGAAGTTTCAACGGCATCTGCATGGAGCAAACGGCGCGGTGGCGTACGTTTGCAACAGCAGGAGTAGTAATAAAATAAAATTAGCAACAAAGATAGTCGCTTGTACATAACGTTCCCCTGATATCTCGTTGCGGTGAGGTTTGAGATAATGTTCTAGTCTACACCGCGTACAGGCAGGCGTTGTATTACGCGCCGAGGCCCCCACTGTCTATGGGCACCGTAGCATACGCTAGGAGCCACCACATTCGCGCGCTGCCTCTAGCGCCAAAGCGGCCACGGCAGCAGATTTGGCGGGATAAGGGAGCAGACGACGCAGGCGGCGGCAAGCCTCTGCGCCGTGTTTTGGTGCTTCGCTTGAGGCGTTCTCTTTCCCGTTTGCTTCCAAAAGACGTCAAATTGTTATCAGCTCTCAGAGAACGTAGCATTAGCGCATGTGCTTCTTTTCGCCAGACCTCGTGAATCCTCAGGCGAACGCAGCAACATAAAATGCATTAACTGGGGGAAGACAACGGAGGTGACCAGCCCTTTGAGCGAAACTGCGCACGTGTAACGCGGGCCGTCTCACTCACAGCTTATCACCCTCGAGCCAACGCGGCAGCGAACTCAGCGGCAGCTTGAAACTGGCGATACCAGCAATTTCACTGTCACGACCGCTGAATGAAAAAAAAGTCACAGTTTTGCCGCAAGGGCGAAGCAATGAATGCGATAGCAAGAAACTAATGCTATACGAAGTGAGGCTCGCCAATGGATACTCTCAGTTTGAACAGCGCTCCTGTTGCAAACGCGGCACGAGCAGCGAAGGAAAGTAGCGTGCTTCAAGTGTCGAGCTGTGACACTTGATAGTTCGCGCTCATCTTCTTTTAGCGGCGTCCCTTGAGCTCGAGTGACATTCGTACGCTCCGTAACATGAGCGCGGGCATCACGGTGAAAGCGTGAAACTTTCCTCTTCCCCTCACCACGAGAAAACCGCGCGAGCAGACAGCGGAAGGGCAAGCTTCTCCCTGCGCAAATATAAGAAGCGAGCGAGCTCGCCGACGAATTTTAAATGCGCCCGTCGCGCTCCCAGCGCCATCTCGCTGGTAATGAATAAACGCTTATAAGCGCCTGCCGTCTCTGAGTACGTCCAGCGGTAAAGGGTGTGTATATAACGCTCGCCGTTAGCTACGCGGAGGATCTGTGTTTCGTGGCGCAGTGGCTAGCGTCACTCGCTGCGGAGCAAGAGGTTCCTGGTTCGATTCCGCGCTTCGGAAGCATTTTCTGAATTATGTTTCCTTGGGGCTTTTATATATATATATATATATATATATATATATATATATACATACTTATACATATACGGTGCATTACGGCGACGGCGACGGCAAAATTCAGCCGAGACTGTCCATATAATTGCTATCGCAATAAAACGCTTTCCATCGAACGGCCATGACACTGCATTCACTGCGCCGACTTAACCAGTGCAGCCGAGTTCGTCGTCGCGGCTCGTGTTTTGCGGCCATGGCACTGCAAAGCGTGCCAATTATTATTACGTTTGGGTTCAGAGAGCTATGTGATATAGATAGTTTCTTCCGACGAGCTAACCTGAAGAAGGGCAGGGACCTCCTCGAAGCGGATCACGTTCACGGCGTCGTGAACGTGATCCGCTGAACGTGATAAGAATGCTATATTATTCTTATCGTCCTCCACCTGCGGCTGACTGATCGCGTTGATAACGCGGACGGACCGTCGCTCTGGTCACTGGCCAAGCGCGAAAAGCGCGAGAGGTATAGTCATCGTAAAAGGCATAGTTCCTCGATTTCACCCCATTGCGAGCGCGTCAGAGCATCCCGCCAGATCTGCGCTTCTTGCCGCTAGGGACGCCTTCGCTCGGGCAGCGGAGTTGCGTCTGCACGGAGCCTATAGGTAGATACTTTTACGTCATGCCCGCGATAATGTTAAAGAGCTCGTTTCGCGGAAATTCCGGTGTCGGCGGCGGCTTCTTTCGTTGCGAGCGAAAAAGCAGCGTTGGCCGTGAGCGAAAATTCGAGGTAGATGCACATAAAGATATGAGCGAAAGGGCACCCGCACTTTGGCTTTCCTTGCGGAATGCTTTGGGCCTCTACCGAGAAGCGAAGGCAGGCAAGGCGATAGGCACCCGCATACATTGAACACACAAAACATTGTTGTCATAAATGTGCTGTTGAAGAGGGCGCAATCCTTTACCTTTACTATACGCATTGCGCGCACGCGCGCGCGTTTGTGTGTGTGCTATGTGTGTGTGTGTGTGTGTGTGTGTGTGTGTGTGTGTGTGTGCGTGCGTGCGTGTGCGTGCGTGCGTGCGTGCATGCGGATATCACTATCGCGTTCAAGCTTAACGGTTTATCAATTTTTGTTACCAGCATGCCTCCACGGCGGTACATGAACGATGCCTATCCTTAAACACTGCTTATGACCGTTATATCCTCAAAGAAATCTTCCTTGGGGCCGCCGCGATGGTACAGTGGTTGCGGTGCTCGGCTGCCGACCCGAAGGTTGCGGGTTCAATCCCGGACCGCTGCGGTAGCTTTTTTAATAGAGGCGAAAGTCCTAGAGGCCCATTTACTTCGAGTTAGGTGCACGTTAAGAGCCCCAGGTGTCTCAAATTTCCGGATATGAGCCCTCCACAACGGAATGCCTTAGTAATCATATCGAGGTTGTAGAGTTTCTGCGCACGACTGCGTGCTAGGAGGTTACATTTACCAGAATTGCGTCGGTTACTAAGGCGAAAAGTCAGCCATGCTTTGTTGCCGCATGAACGGTTATGTTGCGGGTCATTCGGTTAGAGCTAATTAGAACGGACAGGCATGAGAAATCGCCCCGCCACTGTGGTCTAGTGGTTATCGCGCTCGACTGCTGACCCGAAGGTCGCTGGATCGAATCCCGGCCGCGGCGGCTGCATTTTCGATGGAGGCGAAAATGTTTAAGGCCCGTGTACTTAGATTTAGGTGCACGTTAAAGAACCCAGGTAGGTCGAAATTTCCGGAGCCCTCCACTACGGCGTCTCTCATAATCGTATCGTGGTTTTGAGAAGCTAAACCCCAGATATTATTATTATTAGACTTGAGAAATCACGTTGCGGAAGGTAGCTAGTAATATAATCCGGTGTAGGGACGGCCAAGCCAAACTTGACGGCCTGATCATGGGCACTCCGGATGTTCAGGGTTTGGTCATTGAGTTCAGGGCTTCTCAAACCTCATGCGCTTCTGAATACCAGTTACCATTGCTACATCTCTGCATCACTGTACAAGGTTGCGTAAAATGTGGAGTCGCATTTAAAAAAAACTTTTTTTTGGTAATTTATTACATTACTTGCCACAGCAAGTTCCGCATATGTTTAAAAGAAAATTTTGCTTTACATTATCTGACACATAGAGGGCGTCCATGATGCAAGTAGTGCTGTAGTGTTGATTGTGTGCACGAGTATTTGTTGCTTGCTGGAAATTTCATGTATGCCGGCTACTAAAAAAGGCACCTACGATATGGTGTTCCTGAATAAGATGGCAGGATTGATATTATCTGTAATAAGGTTCACGCCCACCATCATACGTGGGCCAGCCGGTCCTAAACTCAACCACCGTATAACGTAAAATCAACAAAAGATCAATATAACTTTCGACATGTACTTTTTATTGAAAAGAATTAATGACCATTTCGTTGTGTAGTCATTGAGAAGCTTCAATGACATTGAATTGAAAAGTCCTCAACCATTTGTCAATCATTTGTCAACAGTTACTCAATAGTCATTTTTATAAGGGCCTGACGTGGACGAATGCAGCGGTCCGTTCGTTCAAGACGTTAAACTTTTTATTTGGGCGAACCTGCGCCCTGTAAACGACAAGTGAAACTACAAGCGATACACGTTTACACTGATAGCGGCGAACAGAGCGTCGGCCGTCGATAATCTGCTATGTGGTAAGGTACGTCGGCGTGTATACATGCGACATCGAATACTCCAATGTTATCGCTGGCGGCCGCGTGAGTTCCACAATAGACTCAGCCGTTCGCGCTTCCAAGCTCAGTCTTAACAGATGATACTAAAATCATCTGGCACGTTCCCAGACATTCTGGCGCGGCTTGCGCAAGGCAGTAGTAACACGTGTAAGATGTCGCTAACATAAAACATATAAAGAAAGGATCGCGAGTGGCAATACGTTGGCTCTTTTTGATTCATGAGACATGCGCCGAAAGAGAAAAGGAACTGCTCAATTAGACAACCTCGAACGTCACAACGAGTCACGCTTTAGACTCTTTTGTGCATTAAAGTCCCCACGGACCAGATAAGGTTATGGAAGCTCATCTATTAAGGACTGGAATTCATGTTTTTTTCAGATTTTCTTGAAATTTTATGTAAAATTCCCCACCAAGGCCATGTCGGGTAAGGAGTTTCTTTTTAATGCGAAGCATTTCTTAGGGAACCCAAGACACTTTGAGCGTTTCTTCTATCTATCTATCTATCTATCTATCTATCTATCTATCTATCTATCTATCTATCTATCTATCTATCTATCTATCTATCTATCTATCTATCTAGCCGCCTACATCTGGGTGCTGTCGTTATCGCCTCGTTAGTTCGGCGTAGACCAAAATTGGCAGGATAGGGTAAGAGGGCTTCAGGAATGCAACTACCTGGTCATGACATAAATATCGTGAAAATCCGGTCAGGGTACGTCATCAAACCCTTTCCTCCAGTGTGGCACATACTCGTACCACGGGCCACGGTAAGTGGGTATGCGCCACAGGTGATTGATAGCTTATATCTTCCCAGGAATGGCGAGAACAGACATTGGTAATTTAAACGCCAGAGCGTAAAGAAAAAAAAATTGGCCGCGTATCTGCGTGCTTCGCTACAAATGTCGTCGAAAGACGATAGAGGAGCGCGGCATTGCAGTTACTGTATATGCTACCTTTGGGTAGCAGAGTTGCGCATACCTCTGCTAGCAACCATGGCTATGTCGCGAAGACTCACTCCGTTTTTGCAGGCGACATGCCTACCGAGTCACCGGTCCACATGTTCGGCGTGTCGAAGACCGGTGATTTACTTTATTGTGAATGACTAGTGTCAATCCAGTTCGCTGCAGCGGCGCCATCGAGAAATACAAAACTTGGCCCCAGTGTCAGCTTCTCCGCAACGCATGGTTGCTAGCGGCGTTTGGAAGACAGATGCGCAACTCTGCTACCTAAAGATAGCATATGCAGTAACTCTACGTTGCGTGAGATATGGGCGCTCTCTGGCAATACGTCGGGAAACGAGTTTGTGCAGAGGGCACGGAGGAGGAAAGTTCTTTCCTTCCTCCGTGGCAGAGGGCGTTCGTCGGCGCGCATAGCATGGCGTTTTCAGCGCAGCCGCAGCCGCAGCTTAAGAAACTAGGGTCTTTAGAATTGCGTATCTATGTATTTTCTTTTAAAGGAACACACCACCTAATACTTGCCTAGTGATTTTGCGCCTCACATATCCGTAATATTTACTTTTTGATCGACAGCGTTGACAAGTATGAACAGCCGTACCAGTTCAAGCTGTGTGGACGGTAAGCAAGTGGCTAAACTTTGGCCGGGTGGCTGAATCGGGTGACAGACAGACAAACAGACGGACCAAAATTTCGGCGTTTAAGTTCCCCAAGAAAGACTACCCTTTTTACAAATTCGGCAGATCCCACGTACCGTGGGAATCGATGTTATGCGAAGCATGCGCGGGATGGGGACTGTGGCGTAATTTTCCGCATTGAGCGAAAGGTTACGGAATGACGCTAGAGAAATGTGGTAGTGGCATATGCACACTCATGCGTTCGAGTTGCATATGTGTTATATAACCAGTTGTTTACACGCAGTTGCGTAACGATCCAACAGCAACATGTGTGTTACCAACACCAGACGCGGTGATCTGATATGTAGTGCTTATATTCTTCAATACTGGATAGCGCGAATCCGAACAAGACAAAGAGGGAACACAGATGCACAGGACAGGCGTTACTCGCAACAAAGCTTCATTCAGGAAGGTTTCCCTAGATATATACACAGCCGAGTGGCGCGCGCTGGAGCATTGCACGTACGTTACGGTCACAGTTGCAGTTGTGAAAGTTGTTATACATGCCCGTGATGACGGAGAACGCGCGCACGTTGCACGAACCCATGTGAATGTGTGAAAAGGCGCCGGCAGCCGGACCGAACTTGTTAATCGGATCCGTTCGCGATCGTGGCTACGAGGGGTCTAAGTGCGGTGAAGTGCGAGGTATAGTACAGCTGGTGGAAATCCTGGATGCCTATTACGATGAAATGATCTATGATGTCTCCTGTCCTGGATGTGGCAGCGATGTCTTTTGATGCCCTGTCCAAACCCAAGCCCTCTTTCACGCAGTATAAGGACCAGGCGTTGTTGGGTCAAGATAAATCAATGTTGAATTCACCGGTAATGATGAGAGGCCTGGTTCTCTCAGCAGATTTATTATAGAAAGCATTGATCCCGGCTTTTGCGTAATCCACGTGGTCCAAGTTGCGGACCACGTGGATGAGTGGATGGTAGTTGAGCGTCTTCCAGGGGTGTTCTGTCTTCAGCTTCCTGGCTTTTCTTGCGTCCGCCGCGGTGGTGTAGCGGTTACGGTGCACGGCTGCTGACCCGAAGGTCGCGGGTTCGATCCCGGCCGTGGCAGTCGAATTTCGATGGAGGCTAAATGCCCGTGTACTGTGCGATCTCGGTGCATGTTAACGAATACCAGATGGTCAAAATTTCCGGAGCCCTTCGCTACGGCGTCTCTCATAATCATATCGTAGTTTTGGGACAACGAACGCAACAATTATTATTATTCTCCCTTTGCTTGCGTGTCAGTGTGTGCGTCTTCGTGGTTACTGTGTTGGCTGAGACTCTGTATCACCTGTGGCACATACCCGTATGACATGAACTCTGGTATGCGGGTATGTGCCACACGTGACTGAGAGAAAGGGTTTTATGACACACGCGACAGGTATTTTACGTTATTTATGTCACGACCAGTGAATCGCATTTGTCATGCACTAGTCCCCTGATATGCCAATTTTGGTATATTAGAAATTATGGAGACGACCAGCAGAGCGGTCAGACTGTAGGCGGCTAGATAGACAGATAGATAGATACGTAGATAGAAACGTCCAAAGTGCCTGAGGTTCGCTAAGAAATGCTTCGAATTTAAAACCTAGATCAGCAGCGTTGACCCCGACGAATGCAAAGAATAAAAATCAAGATCGAAGTAGGTATCGGACCTAATCATTCTGAGTGGCAGACAGATATGAATGGATGGATGGATGGATGGATGCTATGAGCGTCCCCTTTATAACGGGGCGGTGACATGTCTGCCACCAGGCTCGAATAAAAAAAAATAATAAAAAAAATTCCTTGGTTCATGTTGGCCTAATACCTTATCCACATTGAATAAATCTCTGTTATTATACCAAAAAAATATAAATTCACGGTCCGTCTCTCTGCCGCTTAAGGCAGAATGACCTTATTTTTCCCCATTATTTATTTTTGTACTTTATATCTACTTTTCTGCCACCAATACTCTAACCGTCTCTTACTTATTTCTATCGCGGACGTGTTCAGCTTTCCATTGTTGTTCCAGTGTATTCTACTCCAGAGCCACGGCACGTCTTGAAACTGCTTCGGAAAAAGAGCACATGCAGCCGAAATGTCACTGAAACGACAAGTGTGGTCGGAAGTTTGGCTATCAAATTTTCTAACAAAACAATAAACATTACACATGTTCTCCTTTGATACAGGCTAAGAGGTTAACGTCAATTGTGGTTGCAGTGTTGGCTCCGCTTTTATAGAAGTCTAATAAACGATACATTTGTATTCCTATGACTCAGCAAGCTACATTGAAGCGTTGTTGGACCCCAGAGGAATACGCTAACGAAAGTTACGCATGATATTCACATCATCGCACCCTAGTATACATTTCGTTTCTATAAAACTGACGTCTGTTCTCTCAAGTGAGTGCTGACGTTACGTCAGACCGTAAGTTACCTTCTTCACAATCAGCGCAAGAACGGACAAGGGACAAGAAAGGGAACTTAGACGAGCGCTGTCTTCCAACTGAGGGTTTATTGAAAAAGATGGTTGAACCTTCCGTCATAGGAATCGGAATAACACGAACGTGAAGCGTGCCCTTACAGAAGTAACTGAATGTTTACTGTACATTGATATAAGAGAGTTGGCACAATGTATATTGATGTATGGCAGCTAATGGCACCATTTAACGTGGATGCACTCACTTTGATGATTGGTGGTACATCTCCATCCCGACGACTAACGTCGATGTTAAATGATTAAACAAACCCTTGTGGTAGCTGTAGTAGTTAACGGCGAAAGCGTAATCAGAGAACGAGGTGTGATAGCCAGAAGAGAGCCTCATATTAGATGCAGAACTTGGTCGCCATCCCGCGGTATGTTAAAGTCTGAGTGAACACGTCGGCCGGACTAGAGGGAAACGCAAAGCGCGTCTTGCTGCCCCGGCAGCCCGGCCGCGATTTTTCTCGGGGGGAGTTCGTGAGCGGGGAACGCCGTGTTACAGCCAGGTGAGGCAGGCACGCGTCGCAGAGCTATTTATGGTTTGGATTAGCGTGGTGCTATGAGCGAAGCCGACGCTTTTACGACGCTTGGGGTAAGTCGCCACCTCGCGGTGTGTTAAGGCATTGACAAAATTGAACTTCTATTGAAAATGCGCCGAATAGGACGGACGTGTAAAGCGTTGCAGGTGCTAATCGCGGAAGCCACAGTAATGAATTACTCTACTTTACCGCTCCCAGAGGGCAACACCACCCCGCCGACCGGGAGAGTGGTAGATATAAAAGGCGCGTTTGTATAGCCTTCAGAGTCTGTGACCGTGGCACAGTGGATAGCGTGCCCGGCACGTCTTGTTGCTGACCGAGCTGTGGCGGGTTCGACGCCCGCTGACGGAACATTTTTTCTTTGCCAGCTGGCCGTGTAAATTTTTTCAACGTCATTTCCGTGACGGAAACACGTCACTGAAGTCTTGGTGGACCCCGGCATAAAACACCTTCGTGTTAAAAAACGCACATGTGTATAAGTCATCATACCACGTCACGTGAGCGCTCACAAAAAATCGCGTAACTATCATGAACAGGTTAAGCCGAAAACCACTCTTCGGGCATGAAGAAAAGATAATGAATGAATGCGCAGAAAGGCCACCGCAAAACATATCAGTGGTGTGGATCGTAGTTTGCGCTGTCAAGAAAAGCCAGCTCTTTGGGGTCAAGGCATTTAAGGGCTTGCTGACGCAGTTACCTTTGGGAATTACCGAGGTCTCAATGATCACTCTGGTTTGATCATTTGCATGTTTGGCCAGGACCCCGATCTGTTCGAACGCTGTAGTGCAGCCGCACTGGGAACAGTGCTGTGCAAGGAACTAGTCGGTTCTCTTTTGTACATTCAGGTTGTGTTCTTGTAACCTGACGTTCAAGCATCGCCCGTTTATTGAATGTGCCAACATGGTTGTGTACAGTGTTCCCCTTTCCTGTGGTCTAAAATATGTTGAACAGACCGGGCGATGCTTGAAAGTCAGGTTACAAGAACACAACCTGAAGGTACAAAATAGAAACGACGGGTTCCTTGCACAGCACTGTTCCCAGTGCGGCTGCACTCCAGCGTTCGAACTGACCGGGGTTCTGGCCAAACATGCAAATGATCGAACCAGAGTGATCATTGAGGCCTCGATAATTGCCAAAGGTAACTGCGGCAGCAAGCCCTCAGTTGCCTTGACCTCAAAAGAGCTGGATTTTCTTGACAACGTAAACTACGATACACACCACTGATATGTTTTGCGGTGGCGTTTCTGCGCATTCATTCGTTATCTTTTCTTCATGCCCGACAAGTGACTTTCGGCTTAACCTATTCACGATAGTTACGCGATTTTTTGTGAGCGCTCACGTGACGTGGTATGATGACATATATACATGTGCGTTTTTTTTCAATAAACCCTCAGCTGGAAGACAGCGCTCGTCTATGTTCCCTTTCTTGTCCCTTGTCCGTTCTTGCGCTGATTGTGAAGATCGATTACCAACTAGCCCAATCTCAAACTTTGCTTCGTATGTTACCCTTTAAACGCCAGTGTAGTCCAAGTGCCTCGTAAAACCACGATGTGCACACAACTATTATGCATACAAAAACACGTCAATCCACCTCTTGACGCGTGGCTCAAAGCCGAAAAATGTAGCACAGACAATTACTAGCGCATTGATTCGCATGAAACCGATTCCGACAATGCGTGGGATCTGCGGAATTTTTTTTTCTGCACTGTTCTCAGTGAGTCGTTCATCCCCTTGTAAGGGTGGAACAAGGGCAATAAAGTAGTCAGCTTTTTCTTCATAATCATCCCAAAGCTCAGCTGCAGGAAAGAGACTTTTATATTATTCTTCAAAGGCGGCTCGTATTTGACATATCTGTGCGCAAATAGACGCACATGATTCAATTTATAATACCTGTTTAGAAAGTGCATATCACTTTTCATCCCCAAGAGGTCTTTTTGTGGGTGCCTCATCAATGAAATGAGTAACACGTGAACGAATCACTGCCTTTCTGTATACTTCTGTGGTATGTCTGTATTTTTGCTCGAACCGAATTTATCTCATCAACATACAATCCCAGCTCTTGACTTTCAGAAGCATTGAGCTTATGAAGTAAATCATAAAGATAACGTTTTCCGGCATTTTTTGGTTGCTTGAATGAACTTGTGTAGCGCACTCATAATAGCAGTGCGTCTTGCCCCAAACTGATTGGCTCGATCCAAACGACAACAGGCTAGAAGTAGTAAATGGTAAACCCAGCGTAGCAGTCGGCGTTTGGAGAAAAACTACGGAGTGAGGCGAAACGGCGGCATGGTAGAAAAAAGTGAGCTATCGTTTCCGGTTCATTGGACAGATGAGAACCTACATTTGTTAAGGTAATAATTTAACCGGGCAACCCGTTGCCTCTTCTTCTCCCTCGTCATCAGGAGGTTTCAGGAACAAAAAAATACTATATGAATGCCTAGTAGTGGGAGGAGTCTTCTTAACACAGGTATTTTTGCATGGCAGAAGCGTAGATTCACGCCAGGCATCAAAACTTGAATTGCGCAACGAGTGGGTGTTATAAAGGTCCACCCATTACAGAGCGCTCAGACATATTTATTAATCATCATCAGCATCTAAAGAATCAACAAAGTGGGCAGCTGCGTAGGTTCGCGTGTTGCCTTACGGACGCGTAGTGGCCCCTTCGCTGATTCGCCAAAGGTATAATCATGGCGTAGTGGGCACATGGTAAATGTGCTTGCAGTAGGCGTTCTGGGATAGTATGAAACAGCCAATGTTACGTGCACAGACGTTCGTTTCTTTACAGCACAGTTGAGGCATCGTCCGCCGCGGTGGTATAGCGGTTACGGTGCTCGCCTGCTGACCCGAAGGTCGCGGGTTCGATCCCGGCCGCGGCGGTCGCATTTCGAAGGAGGCGAAATGGTAGAGGCGCGTGTGCTTAGATTTAGGTGCACGTTAAAGAACACCAGATGGTCGAAATTTCCGGAGCCCTCCACTACGGCGTCTCTCATAATCATATCGTGGTTTTAGGACGTAAAACCCCAGATATTATTATTACAGTTGAGGCATCCACCGAGAACCGAAGCCAGGCTAGCAATTGAGAAGGCGATGCGCACACGGCCCGATTACGCTACCGCCGTTGTACTCTTGAAGGCGAAGCTCAAGCGTCCTACATGCTTTTTCTTGATTTATTAACGCAATGCCGCAGCATGAGATAGTATATCAGTCGTAAAAAATTTATTTACGCATTACGAGGTAGCGGCTGTGCTCAACAACGGTGCACCCAGTTCTGCCCCGCTTTCAGCAGGAACAATTTACACCTATAATTGCCGCTGCATTGATTCCACAGTCCTGTGCAACTTTAGAACGCAGTGGCCACGTCGACACCGGATGCACACAAGCGTACGCTAACGAACACGCGCTGTACGTTGGCATTAGGCATCTTGGCCGTCGGCACGATAGAGGCAGAGAATCACGTGATGACGTCAAGGATCTTTAAAATGTCTTACGTCAACATTGCGCTAATATGACGTCACATGATGGCGTGATCACATGACACCGACGCTTGGTCGAAGGTGGGTCGATCACGGGGACAGTGCAAAAAATAAGTGCAGAAAGCTTGCAATGCCTCCGATCCTGGAGGCAGGGGAAAACCACGTTAGGGGCAGAAAACTTTCGGACGCGGGCGGCGGACTGAGAAGAAGAGGATGGCTTTCACAATCGAGTCATCTTAGGCGAAAGCATGGTGAGCCCTGTGAGCATTTTAGCTGTAAAGGCAATCGGCTGCCGCTCACCTGGGCTTCTTAAGTTGCACCCGACTACAGAGACGTATAAGCAGACTGCTGGCGAAAGCCTTGAGCATATAAACTAAAAATTATTTTTCTCCTAAAGGCCGCAAAAGTAAAGTCTTGGCGACCGCTCAGCGCAAATTAAAAGATTTTTGCCGAAATGCCGCAGGATGTAGCAGGTAACCTCTTGACGCAGTTTGGCGCGCGGAGCTATCACATCTCTGCGTGTGCGAGGGGAGCACGTGGCAAAAGCGGTCTGCTGCAATTCTCTATTATAAGGGTTAGAGTCCAAATACTTCTATTAGCGCGGGCTACAAGACTCCGACCAGGAATAAACGCTGACGACGAAGCTACCAGCAAGAGACGGTCGCATGTGTTCTTCTTCGCATCTGTGTAAAATGATTCCAGACGAAATAGATGGATATTTTGTGGTCTGACAGCATCGACATCTGTCTGCCTGTTCCCACAAATTGGTAACCCGGACGTGAACACGCGCAACCGTCTGCATATCCCCACACTTTGTTAATAAATATGTACAGTACGTGTATTTAAGCAGATCACTTAATGAGCAGAAAATCAAGTATGGAGACCTTCAGCTGCGTTAAAAATGCATTGAATCATGATTGCGTTGATCCACAAAAAGAATTCCTAACCTGTTTAGTCGAATACTCGAAACGTTCCCTTGCATGTCGCATGCAAAATGACAAATAGTCATTAGAAACGCCTGCATCAATAATGCATCAGTAAACGGTGCCCAATGTGTTCGATAATGTTACAGCGAATACGTAAAAAAGTGCATTCAAGAAGCACCGGAAACACACATGGGTACGTGTGATACATCGAGGCAGCAGGCTCTGTAAGATATGTATGGCGACAGCAATTATGGATACTCGGCGGTTTTTTTCCGTCGGCGTCACCCTGCCGTGCTTTACATGTACACACACACACACACACACACACACACACACACACACACACACACACACACACACACACACACACACACACACACACGTATATATATATATATATATATATATATATATATATATATATATATATATATATATATATATATATATTCCGGCGAAGCCTTGGTACTGTTTAATGGGTTGCGCTCTCCAGCGACTTGTAGTGGGTCGTCTTCTTCTGAATGCCGCTAGCGCTCGGAGTCCGTGCTTTTGCCTTGACATTCGCCACTGCGTATTGCCGCTGAGTGCCGTCCAATAAACGCGTAACAAATTGGTGGAGAGTGCTGTGCCGTCACAACTTCGGTCCTCATTCGATGCCCCTGGCGCTTCGATCCCGTACCCTGCCATCTACCATGCCTCAAGACGCCGCCCAGCAGACGCTTCCGCCTGCACCGACCTCATGTCCCGGTGTTCCTCGTATTCGCTACCCCCTTATCTTCACTCGAGCAGATGGCACCGACGTGGAGGACTGGCTCGCCATTAATGAACGCATAAGTGTCCTCATGTGGGAGGTGGCAAACGCGTGAGGGGGAGACAGAAAATTAGGTGGGTAGATGAGATTAAGAAGTTTCTAGGTATAACGTGGCAGCAGAAAGCACAGGACCGGGTTGATTGGCAGAACATGGGAGAGGCCTTTGCCCTGCAGTGGGCTTAGACAGGCTGATAATGAGTGTCCTCAATAAATGGGACGACGCAGGAAAATTTACCAACTTGGTTTTATAAATCACGGGTGTGGCAGGCCTGTGGTACAACAACCACGCCTCAGATTTTACGACGTAGTCCGACTTGAAGACCGCTATTATCAACGTGCTTGGCCGCCCTGCCGTTTGTAAGCTGCAGGCCGAACAGCGTTTACGCGAACGAGCTCAGCAGGTCGGTGAATCCTTCGCAAGCTACATAGAAGACATCCTCGATTTGTGTAAGAAAGCCGACGCCATCATGTCTGAATCTGACAAGATCAGGCACATTATGAAAGGCATCGACGATGATGCCTTTACGATGCTCCTCGCCAAAAACGCCAGCACAGTGGCAGAGGTCATAACGCTCTGTCAGAGCTATGAGGAGCTGCGGCGGCAGCGGTCGATGACCCGTCGCTCTCCATGACGCGACGCCGAGCTCGCTGGCTTGTCGACCATATCCGACTTTTCCGCGTTGCTCACAAAGGTAAAGTCATTCGCGCGCGAGGAAATCGCGCGCCAGTTGTCTCTGCTGGACTTTGCTCACCCTCAGTATGTTCCACAGCCGTCAACCACTCTTCTCCCTCCCCTCCGTCAAGCGATTGAGCTAGAAATCGCGGATGTCATGCCTGAGTACCGCCAGCACCATCCGGATCCTGCACCGCTGAGTTACGCCGAAGCTGTTGCAAGGCCGTCCCCAATGATCCCTCCGGCTGCCCCACACTGTTACGCCGAAGCCGCAGCTAGACCTGAGTCCTTCGGAGCGGTTGTGCCGGATACGTACGCCGACGTCATGCATAGGCCACGACTGCAGCCCACCATGCCGTCATATCAGTTGCCACTCCATCAATCACGCCCTGCATCATGGGTGGGCCCTGCTCCAGCGAACCGATGGCGCACATCTGACGACCACCCCATACGCTTCGCACGCGGTTACGCCGGCCACGTGACGCGATACTGCAATCGCGTGCAGCCGCCTCGAGTCGCGTCGCCCGCCACTAGCCAGTCGAACCACCCATTTTGTTACCCATCTACGCCGCTGTCACCGACGTCACGCCAAGCTCCATCAACTCAACGCTCTCCGTCTCCACGGCGTGGTACACTGTCGCCGATGCGACCACGTCTGGTCGCACGCGACCAGAAAAAATAGTCCTCGCAGTCTACGAGGCAAGGGCTGCGACGCTATCGAACTGCGAAAGCCCTCAGCGAAGCCCATCGAACGTGATAGACGTGTTTGTGGACGGTGTTCGCGCAGCTGCACTTGTCGACACTACAGCCGCCGTATCCGTTATGGACAAAAAATTCAGCCGATTACTACGAAAAGCGACGACGCCAATTTCTGAGATATCCCTCCGTACAGCCAGCTCCCAGAGTATTCATCCTACGGCAATATGCGCAGCTCGCGTCGTCATTCAGGACGTTCTGTACGACGTCGAATTCATTATAATTGTGTGTGTTTATTCACAACAAGGTTGCGAGGATGACCAGGCAAAAAAGCTGCATTGAGCAGCTTGAGGGGAACCTGGCCACCTCATACACTGGGCGGCTTCACAGCGGTCAAACACACGATATACATAATCAATGGGCTAACTAAAACAGAAAAACAATAAACATCCACGGTCGGAAGGAAATAAACAAGGTATTGTGGAAACATAAGAAAACAAGGGAAAGAAATTAGGCGAAGTGTTAAAGGCATATAAAAAGACAAACAAATGGACCCATGGCAGCACAAGCAATCACATAAATACATCGCGTAGCCTTTTTAACGACAGAGTTGATACACTGAGACCATTCTCTTTGTATAATTGATTTAGAGCAGTAGGTAAACAAAACTGTACCATTTGGTCACCGTATTTAGTTCTGCTTTTGATAACGATCCAAGGTTCTAAATAACGAAATTTATGAAAAGAATTATGTTGCAGTAAGGATGCCAATTTTGTTAAAGCGTTGTCATTCTTATTTTTTTCCATTCTATACATGCGGCAAAGCCTATATGTGTACAAATATTCAATTTTTATAGTTCTAAGCTTTGTAACCAAAGGAGCAGTATGCCAAAGATATGGCACCCTGGAGACAAGGCGTATTGCTCTTTTTTGTAATACCGTCAGCTTGTGAATGTTCTCAGCTGAAGTCGTCCCCCAGACTAGAATTCCGCATTGAACTAGGGAAAGAAACATTTAATTATATAACATCATATTAATGGATGTAGGAAGATAGTTACAATGGCGACGCATAGTACCTATTGCTCTAGATAATTTACTAAGTGATTCACTTGGCAATCCCACGACATGGTTTCAGAGAAATATACGCCAAGCGATTTGAAAGACGATAGTATTTCTATTTCAGTATTATTTAATTTAATGGGGGTTAGTTGAAATTGTTTGTTACATGGATGAAACATCACCGTCTTTGTTTTTTCTACATTAATCTTAAGACTTAGCAATACGTTTTGTTGGGCTAGTTGGTTCATGACTTCTGAAGGAAAAAAGTTGTAGCGCAAAGCAACACACGGACAGACAGAGAGGACGGGACTGGGCGAAATAGCGCCAGTCCCGTCCTCTCTGTCTGTCCGTGTGTTGCTTTGCGCTACAACTTTTTTCCTTCAGAAGTAATCTTAAGACAATTACTTGTCGCCCACTTTTGTATACTTGCAAGCGTCTTATTGGCTCAATTTGACATTTCAGAACCTGAGTCACCATCAAAAAACAGACTTGTATCGTCTGCGTAAATTACGCACTTAGCAGGTGGATCAACATTGACTATGTCATTGATGTACAATATGAAGAGATACGGACCCAATATGCTCCCCTGTGGGACGCCTGTTCTTACAGATTTCAACTCCGATTGGTCCCCTGCTATAGCTACGAACTGTGATCTGTGCTGAAGGTAGGACGTAATAAGAGAATGAGCTACGCCGCGAATACCGTAGCGATCAAGTTTTTTAAGCAAAACATCATGACTGATAAGGTCAAAGGCCTTAGAAAAGTCGAGAAAAATTCCAAGCACCATTTTCTTTTCCTCAAATTTTTGCAATATAAACTCCTTTTGGGTCATTAGGGCTAATTCAGTTGACCTGTTCTTACGAAAACCGAACTGTGCAGGACTTATGATACCAAAGTGGTCAGTAAACGAACAAAACCGCGCTAAAATCACCTTCTCTAAACCTTTCGAAAAAACAGGCAACACTGATACAGGGCGGTAATTTGAAAGATTATTCTTGTCGCCTTTTTTAAATATTACTGTCACCTTTGCCGTCTGCATGCTACGAGGAAAAACGCCTGTTGACAAACACAGATTAAAAATGTACTCTAGGCAAGATGCAATTATGTCTATGGCGAATTTTACCGGCGCTGTTTGAATACCAAATGCATCAGTGGCTCTGCTGTTACGTAGTGACAAGAATGAAGAAAAAAACCCGCATTTCCCCGAAGGGGAGTATGAGGAAGTGCGAAGCACGGGGTGATGCTATGAGGGGGCGCGCGCGACTAAACTGCAGAGCCGAGCGAAGGAGACGGCAGCGAGAGAGCACGCACCAGCCGACCCACGGAGGTCTGGCCGTTTTTAAGTGCAAATCACTTTTACTGATGATGATGATCTGTCTTCCGAAGTCATTCCAAAGAACCCGCAACGCGTTCAACTTGTTGGCGGCGTTGCGCACGCCCGAGATGGTGCTCAGGTTGTTGTCGAACCACAGTCGATCGCACACCGCGCAGCCATATCGGAAGCTGCGGTCCAGGAAGTCTCGCTTGAAGCGCGCGTCCAGCCGATCGAATTCGAGGGCCCACGCTTGCTCACGCATCGCGCGTCCCCGCGCCAGATCGGCTTCGGGGTGTTCGGCTCGCTTCGCACGCTTCGTTCGGCGTCTCGCCGCCGGCCTTCATCACCACAGGCAATGCGCGGGGCGCGCGCAGCCACGGAGCGGAGGGCGGAGCGCGCGCAGTCACGTGGGGCGTGACGTCGCTGCGCCGTTGCTACAGACGCTCCTCTCCGCTCCTCGCGCCGTTGCTATGGGACGGCGGATTCAGGGTCGCTTATAAAGTGCATTCGCACTTAAGAACTTCTTGCGTTGTAACACCCCTTAGGAATAATGACTGCTTACTAGGTGTATTCATGTACGAAAGGTCGATACTATCACATGCCTGACCGAGGGACAAAAAAAAATCGTTAAAAGCATTAGCAAGATCAACCCCTTTTAGTTCATTGCCGTCTTTTATGACTGTGGTAGTTTTTTCAAGCGCAGTCCCAGTTATTGAAGCAAGTGTCCTCCAAATTTTATCAGGGCGTCCTGCAGGTGAGTTGAAGATATTAAAGTAATAGTGCTTCTTAGCAACCCATAATTGTTTTGTGACGTAGTTCCTATATTCTTTAAATGCTTTTAATGCTTCCGGTGATTTAGTTTGTATAAATGAGCCGTACAACCTGTCTCTCTTATTTATAAGCTTAAGCAGGTGCTTATCTATCCACGGTTTGCGACATTTCTTTGTCTGCTTTAAAGTTTTTACCGGGAAACATGCGTAGTATATTTCCGTAAATAATTGCATAAACTTATCATAAGCCGCATCTGCATTTTTTTCTCTATACACATCATCCCATGTGGCACTTGCAAGACGTTCTCGGAATGCATTCAAGGTGTTAGTATTTACGAGCCGATAAGAGAACGCTTGATGTACTTGTTTTTGTTTTTCAACTGCGGTAACAATGAATATAAACACAGGTAAGTGGTCGCTAATTGTGTGTATTAAAACACCAGGTTTTACAGAAGGCACATCAAAGTTAGTCCAGAACAAGTCTAATGCAGTTTCACATGTGGGCGTAACTCGCGTAGGCGATGTTATAACATTTTGACAGAGATGAATATTTAGGAGAGATTCTAACTCTAATTTCATCTTATTCTGGGTAATCATATTTATGTTTAGGTCCCCTCCAAGAACTATTTGGTAATTATTATTGTTAACAAATTCTAACAGAGAATCTAAATACGATAAAAACAGCAAATAATTTCCCAATGGAGGCCTGTAGCAAACACAAAAAATTGTATTGCTACATTTAACTACGACAACGTCATAGTGCTGATTAGTACAACAGAATTCAGAAAGAAGCTCAGAGGTAAATGAATTTGAAACCAGCATTGAAACACCTCCCCCACGTCTATCACGGCGGTTCATGTAAAAGGATTTGTAACCGGGGAAACTATACACATCATCTTCTGAAGCAAACCATGTTTCCGAAAACATCACAACACCAAATCGACAGTCTGTTTCGCCAAAAAAGCAGTCAAGTTCATCTCTCTTGTTTCTACCAGATCTAAGGTTAAAATGTATGCAATTGAGGCTATTTTCACAACACGTATCATACAAGTTTTTAAGATTAATAAGGTCTAGAGGTGCGGTTGAAGGAAGCATGATAAAAAAATATCAAAAGAATGTCAGGAGGCTAACAGTGCAATGCGGTTAACAGTATCACAGCTTATCAAGGTCGGCCAAACAACGAATGACAACCGCGTTATCACCTTCTCTTTTCCTAACGAGAATTTTGCCGTTGCAATGCCATGAAAAACGATAGCCATTGTTCTGTGCCCAGTCTTTTGCGCAGCGCAGCAGCTCTCTGTTTTGCTGGGTCATGTTCTCAGTGATAGAAACACCCGATGAGACATCCCTTAGGACTTTGCGCTTTCCCAGCCACTTATCACGAGTTGATTGTTGGGCAAATCGAACTATGATTCCTGGTATTCTGTTTGGCTTCGACGGAAGTGTGTGGATAGCGCCAATGTCATTCCCCGTCAGGTCTGGCAGGTTAGCTATCTTGGCCACATCATTCAACCTACGTAGCAAATCCTCGTTTGGCGTTGCTGGGATGCCGTGAACTTCTATGTTTAGTCTCCGACTACGAAACTCGAGATCATTCACAGTAGCTTTCAGCTGTTGAATGTCACCTGAGGTGCAGTCCGCCTCCAATTTCCCAACGCGTTTGTTTAAACTACTAATGACAGTTTCCTGCTTAACTTGACGGCCCAGGATGTCATCGTACTTCTGTGACAATAGCTGGATTGAGTCCTTGATCTCTCCAACCTGAGCCGGCAGCCCTGCCAACGCATCAAGCCTCCTAGTTATATCTGCCAAACAAACGGCTAAATCAGAGTCCATGCTAGTTTTCTCCCCACTTTTCGCTTTCGAAGAACGGCAGGCAGTACATCGCCATGCCTTGCGACCGCTTTCGCCTTTAGTCTTAAATGTCGACTCCGACCAGCCAGAACAACTGCCAACATGGTAAGAGCACTCACATTCGTTGCACTTCAGGACGCGTCCATCACAGGGGAGGGGCTCACCACAAGACTGGCTTGTGCTTGCCATGGTACGTGGTTCGCGGATTCATAGTCGCACTCAGTTCGCACGCAATTCGGCAGCATTCAGTTCAGAAAAAAACACATTTAGCACAAAGCACTCCACAAAGCTCTGAAACACGGTGGCAACGGCGGTAGCGGTAAGGCGGTATTAAGAAAATAAGCCAATTTACCAACCTGGGTAGGCAAAAAGAGCTGATTAGGCGAACGTCCTTTCACCGCCGCCGCCGCCACCCGTGTGTCCAGGCACGATGTCGACGCCGGAAACACGTAAACACTTCCGCAGACTCAGTGACGTCAAGATGCGATTCCGCAGCCATGGCAGCCGTTTTCAGGTAGTCTGATGGATGAAGAAAAATTGAACGTTGAAAAGAAGCGTCGCCTTGGAAAACAGCTCCAGCGCGACGATTCCAACAAGGCAGGAACCGTGAAGCACCGCCCGCCGGGATGCAGGGCAGGGATGCAGGACACCAACCTGGGTAGGCAAAAAGAGCTGATTAGGCGAACGTCCTTTCACCGCCGCCGCCGCCACCCGTGTGTCCAGGCACGATGTCGACGCCGGAAACACGTAAACACTTCCGCAGACTCAGCGACGTCAAGATGCGATTCCGCAGCCACGGCAGCCGTTTTCAGGTAGTCTGGGTAGGCAAAAAGAGCTGATTAGGCGAACGTCCCTTCACCGCCGCCGCCGCCACCCGTGTGGCAGTTGCTGCTTGCTCCCACGACGTCATCCTGGGGTGGGATTTTCTCTCCGGCCACGACGCCGTAATTCATTGCGCACCAGCCGAAATTGAATCCTAACGTTCTCAGATTTGACGCCAGCAGACAGTTCATCGGTATCGACCAAGATCCTCGTCAATGACGGCACCAAAGTGCCTCCAAACTCGTCGAAGGCTTTGTCAGTCAACTTCGCTGCTCTCTCCGACACCATTGCACTCATTTCGCCATCTGACTGCGTTTGCGCTAGAAAAGGCTTGCTGGTACATTTGGCGACCGTGGAACTCACCGAGGGAAGCACCGCTAGTTCTGTTATCAATCCATCTCCGTACATTTTTACGTTTGTGCGAGGTGAATGTGTCGGCAGAGTGGAACCCCTCGAAGACGCACAAGTTATGGACGCACCGGGTGACACGCACTGTCCCAGTTCCCATACGCTCAGTGCTGTTTCCACGTCCTATTTGTCACCTGCTGATGTGTTTGCTTCCTCCACTGCTGACAACCTCACATCGGTCCAACGTTCTCAGCTGCTGTGCCTGTTGGAACAGTTCCGTTCTTCTTTCGATGTCGGACAAACTTCTCTCGGCCGCACCTCCGCTGTTACGCATCGCATCGACACTGGTGCCAAACCACCACTGCGGCAACGTCCATATCGCGTGTCTTCCGCAGAACGTCGGGTCATTAATGAACAAGTCGACGATATGCTTCGACGCGGTTTTATTAAGCCCTCGTACAGCCCATGGGCGTCTCCTGTTGTTCTCGTCGCGAAGAAGGACGGTTCTGTGCGGTTCTGTGTGGTCTACCGACGGCTCAACAAGATCACGCGCAAGGATGTTTATCCGCTACCGCGAATAGACGACGCGATTGACAGCCTACAAGGAGCAGAATTCTTTTCATCTCTTGATTTGCGCTGGGTATGCTGGCAAGTACCCATGACTGACGACGCTCGACCTAAGACAGCCTTTGTCACGGCCGACGGCTTGTACAAATTCAACGTCATGCCGTTTGGTCTGTGTAATGCGCCCGCGACCTTCGAGCGCATGACGGACACCGTTGTGCGCAACTTGAAATGGCACACGTGCTTTTTACCTGGACGACGTCGTCGCTTTTGCTCGGAACCTCTCCAAGCATCTCCAACGTCTGCGGCATGTTTTGACAGGTTTGAGCAACGCCGGCCTTCAGGTCAATCACAAGAAGTGCCGTTTTGCAGCACGGCAGCTGACAATCCTCAGCTACATCGTGTTCAAAGACGGAATCCTTCCCGATCGGACCAAGCTTCGGGCCGTGGCCGAATTTCCCAAACCTACGTCCGTGAAAGAACTGCGCAGTTTCGTAAGACTGTGTTCGTACTTTCGACAATTCATACGAAATTTTGCCACCATCATATCGCCGCTGACGAAACTCCTTGGAAGTAACGGGCCCCTAAATTAGTGGTCGTCCGAGCGCGACGACGCGTTCGCAAAGCTCCGTCGTATGTTGACGTCTCCTCCCATACTACACCACTACGACCCTATGGCCCCAACGGATGTACACACGAACGCCAGCGGTGTAGGCCTCGGTGCTGTCCTTGCGCAGCGCAAACCAGGGTTCCCCGAATACGTCGTCGCTTATGCAAGTCGTACGCTTACGAGAGCCGAGACCAATGAAACCGTCACGGAAAAAGGGTGCCTGGCTATCATCTGGGCTCTTGCAAAGTTTCGACCTTATTTGTATGGTCGCCCATTTGATGTCGTCACCGACCATCATGCACTATACTGGTTGTCATCGTTGAAAGATCCCTCAGGCCGTCTCGCCCGCTGGGCGCTTCGCCTCCAAGACCACGATATCGGCGTGCTGTACAGTAACGGACGCCAGCATGCTGACGCCGACGCCCTTTCGCGCTCCCCCTTGCCTGACGCCAACGCCCTCTGCTCAGTATCCTTCATTGCCGTTTCTTCCATCGACGTTCACACCATCGCTACGCAACAGAGCAAGGATAAATGGATCGCCTCCCTGACCGACTTGCTCACTCATCCGTCGCCAACACCATCTACTCGCGCGTTGCGTCGTCAAGCCCACCATTTCGCCATTCGTGACGACCTACTGCACCGACGGAATTAGAACGCCGACGCCCGCCAGTGGTTACTAGTGATACCCTGTAGTCAGCGTTCTGAAATATGCTAGTCATTCCACACTGATCCGCAATGCGCGTACTCTGGGGTATCCAAAACTTACCACCGCATTCGACAACGATACTTCTGGTAGAGTGTACTAGAACAGGGGAGTGCTCGGAACGGCCGCAGCACCATTGTACAGAAAGTGAAGCCCAAACAGGGACAATCCACCTGCAGCGCTGCGATCGGTAGTCTGCAATGTGTCGTCGTTTAAAAGAGCTGCGCGCGGCTCCGGCAAAGTGGTGCAGGGGTAGAATACCCGCTTCCCACTCAAAAGGCCCGGGTTCGAATCGCAGCTGTAGGTGGTGGGTTTTTATTCTTAGTGTCACCTATTATAGCTGTGTTGGTTTTTTACTTTCTTTCTTAAAACTAGTTTCTTTTGCTACGTATTAGTACAAAAAGTAACGTAAAATGTGAAATCTTGTTTCGACTCTCGTCTTCGCGAAAATCTTGGAGGCCATACTTTACCTTTTTTGTTCAATCCCGGGCGGTGGCGCTGCAAATAACTGCGCTCGCTCTCAAACTTCTTCTGTTTTACTTCACATCTTGCGTTACTTTTTGAAATAACACGTAGCAACTTAAGCTAGTTTTAAGAAACAAAGGAAAATCAATACAGCTAGAAAAGGTGACACTAAGAATAAAAACCCACCATCTGCAGCTGCGATTCGAACCCGGGCCTTTTGAGTGGGAAGCGGGCATTCTACCCCTGCACCATTCTGGCGGAGCCGCGCGCATCTCTTAAACGACGACACATTGCAGACTACCGATCGCAGCGCTTCAAGCTGATTGACCCTGTTTGGGCTTCACTTTTCGAAGCTCGTTCCGGGCACTCCCCTGTTCTAGTACACTCTACTTCTGGCGAGGGATGTTCCGTTACATGCAGAACTTCGTTCGCTCGTACCTCGATTGCCAACGCGGAAAACCTGCAGCGCACGTGTCGCCAGCAGGTCTACAACTATTACCTTGCCCTAACCGTCGACTTGGGTGCGTGGGCATTGATTTGTATGGGCCACTTCCTCTGACGTCGGCCGGTAACCGCTAGACCATCGTCGCTGATGACCATCTCACGCAATACGCCGAAACCGTCGCCCTGCCAGCGGCTACAGTGCGCGATGCTGCCTCCTTCGTGCTCCACCAATGCATAGTGCGCCACGGTCCACCCCAGGAGCTTCTCAGCGATCGAGGCCGTGTCTTCTTGTCGGAAGTCGTCGAAGCCATTCTCACAGATTATCATGCCGTTCAACGCAAAAGTACTGCTTGCCACCCGCAGACGAATGCCCTAACCGAGCGTTTTAAACGCACGCTCGGCGACATGCTCTCTGTAGCGTCATCATCATCGCCATTCATCATCATCGTCATTTTCCAACCACCGCGCCGCGTCTCTCGCGAAGCCATGCCTAGCGCTCGAGGCGCGAGCAGTTAAAAACGAGCTCACGCTCCTGGGGGCTGGACGCCGGTAGCCGCTGCCGCTCTGCTTGTACAAGGGCCTTCGAATAAAGTGGCGAGACTTCGGCACGGCCACGTCGGCCGCCTTCACGTCTCCCTCTCGCTACAATTAGTGACCCGGAGAACACGCCCTTCGTCCTCCAGCCCGCAGCCATATGACGACCTCTGCGCTGCGGTGCTGGCCCGCTACGGCGAGACGTACCGCCCGGTACCGGGGACCCGTGAGTTCCGGGTTTCCCCTCCGTCAACGCGAGAGTACCACTCGGCCCGCAGCCCTCCCATGACCACGACCTACCTTCCACGGCTATGACTCCTCCGACCTCACGTCCGGCCACCAGCGCATCGATTCCCGCGCCCGACCACCCGCCCGACGAGGTACAGGAAGCTCCTGCTGCCATCGGCCAGTCCACTGAGAAGTCAGTTTTTTCGACAGCCTCGGCCCATGGTCCTTCAGACGTGTTGTAGATGCTGCCATCTAGAACAAGCCAGAATATATATATATATATATATATATATATATATATATATATATATATATATATATATATATATATATATATATATATATATATATATATATAGGTATAATACAACGGAGGCGTTGTCAACAGTGATATAAATATTTATTTCCCAACAGTTTCGGAAGGGGCCCTCCCTTCCTTGGGTCCTCGATAACCAACAGTCGAGGTCCTGGTAGAGTTTGAACTCTACCAGGACCTCGATAACTCTGCGCGCAATCTCCGCCTCCGTGAATATTTTCATGATCGGAAAGACAGTCCAGGCGAGAATAGATTGATTGGTGGTGACAAATCGTGGTGTCCAAGTGAGCAGAGGGACAAACACCTTGATATGTATATATCAGCTGTCCAAAAAGATATAATCAGGGCGCACGAAAAAAATCGGCCATCTCGCAACAACCTATCAAAGTCAGAACTAAAAGCACTCGATGAACTCCGAAGAAACGCCGACATTACCATCAAGCCTGCTGATAAAGGGGGTTGCATAGTAATTCTAAACACGTCGGATTACCTAAAAGAAGGGGAGCGACAGTTATCAGACACAAACTTCTACAAAGAACTTCCAAAAGACCCGACTCCCGAATTTGAGAGTGTGATAAAAGCAACGCTAAATAATCTCCGCCGGGAGGGGAAAATTACCGCCAAAATCTTAAAAGCGATGTTGCCGGCCCATTCTGTTCCCGGTCGCTTCTATCTACTCCCTAAAATACACAAAGCAGGCAATCCGGGACGTCCGATAGTATCCAGTAACAGTACATCAACAGAAAATATATCAGAATTCATTAATTCCCTGATAAAAGACATCCCACCGACTTTTCCCTCTTACCTAAAGGACACAAACCATTTCATCCGCGAAACTTCTAGTCTCAGCATCCCAACTGATAGCTTCCTGGTGACCATGGACGTCGGCTCACTGTACACTAACATACCCCACCGCGACGGAATTTGACTCATCGACCGGTGTAAGTGGCGAGGTACTGTCTAAACTTCTCGATCTTGTACTAAACCATAACCATTTTGAGTTTAATGGCAAGCACTTTCTTCAGGTCAGTGGCACTGCAATGGGCACAAAAATGGCCCCGAACTTTGCGAGCACCTTTATGGCATCTCTTGAAATCCCATTTATTGAGGGGCGCGTCTTGAAACCTTTGTATTACAGAAGATTCTTGGACGACATATTCATTATATGGAACCACGATGAGGGGAGCCTTCAACAGTTCATATGGGATTTCAACGAGCTCCACCCATCGATTAAATTCACGCATAGCATTTCTAAAACTAGCATTAACTTCTTGGACGTGACTGTTTCTGTCAAAAATGAACGCCTTTCAACAAACCTTTACAGAAAGCCTACAGACCAGCAAATGTACCTACATTTCAACAGTAGCCATCCAAGACATTGCAAGACGGGCATTCCATATTGTCAGGCCTACCGGTATCGAAGAATATGCACCGATATACAGGAATTTGACAAACACGCAGAACGCCTAAAGAATTCCCTATGACAACAAAATTATCCCGAAGACATTATTGACGATGCCATACTACGTGCTCGCAACGTGAACCGGAATGACATAATTAAGGAGCCAAAAACAGTATCCAAAACAACTTCCCAAACAAATCTTGCACTAACTTGCTCCTCACGGTGCCACGAGTTAACAACATACTTTCCCGCCACTTCAACATAATTAGGCAAAGCAAACGACAGACTTCCATATTCGCGGAGCCACCTCGCGTGGTGTACCGCAGGGATAAAAACCTGAAGGACATTCTTGTCAGAGCAAAAACAAACCCCGCCAAAATTGAGCCAGAGTGCCGCCCCTGCGGAAAAGCTCGTTGCAAGGTATGCCCACACATGGTCACAACGCGTGAATCAAAGGCAAGCTTCTCAGATTTCAAATTCAACATCACCCAAAACCTAAATTGTGACTCCAGCAATGTGATACACATGTTACATTGTAACGTCTGCGGGCAAGAATACATCGGCCAAACGGACACGCCATTTCGGCTGCGGTTTAATAATCACCGGTACCACGCCACTTCACTGCCGAAGCTACCCTTATCCAGACATCTGCGCTTACCAAACCACAGCTTTGAAAATATCAGCGTAACTCTTACAGTCCGGTTTCCAAAACACGCGCGCGCGCGAACAACGTGAGGCATATTTTATCTTTAAATTTAGAACATTAACAGCCGGCATCAATGAGGACCCTGGAAGACTCTCCTGCCTCCGAGAGATAAGCCAAAATGAATTTGGCAACACGGAATCATAATTGGGACCATGCCTGTTTCTTGACTGGCTCGTACGAGTGCAGTGTCGTTTACTTTCTTGCTTTTCTTTTCTCCCCTTTTTTTGTTTATTTTTTGTTCATGTTTTTTCACTACTTGTACAATGTAAAGTGCTTACGCTCCTCTACCACTTGGAGCCTATTCACAGGGAGCGGGTGAAGATGAAAGGCGGTATGCCGACCCATTAAGGGGACGCTCTTCCCTCAGGTGCCTCATTCTGCCCTCCGCGGCGACAACAATTTTGGGTGGCCCTGCGCCCGACGCGAACCGAGAAACACCTTCCACGACTTCATGCCATACACAGTTAGCGTTTTTTTTTTCCTCGCCTCGTTTTCTGACTTCGTCGGTGTTCTTCTCTCTCCTATTTCTCTTTTTTTCTTTTTCCCTTTTCTTTTTTTTTCTCGTCATCTATCTCCCCCACTCTCTCAAATGTCCTTGAAGGCGAGAGAGCGACGCGGCAAGAAGCAAGACCGAACTTCGACATCAGTTTTAACTCATCCCCCGAAGAAGGGAGGGCCCCTCCCGAAACTGTTGGGAAATAAATATTTATATCACTGTTGACAACGCATCCGTTGCATTTACCCATTACCCGAGAAGAACTGGCCCATTGAACCATATCTACACTATATATTTACATATATATATATATATATATTATATATATATATATATATATATATATATATATATATATATATGTATATATATATATATATATATATATATATATATATATATATATATATGTATATATATATGTGTGTATATATATATATATATATATATATATATATATATATATATATATATATATATATATATATATATATTCTAGTGAACCAGAGAGAGAACGCTCTTTCGTCGGGCAAGCTGTTGAAACCTGTCGTCGTCTTTCTCTAGATCGCCCAAAGCGTGGTGTTGCTCTTCGTCACCACACTCGGCCATGACTGCGAGCGCGCTGAGTTGGTCCTGGACACGTTGCGACTTAGCTTGAGAAGTCTCAGCGTACTCTGACGGGCCGAATCGACTTTGCCGTCGTGGTCGAAGTTCTCGGCCACGCTGGCATCCGGCATGGAAAGCTACCGATGGCAACTCTGGCGGGTGCCATTGGCTGTGCCATCGAAGTCGTAGGTTTCGCTGAGGACTCTTGCTGCACGAAAGAGCAAGGTAAATGAGACTGTAGGCGGCGTACAAAACGAGTCGGTAGTCCCGATCGCGACTGGTCAGAGTGTGCTGGTGTGGTAGTATGCTACGTATCCGCGAACCGAGAGGCACACTCAGCGTCGGCGTGCCACGCGACTTGTGTTCTGGCACCTCCGCTGCCATAGGGCCAGTGCACCACGGATATCGGAAACCAGTAGGTGTTAAGTAAATTCCACGTGAATTCAAGCCGAGTATGTCATGCCAACAGGGGCCAGATGCCGTGCCAGGTGAAACATACTCGGGCTGCATGGGCAGTTCTCGGCTAACAATGGCTTCAGCCATCCTCGTCGTCATGGCTTCGTTGACCTCGCTAAGCACCCTTCTGGAGTTGGAAGCGATGTCGTAGGGAAGAGACGCAGGCGGTATGGGAAGGTCTTTGTGAAAATAGTGCTTTCTTTTATCTGGGGTTCATTGACCGAGAGTTGCATGGAATGGCAGCCTCCTTGTGCCTCCCATGCCTGCGCTGACAACCAAGGATGTTGCATCAACAGCTCACCAAGCCTCTCGCTCCTGATGTCCGTAGGTAGGTCAGCGTCCCGGTATGGCGTCCCTGAGGCGACCGGAGCCATCGCCTCTGTGTGCTGTAACAATGCTGAACTTGGTGGTGGAATTTGCGAGTCTGACGGATGAAAAGTTTTGTCGGCCGCTGACAGTGGTGTAGCGTTCATCCGGTTATCAAAATCCGTTGGCTGGTCTGTTACCTTGACCGACCAAGGGAAAGGAACAGGCATCTTCATGTCTTCAAGCGAAGACGTCCACGAGGGCAGCGTCACAGACTTCTGCAGATGCAAGGAGGTCTCGGCCTGTGGTAGCAACGGTGTCGTGTCCGACACGTATGCAGAGTACGAGACACGAAATGGTGAGCACGACCACGGTCCGCTGCTTACACGAGGGCAACTTGGAAGCCGTCTGTCGTGCGCAGTTTCAGGCTCGAGTAGATGGCCTTCGCGAGCTTCGTCCTCGGTAACAGACGCGTCAGGTTCATTGGTGGCATGGACAACGTTCCTTAGATGGAGACACTCGCAACGCCGACGGCCTACGAGCACGTAAAGGTGGCTTCAGCCTTGAGGTTCTGTTGACGTAGACTGCGCCATTGTAGTGAACCAGACAGCGACAACACCCTTTCGTCGGGCAAGCTGTTCTAATATGTCGCCGTCTTTCTCAACATCGCCCTAACTCCCCGCGCGTCCAAAGCCCGGTGTCGTTCTTCGTGATCACAACATTTATATATATATATATATATATATATATATATATATATATATATATATATATATATATATATATATATATATATATATATATATATATATAGAGAGAGAGAGAGAGAGAGAGAGAGAGAGAGAGAGAGAAATGTATACGCTTTCTAAAATGTTTATTTGTGGACGTTTCGATCGGAGAGCGATCTTTTTCCAGTCGAAATTTACCAGGTCTCCATGCGCTTTTATATCATCGTGCTCAGAGCCGATAGAGAGAAAGAAAAAGTGAAAAAGAAAGTAAAGAAAAGGTTAAAGAAAAGGTAAAGAAAGTGAAAGTGTTACAAAAAACATTTTTGAGGAAAGAGAAGACAGAGTCCCGAAGAGACCACGTGTACATACTTTTTCTTCCCCAGGAAACATGTGGTGATCGTATGTCCAAGTATGTGCACGTGGTCTGTTCGCGACTCTCTTTTCTTTCCCCTCAAGAACGTTTTTAACTTTCTTACTTTCTTTTCAACTTTCTTTTAACCTTTTTTTACTTTTTCTCGATGATAGAAAACCGCATCGAAGCCTGGTAAATTTCGCCTTGAAGAAGACCGGTCTCCGATCGAAACGTCGCCAAATAAACTTTTTTAGAAGCGTATGCCTTTTTCCTATTTACTTTACGGCAACCGAACAGACTCTTCTTATTATATCTAAGCAGCATTCGTCACAACATGGGTTGCCCGCTTCGGATGCCCTACCAAGATCGTGACTGACAGAGGACAGCAATTCGAGTCTGCCCTCTTTCACAAACTCCTACGCTTGCTTGGCACGCTTCGTCTTCGCACGGCTGCCTACCACCCCCAGACCAGTGGCCTCGTTGAGCGCTTCCATCGACAGCTCAAGGCAGCACTGGTTGCCCAGGGCACGCCATCACAATGGGTTCAACGTCTGCCACTGGTACTTCTGGGTATCCGGTGCGCCTTGAAATCGGACTTCACGTCCGGGTCACCAATTTGTGGAGCACACATAAGAAAACCACTCGACACGTCCTTCTAGCGCCGAAGCCTAAAACCAACTAACTTTTTCTTTATTTTTCTGCGTCCCTCGCGCCAGCCTTGCTGCCGCGCCGCACGAGGTCACGTCCGACCTCTTCTTTATTCACTGTGCAATCCCGTCGATGTCGGTGGCGCTACATATATATATATATATATATATATATATATATATATATATATATATATATATATATATATATATATATATATATATATATATATATATATATATATATATATATATATATATATATATATATATATATATATATATATATATGCAGAGAGAACTGTTCAGAAGAACATTATTCCGAAGCGCGTGACCGGGAATTCTAAGCTCCGGCTCCTCGGGCGCGAAGCGTGAAACCCTTCAATCACTGCGGCACACAGTATGCCTTCTCCAGCACATAAAGGACAAGCTATTTATATAAGCTATGTGCGGCTAGCGGTACGCAGACCTCTGAGGGGCTTCTGCGTGGCAGGGACTTGTTCACTATCGCCCGAGAGATGACTCAAAGGGCGCGCTCTCAAATAGCTGCGATGCGCACCTCCGCCCTGTATTTTTACATACCGGGCGTAGCGCTCGCGCTCTCGAAGGGAAGGATTGTACTTGCGCTTCCAGTGTAATGACTGCGTTAAAGCCATAATCCGCCCGAAGGTCACTTCGCTCGTTGCAGTGGCCATGTTTGCGAAAGGAGTGCGCTGTTAGTCTTGCTTCGTATGATGTTCAAGCTTGTTACTATCACATTCATTTGGTTTTTTTTTTTTTTTTTTTATAAGGGGTACTTATCAGGCGGATTATACACCTATAATGTTGCCACTTTAACCCGCCTGAAAGATTTCTTGGCTGCAGAGGCACACATCGTTATTCAAAATGACAACAGATTTAGATACATTTTCGAGGTGCATGAACACCTGCTGGCTTCTTTTAAAGTCTGTCGTGTAACTCTGACTAACAAGTCAAAGGCTCGGGCAGGGGTGAGTTCTACCAGATGTTGATGAGAGAATTCAAATGAGAGTTCTACAGTTCAAATTAGATCATCAAAATTGATCCATTTGTTCAATTTTCTACTGGTATGCTATAGTTAGCGCCCTAATTTGTGACCTCAGGGAAGTTCGAGCGCTGTGCTTCATAGAGAACATACAGCAGAACATTTTGTACAAAGTATCAATGCGTTACAGCACTGGCGTTTTCTCCGCGGTGCACAATGAGGGAATGGGTTTGAGTTGCTACTATAGCGCTATTACTGTGATTATTTAGTCGAAAGCCTTGGGTGCCTCATCAAACACGAAAACCGCCGTTGGCGTTGGGGTAAAAAAGTAGTAAAAAACATGGTTGGTCCCTCCGTCATAGCAATCGGAATAACACGAAAGTAAACGTGCCCTTACAGAATTATCTTAATGTCCAATGTACATTAATATAAGCGAGTTTGCACAATTTATATTGACGTCTGGCAACTATAGCACCGCTTAACGTGGATGCACTCACTTTGATGATTGGTGGTACATCTCCATCCCGACGACTAACGTCCATGTTAAATGATTAAACAAACCCTTGCTGTAGCTGTCGTAGTTAACGGTGAAAGCGCAATCAGAGATCGAGGTGTGATAGCCAGAAGAGCGTCGGATATTGGACGCAGAACTTGGTCGCCATCCCGCGGCATGTTAAAATGTGATTGAACACCACGGCCAGACTAGAGGGAAACGCAACGCGCGTTGTGCCGGCCCGATAGCCCGGCCGTGATTTTTCTCGGGGTGAGGGCGTGAGTAGGGAACGCGGTGTTACAGCAAGGTGAGCCAGGCGCGCGTCGCAGAGATATTTTAAAGACGATAGTCTTTCTTGGGGAACTAAAACGCAGAAATTTTGGTCTGTCTTTCTGTCTGTCTGTCTTTCTGTTTGCCGGCACGTCACCCGATTCAGCCACCTGGCCAAAGTTGAACCACTTGCTTACCGCCCACCCATCTTGAACAGGTACGGCTGTTCATACTTGTGAACGTTGTCGATCAAAAAGTAAATATTACGCATATCTGAGGCGCAACATCATTAGGTAAGTATTAGGTGGTGTGTTCCTTCAATAGAAAATACGTAGATACGCAATTTTAAAGACCCTAGTTTCTTAAGCTGCGCTGAAAATGCGAATGCGCTGAAACGTGTCTTCCTCCGTGCCCTCTGCACAAGCTCATGTTGTGTTTCGGTTTCGGTTCAGTATTGCATTGTACGAATGACAGGGGGCGCCGCTCTGGCATTTCTGTTTTACCCAGGCGACGTGTAAATAAGAGTTTGTGGAGAGTACTCGTTGAGTGCGGACGTTTCTTCTCCTTCGGCGCATCGCGCCAAACAGCGTGTTCGGGCTGGCCGGCGTCCCCACCGGTCGCGTTGGTCACCGCCGGTCTTCGCCTGCCGCTGCGCCGGGACTACCAGCCCGCAACACAGCACTCATGTTTCCCGACGTATTCCCAGATGGCGTCCATATCTCACTCAGCGCCTCTTCTATCGCCTTTAGACGACATTTTTTGGTTTGGATTAGCGTGATGCTATGAGCGAGACCGACGCTTTTACGACGCTTCAGAGCCATATGCTCTGCGACGCTTGGGCTAAAGTCGCCACCTCGCTGTGTGTTGAGGCATTGACAAAATTTAACTTCTATTGAAAACGCGCCGAATGGGACGGACGTATGACGCGTTGCAGGTGCTAATCGCGGAGACCACAGTAGTGACGATTTACTTTACCTTACCGCTCCCAGAGGGCAACACCACCCGGCTGACCGGGAAAGTGGTAGATATAAAAGGCGCGTTTGTAAAGCTACTAGGGTCCGTGACTGTGGCGCAGTGGATAGCATGCCCGGCATATGTTGTTGGGGACCGAGCCGTCGTGGGTTCGATGCCCGTAGACGGAACCCTTTTTAGATGCGAAGTATCTTATGGCGTAGTTCAATCCGGTGGTGGTGGTGGTGGTGTGCGGCGTGACCGGAACCCATGCACATACCCTCTCCACTCACCCTCTCCCCTCCCCCTCTCCACGTCCCCTCCCCACTTTCTCTCTCCCCTCCCCCTCTCCACTTCGCCTCTCCCATTTACCCTCTCCTTTCCCTCTCTCCCCTCCCCTTTCCACTCTTCATCTGAAACGCGGGCTAGACATGCCGAAATTCTCTCCTGCGCAACGCCGCGATGAGCACCAGTGCATGCGCGTCCCCTCCCCCTCTCTCTCCTCTCCTACGCTGCCCCTCTCTCGCACGCCTGCCGACTGCGTTCCCCGCTCGCCCAGTGATAATTAACGGCCAGGCTAGAGGGAAGACAACACGCGCGTAGCGTTCCTCTTCGCGTTCCACGACGCGAGGTCGGTAGCATGCCCAAAGAACGCCAACGGAACGCTATCGTGCAAGTGCTCCGGCTTCGCATCGCCTCATGGTCCCCTTTAGCGGGAAATGGCGTAATTTTTTCTTTGCCATCTAATCGTGTATATTTTTTCGACATCATTTCCGCGACCGAAATACGTCACTGAAGTCTTCGTGGAACCCGGCTTAAAACACTTTCGTGTTAAAAAAATCACCATCACGTGAAAAAAAAATCATCATCACCATATGATGTCACCATGACGTCACATATTCCCAGAAGTTGTTGCGTCATCATGACTTTACTATAATGTCACATAACGTGACGTCGCATGATGACGTCATCACAGGACATGGTCATGTGATGGTCAAATGTGGGCCATTGCGAAACCACGTTAGGTGCAGAAACCTTCCTGAGGGGGACGCAGGAGGATCGATAAATCGACTGTGAAGACGGCTTTCACCTTGGAGTGGACTTAGGAAAATGCATAAGGGCCCAGTGAGGTTTTGTTATTATTATTATTATTATTATATGTTTCAACAATCATACTTTTATTGAGCTGGCGTGCAGGCTGATATTGCTATGTGTTCAGTACACAGCAGCTGGAATAATTTTGAGACGATAGAGCTGTCCCAGTTTGTTGAGTGGGAGCAGAGGAGTAAAACGTTTATTTCTGGTCTTTATTGATCACATGTGCTGCATGCACTGGGAAATGTTGATCGGAGTTCAGATGCCCCGCAAGAGAAAAGAGATATGGGTGTTTGGACAGCCGATCTTTATGTTGCGTGCTTCAATCGATCGCTTTTTTGGACAATGTGACACGTCCAAAGATGGAATTAGAGTGATCGAAGCAGGCTCCTCAACTGGGTTCTAGCAGGTGGTCTTACTTGTCGAAATTCAGTTGGTACCAGTAACATCACCGACCGGAACCCAGTGTACAGTAAAAACCGATCGATAAAACGAATTTCTTCCGTTTTTCTTGAACTTTTGGTGCCTGTGATAAGGTTCACTGTGCATATTTAGAGATTAAACTTCACTCTGCACGACACTTTACTTGCAGCGATGGCAAACGACTCAGATTAGATGATCGAATGATTAACAATGCGTACATAAAAACTTTCGCCAGAGAGTGCTCCCCCCCGCCTCGCCCGGACTTTTAATAAAGTTTATTCACTCACTCAGTGAGTTCTCTGGAAGGAAAGTCTTCAACATTACGCCTGGCGTGTACATGCCCGACTAGCCGATTCTTGGTGGCATTCATCCTCTATTTGACTATTTTCTAGATGCTGCCCACGTTCTGTCTTCATACGTGTTCGTCAACAAGGCCAATTCATTCCTCCCGCTAACCCCCTCCTTTTTTTGTTATTACGCTACGCTCACCCCTATCGCAGACTATACTTGCACCAGAAGGCGCTGCAGCTGTATTATTGATTACAGCACGGCCAGGTTCTCTTTTTCTTTCCTTCAAGGCAGCCCTGCGCTCTGAATTCTTCGCCAGATCAAAGTGCAGACTCGGACGATACGGAGCTGGCAAAACGAAAAAGCCGTGCGTCGACGTTGCCTGTGAATACCAGAGAATGAAGGCACTGGTCCTTGTGGCCACCGCAGGACTCGTCCTCACAGCGAACACATTAAGCAAGTACGTCTGCTGGTGCAACTTTCGTCTTCGCTCTTTCTGCACCTAGCTTACCTAAATATATGTACATTTAAACGTGGGAAAGCTCCCACGTTTAAATGTACATATATACCCCATAAAGTGGACGGGGGGATGGCCGCCGCGGTAGCTCAGTTGGTAGAGCATCGGACGCGTTATTCGAAGGTCGCAGGTTCGGTCCCTGCCCGCGGCAAGCCATCTTTTCGTCCACTTTTCTTTCTTCACAATTACCTTACATTTACTACTAAAAACATCCCCTATACTTTCCTTGGCATTATTGTCTGTTAGTTCTCATTAATATTGTGTATAACAAAGAAAACGAGCCCTTGAAATTAACACTTCTTTCCTTCATATATATATATATATATATATATATATATATATATATATACGCAGTGAAACAGACGCGCGTACGAAGCGATTTATTGACGTTTCGGCCGCGGGTCCGGCCTTCATCGGAGAGTCTCTGATGAAGGCCGGACCCGCGGCCGAAACGTCAATAAATCGCTTCGTACGCGCGTCTGTTTCACTGCGTATATTTACCGGACCTATAATCATCTTTTCTCGACATATATATATATATGTATATATATGTGTGTCTGTGTGTGTGTGTGTGTGTGTGCGTGCGTGCGTGCGTGAAAAATCAAGCACGTAGGAAAACCCGCAGAGCAAGGACTGACGTTTGAGCCGCGGGATGGCTGCAATATATAAATATATATATAACCCCCTGTACCAGCTGCAAGTGGGTGGCTGAATGTGTTTTATTATCGCTCTTAGCTGTAAATGGCAGCAGGCTACACTTACCGTGATTCGCGCTTCAGGTGGCAAATGGAAGAGGATTGGAGTTTCATCGGCCTGGATCAATCTGCCCAACGGCGGTTTCTTGACCTCATAATGGCCAAGAAGAACGCATCGAATGAGTCCAGTGTGCCAGCAGGTAACTTGAACCAACAATTGCTGCAGATGAACAACGTGTCCGGCTAATTCTTGGCGCACTATGCTCGTTACTGCATACTGAAGGTGTTCTCAAGTAGGCATGTTTTGCACCGAGTTCTAAAGATATGCTATCACTTGCCTATAACCGTACAGATTTGAAGAGATGCTATCTATTATAATTGGCTCATTACGACCCATTCATTTATTAATTTGTTACGCTTGAGCATATGTGAGCCTATTTTGAACATTCGTCGTGCAGGTATGTCAAGCTAGGTGATAAAAGTTTGCACAGAGCTTAGAATGCGGTCAGCGACACAGCATTCACACAAGATACCAAGGATAAGCGAGCGGATACCTTCGATGGAACAGTCGGTGCTCTGAAGTGGCGTTGACGGTTCAGAAGGTACAGTTGCACGAATAGTGGCTCTCCCGCATGAGACAACGTGCGCTTACGCGAAATACAGGCTCAGTTCGTGGAACTATGTATTCATTTACAAATTAGGTTATGGCCAATGCAGCATACACACCACATGTACTTGACAAATGGATTAGACCCAGACAAGCAATTGGAAACACTTCTCCTCGATGCCCACATTGTCAAGAATTATGCAGAGCAGATTTACACCACCTCATTTGGATTTGCTAAGCTTTCTCGCGAGGAAGAACACGCATCCAACACTTGCCACGCGACGACATAAGCGCTTTAGGGAACGTACTGCAGTCGAATGATGAAGCACAAAAGCACTTGCGAGCTATGCTAGTACAAGTGGCCTGTTTCGAGTGGTGTAATAGAGGTCGACCATCTCGCGCGAGAGCGACTCCATTGAACGTATACCGAAAACGGATTCACACCAAGTGATGCTAATTTGTTGTACATATGCTGTTCACCCAACAATCCCTTTCCCACCTATTCCCAAACTGCGGCCGAGCGCCTTCCCCTCCTGCGAAATAAAGGTTCAATTCATTCATTCATTTACAAATTTATTGATTTATTTGCTACAAGCACCGTCGGGGTAAAGCAGCACAACAGCACACCAGAGTTGGGCCAACCTTGGCCCAACGTTGGCAAATATTGGCCAACATAGCGCATCTTCAGTGGACTTGGCGGTTAGTGCGTCAACGAAATTGCATCGAGTGAGTGCTTTCAACTTCGGGAGGTCCTACTTCAGCACGACATTGGCAACTTAAGAACACAGCTATATGTAGCAATAGCCAACGTAGAGCTATCGACAGTATTCCAATTGTGGGAAACGTGCTACACTCTAGAAATAGGAGAGTGCCGGGCACTCTCCTTGGGAGACCATATTCTTGTCCCATATTTTACTCTCTTTTGCAGAGTAAATCACCTTTTTTTTGAGCCAGAGTATAGTAATGCCCCCAGAAAGGATTGTAGTACTCCACCTCAACAGAGTAAGATAACTCGGGCCGAAACAGAGTAGCTGGACCGCTCCGAAAGGAGTAGTAGTACACCTCAAGAAAAAAATAGCATATCTCGGGCCACAACTGGGCCTTAAATTTTCTTTTGACATTTTATTCATGCGTAGATCGTAGTGATGACGTAATAAAGAGCACTACGACAAAAAAAAGACGTTAGAAAAAAGTCACAGTTTCGCCGCCAGGGCGAAACAATGAATGCGATAGCAAGAAAAGCGGCCCGTGATGAACGCGCTGCTACGCTGCAGAAACATCTACCCCCCCGGCAGCAACTACCGCGCGAGCGGACAGCGGAAGGGCAAGGTTCTCCCTGCGCAAATAGTAGAAGAAGCGAGCGAGCTGGCCGACGACTTTTAAATGCGCCCTTTGCGCTCCTCGCGCCATCTCGCTGGTAATGAAGAAACGCTTATAAGCGCCTGCCGTCTCTGAGCCCTGCCAGCGGTAAAGAGTGTATATAACGCTCGCCGTTAGCTACTTGAAGGGCTTGTGCTTTGTGGCGTAATGGTTAGTGCCACGCGCTGCGAAGCGAGAGGTCGCTGATTCGATTCCGCGCTTCCGAAGCGTTTTTCTGAATTATTTTTGTTTGGGACTTTATATATATATATATATATATATACGCAGTGAAACAGACGCGCGTACGAAGCGATTTATTGACGTTTCGGCCGCGGGTCCGGCCTTCATCAGAATACAATGCATGGCATGAGTCCAGTTTATATACGTGTGCATATCAGAAAGAAGAAGATATGAAACTTACATGAAAGGCGATATATTGGCTTACAAAAACGCATGTCACTCGCTTTGAAGTGCACCAGATACATGTGTAAAACGATTACATTTTGCGGGCACGCCGTTTATAAGTACGAAACATGAAACGCATAGCATGGCATGGAGCACGACCGGTAATAGCAAGCTGCAAAAAGAAACAAATATTTAAAGATAACCAGACAAAGAGCTATACACAAGACGCTGTTGAATAGGTGCTGCGTAACAAACTCATACAAACGATATACTGAGCAACTCACAGTAACTAGACAAAGTGATACAGATTACACAGATAGGCAACTCAGTCTTCCTACGTTTTCATTCAGACCAGAGGCGACGGTATCAAACTTATAAATGAGGAATGATTCACGGGCTTCTCTATCATAATTTGTGCGGAAATTAGATTCGAGTAATGTGACTTGTAGATTTTCAAAAGAGTGGTTGGGGAGGTGCACGTGTCTTGAAATAGGCAGGTGGGGCAAGGTGTTAGCATGAGATTTATGATTGTTAAAACGCAGTCTAAAAGGCCCTTCTGTTTGCCCAATGTACTGTTTTTTGCATAGCACGCATTCGATCATGTATATTACGTTTTTAGTGTCACAATCGAAATTGCCTTTGATACTTAAAGAAAAGTTCGAACCTGTACTAGTGACTTGTCGCGATGTGCACATGTATGCGCATACGCGGTTTTCGGCAAGGATGGCATCCGATCGTGTCAGGACAGTCTTTTTTCGATGATGATGCTGCTAGTATGTCTCGGATGTTTTTAGCCTTGCGATACACTGCTTTAGGCGGTTCTGCAAAAATGGTTCTGAGGCGTTCGCTTTGCATTAAAATACTATGGTGCTTTCGTAGCACATCAGAAACACGCGGAACTGACGCCGAATGAGTGAGGACAAGGTTTGTCTGGGATGAGGGAGTCGATTTCTTTGTCGTGCACAACAGCGTTTTACGATCATGCATATCGGCGCGTTTTATTGCGTCGTCAATTAATAGTGATGGGTAATTTTGTTTGACGAGAGCGTCTTTTAGTGTTCTGCAATTTTTGTCAAACTCTGATTGTTCGGAACAGATTCTTTTGAACCGCAAGGCCTGACTATAAGGAATGCTAGTCTTGCAATGTTTCACGTGGCTACTATCAAAGTGCAAATACTGATACCGGTCTGTGGGCTTCCTGTAGAGGGCAGTGGATAGCTTATCATTTACTGCTGAAATGCTGACATCCAGGAAGTTAATAGTAGATGCACAGGACACTACAGGCCCCTCAACCAGTGGTCGCCGCTACGAGCTTCGCAGCCGCTCGCAAGCTGTGGAGCGTGGACCGGCAAATTGACTAAAGACTGTGTCTCCCGGTAACAACATCTCGTATCTCGTATCTCTGTTCAAAGGAATTTTTAAGGCTAAGGAAAGTTGTAGAAAAACGAATTCGCAATGATCTACATGTAGATACGTTGAACACCTACTTAACCGCGTCTGTTGCACCAAAGGGCCTCCGTATCATGGTAAAACCTGCTCTGTCTAACATGTCTCAGCGCAATATAGATAGGTGGGACAACATATTAAGAGATGCTTCACTACAACTCACCCAAGTTGCCCTTGATCACTATCGTTTTTCCAGCAAAAAATTCATGAACCAAGAAAATCAAATTTCCGCGAGTTTAAACCTGTCGTCTAGTCAATCCGCCGCGCTAGAGGCATTCGCATCTAAAAAGCGTACTGAAATTAACGCCTTAAAAGCCAAGAAACTGTCCCGTGATGGTGTGTGGTGCCCTTCTGCAAGCCAGAACGACACATGCGATCCCGTCCTTTTACAAACGAAACCTGTAGATGCTTACCCCGACACTTTGTCACCTTCTATCGAGAAATGTTCCGTTCGAGAGCAGAACAATATAGTAAATATTTCGGACATTGTACTAACAGCTGATGAGTGTAGCGTTCTGCGCCGTGGTCTTAATTTCTGTCCAGCCACAGGCGGACACAGTGAATTTCAACTACTTAAAGATTTAGATAATTTTGCCCGCAACTTACGCTTGCGCGAGTTCTTTCATGACCGGCCCAATACAAACGATTCGAAAAGCGCATTACCTTCCGGCAAACGTTGGGTCCCTCCTTCACAACGCGACAGATGCTTAGATATGTACATCAAAGCAGTACAACGAGATGTGCTGCAAGTGTATCAAAACAAAAAACCCTTCCGCCGCAACCTGTCCGCCAGCGAAATGAAAGCACTAGATGATCTGTCCTCCCGCAACGACATCGTCATAAAGCCTGCAGACAAAGGTGGTGCCGTTGTCGTAATGAACAAGTCCGATTATACAGCAGAGGCCCAAAGACAGCTTGCCGATGCGACGTTTTACAAACACCTGGATCATGATCCCACAGAGCAATACAAATCTCTTGTCCAAAGCACTTTGCTAGATCTTGTCAAAAACAAAAAGGTGCCTGACAACGTAATTCAGTCTCTCGTTCCCCTAAGTCCGATCCCAGGTCGTTTTTACCTTTTGCCTAAGATACATAAAATAAACAACCCCGGCCGTCCCATTATTTCTGGTATAGGTACTGTCACTGAAAACTTGTCCAGCTACGTTGATTCCCTGATTAGTAGTATCCCACCATCACTTCCGTCTTACGTAAGGGACACTACCGACTTTGTGTCAGGTATAACCGATCTCACAATTCCTCAAGGTTCTCTTTTGGTCACACTTGATGTGGCGTCCTTATACACTAACATCCCTCATGCACACGGAATCGCGGCTGTCGCCAAGTCCTACGAAGCAGTATCAACCGATAAACTTATCGATAGCAACACATTGGCGACACTGCTAAGGCTTATTTTAGAGCTAAATAACTTCCAATTTGAAGAACAGCACTACGTCCAGGTTAGCGGCACGTCAATGGGTACGCGGATTGGACCCAACTACGCCAATATATTTATGGGCCAGCTTGAAAGTAAATTTTTGCAATCCCGCGAGCTAAAACCTTTTTATTATAAACGTTACATTGATGATATTTTTCTTATTTGGCCACACGGTGAACAGGAGTTGCTTTCCTTCATATCTGACTTTAACGATGCTCACCCATCAATATCATTTTCGCACACGTATTCTGCATCTACTATTAACTTCCTGGATGTCAGCATTTCAGCAGTAAATGATAAGCTATCCACTGCCCTCTACAGGAAGCCCACAGACCGGTATCAGTATTTGCACTTTGATAGTAGCCACGTGAAACATTGCAAGACTAGCATTCCTTATAGTCAGGCCTTGCGGTTCAAAAGAATCTGTTCCGAACAATCAGAGTTTGACAAAAATTGCAGAACACTAAAAGACGCTCTCGTCAAACAAAATTACCCATCACTATTAATTGACGACGCAATAAAACGCGCCGATATGCATGATCGTAAAACGCTGTTGTGCACGACAAAGAAATCGACTCCCTCATCCCAGACAAACCTTGTCCTCACTCATTCGGCGTCAGTTCCGCGTGTTTCTGATGTGCTACGAAAGCACCATAGTATTTTAATGCAAAGCGAACGCCTCAGAACCATTTTTGCAGAACCGCCTAAAGCAGTGTATCGCAAGGCTAAAAACATCCGAGACATACTAGCAGCATCATCATCGAAAAAAGACTGTCCTGACACGATCGGATGCCATCCTTGCCGAAAACCGCGATGTAAAGTATGCGCATACATGTGCACATCGCGACAAGTCACTAGTACAGGTTCGAACTTTTCTTTAAGTATCAAAGGCAATTTCGATTGTGACACTAAAAACGTATATACATGATCGAATGCGTGCTATGCAAAAAACAGTACATTGGGCAAACAGAAGGGCCTTTTAGACTGCGTTTTAACAATCATAAATCTCATGCTAACACCTTGCCCCACCTGCCTATTTCAAGACACGTGCACCTCCCCAACCACTCTTTTGAAAATCTACAAGTCACATTACTCGAATCTAATTTCCGCACAAATTATGATAGAGAAGCCCGTGAATCATTCCTCATTTATAAGTTTGATACCGTCGCCTCTGGTCTGAACGAAAACGTAGGAAGACTGAGTTGCCTATCTGTGTAATCTGTATCACTTTGTCTAGTTACTGTGAGTTGCTCAGTATATCGTTTGTATGAGTTTGTTACGCAGCACCTATTCAACAGCGTCTTGTGTATAGCTCTTTGTCTGGTTATCTTTAAATATTTGTTTCTTTTTGCAGCTTGCTATTACCGGTCGTGCTCCATGCCATGCTATGCGTTTCATGTTTCGTACTTATAAACGGCGTGCCCGCAAAATGTAATCGTTTTACACATGTATCTGGTGCACTTCAAAGCGAGTGACATGCGTTTTTGTAAGCCAATATATCGCCTTTCATGTAAGTTTCATATCTTCTTCTTTCTGATATGCACACGTATATAAACTGGACTCATGCCATGCATTGTATTCTGATGAAGGCCGGACCCGCGGCCGAAACGTCAATAAATCGCTTCGTACGCGCGTCTGTTTCACTGCGTATATTTACCCGGACCTAGAATAATCTTTTCTCGACATATATATATATATATATATATATATATATATATATATATATATACACGGTGCATGACGGCGACGGCAAAAATGAGCCGAGACTGTCCATATATTTGCTATCGCAATGAAATATACGCGAGCGAGGTTCGAACCAACGACATCTTCATGCAGCTCAGATTGCGAGTCCGACACGCCACCGCAACGCCACACTGGAAGACTGGAAGACGACATATGCAGTCTTTCTCGTTCATGTTGTCAGTGATCTGTCTTCTTTTTCTTGTTTAGAAACGCCGATTTGATTGTCTCCGTGCATGCGACAACCAAACAGAAGGTAGTTCATTTGTTTGTTTTGTGCTTCCCGGTATCAGAACGTCAATGCGGCATGTTTCTCAGTAAACAAGATAAGCGGAACAGAAGATAATAATAATAATAATAATAATAATAATAATAATAATAATAATAATGTTTATTTCTCATCAATACATTTGATGAAGGATAGCTGCAGGTAAAAGCTGCTCTCCGAAAGAGGCAGCTTGACAAGGGCCCAGCCACCTTTGCAATTGGATGTGCGGCATTCGCATTGACTCGCTAAGCAGTTAGTTATTTCTGTGTAGACAACGTTGTACTTCTGAACTGCACACTGAACACTTCCGTTTTCGTCACCCCCTTGGACATATTTTCGGTCATTATTTTTCACGTTCCGTGGCTACAGCCGTAATAGCCCACTCTAGCCGTACGGACCATTTAGCTTAGGGCAGCGTACTCTGGGCGCGACGTTCGTAGCGAAAAACGTGGATATATAAATACGACAAATTTATTAAGCGTTCGAATGTAGTTTCGATTGTGACCGACACCACGAGGTGATATTCGGTTATTTAACTACACAAAGCCAAAGCTAAAAACGCGGATATTAGGCCTTATCCCAGTGCCTTCTAGTACACTGAAAATCACCAGGAGGCGCTAGAAACGCTGCTTTCTTTTGTTAGTCGTCTCCAGCGCCAAGACAAATACAATGCTCTCTACTTGTATATACGTCTGCTTAATCATGAGTGCCCATCGCTCGCGGTATGCCGGCACATCGATATGTATATGAGGAGCCGGAGTATAACTGCGTTTTACTCTCTCATGCCAGAAGAGCATATGGACATTCCACTGTGTCAGAGCAAGGTGGAGTATAAGCACATTTCACTCTCTCCCTTCGTACAGAGTGAACGTGCATTTCACTCTATGCGATGCTTTGCGAGAGTAAAACAACGCTCTGAAGAGTAACTCAGCTTTTTTACTCTTGCATACCATTACGAGTTTTTAGAGTGTATAGACAGTGGCAGCCGAAATGCTTTAACCAGGTTGGTTGCACCATTGTCTCGTGCCAGCCCTTTTCCATGCTATGCCAATATTGAAGTGGCACTTCGTTCCAGTTTTTTTAATGACTGTCATTTATCGGGATATTGTGCTTTTATGCATGCAAATAATTGGGTATAACCAAGGCTTCTGCGCAATGAGAAAGGATATAGCGTAAAATAGATATGGTAGGACTAAAATCTATATAGGGCATGTATCCGCATCCATATTTTGCCGACAGTCTCCGAAAGGATCTTGCCCTTTGCTGCATTCCCGCCTACTTGCCGATGAGAGCAGCACAAAAGAGACAACAACGTTCCGGCAATGCCTTGCTATAATTATCTGCGGAAAAGGCTCTATTCATCACAAAATGTGCTTGCTTTCAACTCAATGATCAGTTCACCAAGACTTAGCGGCATGGTTGAGAAATTTGGCGAATATTTAATGTATTTAATGTGTTTGGCTTCACTCTAGTTCTCGGTTGTCAATATCACCTTTCTTTTTGTACTTAAGTATCTGTTTTTTCGAATAAACTTCGCAGTTGCGAGTCAGCGCCCGTCCCGTTGTTTCTTCTGATACTGTCTTCGTTTTGCTGCGCTGTTTTTAAAATGAATGCAAACGAACTTGCCCAAATTTCCGTTCTCTTATTTAATGTAGACACAGAAACAATTTATATTAATGAGTTGCATAACTGCGTGTCCTTCCGTATAAGAATATTCATTGATCATTGTGTACTATCCCGCAATATATCCAATATTGCCGGTCGTTAATTCGTCCGATCCGACCTTTTCAATATTGATACTTTGCGTGCCACATGGTTAATCACACCGAATGATTCCAAAAGAAAGTTGACGTCATTTACTCAACAGAGTTCCCGTTTACCAACTTCGTACGTTTTAGGCTATGTCGAAATGAAAGTCACAGTTTCGCCTCAAGGGTGAAGCAATAAATGCGATACCAAGAAATTGGAATGTCACAGGAAGAACGGCAAGCAGCTAGAAACTTGCTGAGTGCTTCTCAAGCACGAAGGACGCAGGAAAAGAAAACACAGAAGGCGACATTGAACTAACAACTGTCACAGCTCGACATTTGCAGCGCGCTGCTCAAACAAAAAGAAGGACGCACGAAAAGAACGCGCAGGTATACACAGGACGAGCGCGAACTGTCACAGTTGTTACTTCAACTAACCGCTACTTTGGCTCTTTGAGCTAGCAGATCACTCCTTTCGCAAACGCGGCCGCTGCAGCGAGCAAAGTGATTTTCGTGTGGTCTATAGCTTCAACGCAAACTGCGATGACAGCACAAGACGTCCTCAAGAGATAATCAAGAGATAACTCCTCCTCAAGTGATAATCGCGCGAATCGCCCGAACACGGTCGACCACGCCCTGTATGTGAAAGTACAAGTCGGAGGCATCATCCCAACTCCGGCGAAACACTAGACAGCTTTAGAATTGGGGACCCAAGAAAATTGCGAGCCGCCACAACGCATGCGCAGAACGTAAGCCACTCTCGGCCTCTTGCGCTCACGTTGTCCCAAGACCCTGCAGCGCCTTCCTTTGGGTGGCAAAAAAAGCCTCAGAGCACAGGACCTCAAGAGAAGAAAAAATACACCATCTCCCGCTAAAGGGGACCATGAGTAGATGCGAAGCCGGAGCACTTGCACGATCGCGTTCCGTTGGCGTTCGTCGGGCATGCTTTCTAGCTCGCGTCGTGGAACGCGAAGAGCGACGCTACGCGCGTCGTATCTTCCATCTCGCCTGGCCGTTAATTCTCACAGGGCGAGCGGGGAACGCGGCCGACAGGCGGGCGAGAGGGGGCAGCGTAGGAGAAGGAGAGAAGGGGAGGGGACGCGCATGCGCTCGAGCTCATCGCGGCGTCGCGCAGGAGAGAATTTCGGCATGTCTAGCCCGCGTTTCAGAGGAAGAGTGGAAAGGCGGAGGGGAGAGGGGAAGTGGAGAGGGGTATGATAGAGGGGAAGGGAGGGGAAGGGGAGATGGTGAGTGGAGAGGGGAAATGGGAGAGGGTAGATGACGAGGGTATGGTGAGGGGGAGTGGAGAGGAGGTGTGTGGAGAGGGTATGCGCATGCGCAGTAAGGGTGGTCACGCCGCACACCACCACCGGATTGAGCTCCGCCTTAAGATACTTCGCATCTAAAAAAGACAGCGCATGGCAGCGGCAGGTGAAGCCACGGCTCACCTTCCCTGCGGGCGTCGATTCTGGTCACTAAGAAAAATCCGGCAGATCCCACGTACCGTAGGAGTCGAAGTTATGCGAAGCATGTGGCAGGTAGGTGACTGTGGCGTAACTTTTTTTTTACTGAGCGACACGTTACAAAATGGCGCTAAAGATTTGTATAAATTTTAAACGCACACATATATATCTTGAAGAGCCGCATATGTGTTATATAACCAGTTGTTTACGGTTGGGCAACGCTGCCAATGGCAACGTGCGTATCGCCAACAACAGAAGCTGTAAGCTGATATGTAGTGCTCATACGTGTCCCGAGAACGCACGCACGTTCACGAACCCGAGTGCATGTGCGCAAGAAGTTCTTCACAGTTCTTGAACAAGGGCATCATCACCGTGATCAGTGAGCACCAGCAGCTGGTCATGACTTGTTATAGGATACGGTCGTGATCGTGGTGACGAGGGGTCCATGTGTAGTGCAGTATGTGGTATAGTAGAGCTGGTGGAATTCGTGGATGCCTCGGTCATTTCGTCGACAAATTGTCTGTCGACCGAGCCGGCGACATGTCGGAACCTGAAGCCACCCTTCGCGTTGGTGAGCTATACGCCGTCGAGGCTGGTAGGCCAGGATAGTGCTACGTAGACCAACATCAGTGGATGGTGTTTGTCGTATTGGTAGATTACCTGGGCGTATGTGGCCTACGTAGCCTAGTCTACAAAGCGGCTGTGAATCAATCTGGCATCATCCTCGGTCAGCATGAGGCCATCACCCACCCTCGTATGAAATGAAGAGGACACTGCGTCGTTCTGGTGGACGAAATGCACTTTACGTTGTGGTGACGTCGATATCATATGTAACTTTCGTTAATGTATTCCTCCAGGGTCGAGCAATGCTTCAATATAGCTTGCTCAATCATCATAATACTAACGTAATGTTTATTAGACTGCTATAAAAGCGGAGCCAAGACTGGAACTACAGACGTTATTCTGATATGACGCCTGTATCGTAGGAGTACACATCGTAGGAGCATCATGTAGTGTTTATTTCTTTCTTGTAAAATTAGATAGCCAGCACCACAACCACAATTGACGTGGCAGCGATATTAGGCCTGCGTAGGCTGTTTTTCCAAACCAGTTTATAGACCTGGCGTGGCTCAGTGGTAGAATACCTGATTGCCACGCAGAATGCTTGGGTTCGATTCCTGCTGGGATCCCAATTTTCAATCTCTCCATTCAGCAAGTCAACGCTGCCGATGTTGGTTTTTCTTAACGCTCTCGCATTTAAGTTACCAATGTCTGTTCTCGCCGTTCCTGGGTAGATATAAACTGTCAATCACCTGTGGCGCATACCCGTACACCGCGGCCCGTGGTAAACGGGTATGTGCCGCAGGTGTCGAGTGGAAAGGGTTTGACGACGTACGCGACAGGATTTTAACGTTATTCATTTCATGACCAGGCAATCATATTCGTCAAATCCTCTTACCCTCCCATGCAAATTTTGGTCTACACGAAGTTAAGGAGGCGATCATGAGAGCACCCAGACGTAGGCGGCTAGATAGATAGATAGATAGATAGATAGATACGTAGATAGAAACGCTCAAAGTGCCAGAGGTTCGCTAAGAAATGCTTCGCATTTAAAAACTTCATTTGGCTGTACTTGGTACATATTCCTGAGGCTAAAATTACAGCGCAAACGGACTTCTTTCTCGTTTATACTTCTTCTTTCCTTCTTTGTCCCTGCGCCCATCTGGATATGATTTCATGTCTTCGCGTATGTAATGCACTATCATCCTTGTTACACGTTTTGGCTTAAAGCTATTGTTGTGTGGGCATGTCTAGTAAGTTAGCCTTGGGCTTATATATGCATTGGCGTATGGAAGAATAAAGCAGTTGTTAGTCGGCGCTTGTGTCGTACGTTTCTTTCTTCGTGGGTGTCCTTTGCGTTTACGCTGTAATTTTAGCCTCAGGATTCGGGTTGCGGTGTAACATATGGGCGCCGCCATCATGGGCTGTTAAAAAAATAATTTCTTATTTTTGTATCCCCTGACACGAACTAACATATGACACGAAGAGAAAGGGTGGCTTTCATGGCTGATGTGCTAGTAATGCGATTGTAGTTAGAGAGAATGAAAGCAGCCGAGTTATTCTGAACGAGTTCTTAGGCAGTGGTTAATTTAGCTTGCATAGGGTCCCACAAAGAGGGAGCGTATTCTAGCTCTGGACGAATTAAGGTTTTGTAAAGTATTAGTTTAACAGAAGAGGGAACTGCGGAAACGTTGCGGCGTAAATATCCTAGCATGCGGTTAGTGTTGTTGATGACGTATTCTGTTTATTCTCTCTACGTATTCTCTCTGTTGATGACGTATTCTCCAATTTAGATTGCATGAGATGTGGACACCGAAGTATTTATATGATGTGGCAGATTCTAATGGAACACGGTTAAGAAGATTAGAAGGAAGAGGGTTGTTAGGGTTTCGGGTGGCACGCATAATTTTTTTACATTCAGTCCCGTTTATCATTTAGTGCACCAGTTAAATATAGCAGATAGATCAGATTTGAGTATTGCTATCGGTTTTAATCTCGCGAAAAAATTACGCAAGCGCCGGCCGAAAAGAAAGGTGTGCGAGAAAACAAGCGAGGGAAGGTCGTTATTGTAGATTAAAAATAGCTGAGGTCCGAGGACGGAGCCCTGAGGCACTCCTAAATGTACCTTAGTAAAGGATGAATTATGCCTATTAGCCCTGACAAATTGTAAGCGGTCGAGAAGGAAGCATCCAATCCACGAGAAAAGGTTCAGGTCGAGGATAAGAAAGCTGTTTGTGAAGTAGCAGTTGATGACAAACCTTGTCAAACGTTGTAGAAAAGTCCAAGAATATGCACACAGCACGTGATCATACGTCAAAACTATGGTGCAGTTCATCAGTGAATGAGAGAAGCTGAGTTTCGCATGAGCATTTTTTACGAAAGCCATGTAGCGCAGACGTGAAAAATGAGTGATCTCATGAATGTCTAACTAATGATTTAAATATTACATGCTCAAACAGTTTACAGCATGTACTAGTTAGTGAAATGCGCCTGTGATGTTTTTCTGCCGGCTCTATGAAGCGGAACCACCTTCGCAATCTTCCAGTCAGTTGGAAGGCTAGATGTATCAAGAGGTTGCTGAAAAATCTGAGTTAGTATAATGGAACTGTAGGCAGAAGCACTCTTCAAAAATTTAGTGCAAACAGAATCGTGACCAGGAGATGAACAATCGTGTAATGAATCAATTAGTTCAGCGATACCTGATGCGTCAATAAAGATGGGATACATAAGCGGGAAATCAACGTGACACAGATCTCGCAGGTGCAAATCTCAAGTGAGACAAAATGTTTTAACAAAAGCGTCATTTAATGTCGAAGCACATAGATAGTTAGGAATTTAGTCACCGTTCAAGGATTTATGAGGCACCAAAACTTTGTAACCTTGTCTCGTAGCAGATATGGAAGAGTACATGACATGAAGTTAGAGGATTTCATCGCATGCACATAAGAGGCTGAGTGCCGATAGGCGTTCCATCGGACGTCAGTCTGCGACGCTTTGCCTAAACGATAAAAACGAGTGAAAAACAGCGCTAAAAAGACGGGACAAGAAAGGACCTTCTTGTCCCGTTTCACCTTTCCGTTTGTCCTTTATTGTCCCGTCTGTTTTTCACTCGGAATCATAAAGCAACCAGCCCAAATGCGTACCCTTCTACAGATAAAAACGTTTTTTTCTGTTTTATAAACGTTTACGGTTAGAAGTATACACTTGAGTTAGTAGTGATGCACTGCTTTGGGGTGCACTTTGTTTCTTAAAAATCCAGTTAGCTTCAACAGACCGGTTACCAAAATCTTCCAAGTCGTGGTCGAGAATCGTGGAACGTTCACTATTACTTGCCTGAAAATCAGCTCTTTTGTAATCTAATACAGTTTTATTTACGTTTTCCATTTTCGAATCCGGGACATTTAGGTGAAAATTAATTAGAGCGTGATCACTAATTCCTGGCAAGTGAACAATATCAGGCACGAAGTCTGGATTAGTTGTAAATAATAAATCAAGGGTGTTTGAAATGTTCGAAGACTCTGGCTGCACGTGTTATTAGTTGAGTTAGTAAAAGTAAACCACACAGGTTCAAAAATTCCTCAGCCTGACCATAGGGCGGCTGAGGAAATGATATTGACATCATCCATGCTTCAGGAAATCATTTTTTTTATTTTCAATACTGTCAGTGTCACATGGAGACCAAGGAAGGTTGGCTTAATGATACAACGTGACCACGCAACGGAATACAGCACATGGCAGAGTACAACAGTGTATCCATACATAGAAATGGGATACGGTACATGTGCCTAAGAATGCATCGTGTACATTTAAATCGTAGTTATCTCTAATACAAGATTAATATTTACAACCTAACAATCAAACTTAATACAATATATTGCGACATAAAGAAAATTCGCTAAGAAGAAAGCAAGAAATAAATAAAGAAAACAACGATAGAACAACTCTGCATATAACGAACTTTTTTTCTTTTTTGTGGTTATGCTTATTTTCTATCGCGTCAGAAAGGTTAATGGTGGTTCACTGTTTGCTATTGTCGGGTCAAGACGGTTGCACTCCCTAACAGCAGTAATGAAAAAGGAATATCTAAATGTGTCAGAGTTGCGCAAGTATTCAACTAGCGTTGTATTGTGTTTGTTACGAGATATCTGGAACGTAGAGAAGTTGATGTAAATTGAAGAATCGATGTTAAAGCGGTTGTGCAGACGGTTGTGTATAAATTTTAAACGACCTTGTTTTGCTCTGACTGCCTGTGTGTCTAGTCCGGATGATGCCAGAAGTTCAGTGGGCGAATCAGTACGTTTGTATTTCTTGTGAATAAACGGTATCACTTTTCTTTGAACTTTTTCTGGTTGAGGCATATTAGTAATTATGGGAGGGAACCAAACTGTATAAGCATATTCCAGTACTGGCCGCACAAAAGTTGTGTAATTTAGGAGTTTGATATGACTGGCAGCAGACCTTAGTGACCTTTTAAGGAAGAACATGTTAGGAGTGGTTTTTGAGATGTTGATATTGTGTTTGTTTCACTTGAGGTCAGATGTTAGAGTTAGTCCTAGATACTTTTGTTGTTGAACTTTAGTTAGTTTCGTGTCATGAGGTGAGTAAGTAAATTCTGATGTAGTCTTCTTTGCTGTCAACGTCATTCACACGGATTCGCTAGTGTTAATGGACATTTGCCATTGTTCGCACTAATTGTTTCTCACGTTAAGTTATCTGTTTAGGGTGAGGTGGTCTTTTTAATATTTTATTTTTTTTAGATTATGCAGTCATCTGCGAAGAACTTTATGTTGGAGTCTGTATTAGTGATGATGTCATTAATATAAATTAAAATAGTAAGGACCCTAAGAAGCCCTCGAAGACGCACAAGTTATGGACGCACCGGGTGACACGCACTGTGCCAGCTCCCGTACGCTCAGTGCTGTTTCCACATCTGACTCGTCACGCGCGCACGTATTTGCTTCCTCAATTGAAAATCAGTGTGTCCAATGTGTTGCTTCGAGTTGTTGTGTCAGTGTGTCCAATGTGTTTTGTCCAATGTGTCCAATCAGTGTGTCCAATGTGTTGCTGCGACTTCCAATGTGTTGCCCAATGTGTTGCTTCGACAACTCGAAGCAATGTTGCTTCGAGTTGTCGATGAATTCGCCCTCGCGCTGCCAATTCCTAGCTTCCTGATTAGCTCAATTGGTAGAGCGACCGCCCCGGAAAGGCGTTGGTCCCGGGTTCATACCCCGGAGCAGGACGAATTTTTCGGCGACTGAGAGGCGTTATTTTCCGAGGAATCCGTATGGATTTCCTTGTGGCTTCGTGCTACAAATGGGTGGTTGTCTATTTTCCCTTTCTTGCTTCCTCCAATGCTGACAACCTGACGTCGGTCCAGCGTTCGCAGCTTCTGTGCCTGTTGGAAGAATTTCGTTCTTCGTTCGATGTCGCGCAAACTTCTCTCGGCCGCACGTCTACTGTCACGCATCGCATCGACACTGGCGCCCAACCACCACTGCGGCAACGTCCATATCGCGTATCTCCAGCAGAGCGTCGTGTAATTAACGAGCAAGTCGAATACATGCTTCGCGGCGATGTTATTCGACCCTCAAACAGCCCGTGGGCGTCTCCTGTCGTTCTCGTTGCGAAGAAGGACGGCTCTGTGCGGTTCTGTGTGGACTACCGACGACTCAATAAGATCACCCGTAAGGACGTTTATCCCCTCCCACGAATAGACGACACCATTGACAGCCTGCAAGGAGCAGAATTCTTTTCATCGCTCGATTTGCGCTCAAGGTACTGGCAAGTCCCCATGGCCGATGACGCTCGACCGAAAACAGCGTTTGTCACACCCGACGGCTTGTACGAATTCAACGTCATGCCTTTTGGGCTGTGCAATGCACCCGCGATCTTTCAGCGCATCATGGATACCGTTCTGCGAAACTTGAAATGGCACACGTGCCTGTGCTACCTCGATGACGTCGTCGTTTTCGCCCCGGACTTCTCCACGCATCTTCAACGCCTGCGGCTTGTTTTGACGCGTTTGAGCGACGCTGGGCTACAACTGAACCTAAAGAAGTGCCGATTTGCAGCACGGCAGCTGACAATACTAGGCTACGTCGTGTCCAAGGACGGAATTCTCCCCGATCCAGCCATGCTTCGGGCCGTGACAGAGTTCCCAAAACCTCACTCCATCAAAGAACTTCGCAGTTTCGTAGGACTATGCTCCTACTTTCAGCGCTTAATACGAAACTTTGCGACTATCATATCGCCTCTGGCGAAGCTCCTTGGCAGCAACGGGCCCTTGAATACGTGGTCGTCAGAGTGCGTCGCCACTTTCGCGAAGCTCCGTCGTTTGTTGACGTCTCTTCCGATACTACGCCACTACGACCCTGCGGCCCCTACAGAGGTACACACGGACGCCAGCGGTGTTGGCCTCGGTGCTGTCCTTGCACAGCGCAAACCTGGGTTCCCGGAATATGTCGTGGCATATGCAAGTCGCACGCTCACTAAAGCCGAGACCAATTACACCGTCACGGAGAAAGAATACCTGACAATCATCTGGGCCCTTAAGAAGTTCCGACCTTATATGTATGGCGATGTCGTCACCGAGCATCATGCGCTGTGCTGGTTGTCGTCATTGAAAGATCCCTCAGGCCGTCTCGCCCGTTGGGCACTTCGCCTGCAAGACTACGACATCCGCGTACTGTACTGCAACGGATGCCAGCATGCTGACGCCGAGGCCCTGTCGCGCTCTCCCTTGCCATGACGACAATGCCCACAGCTCAGTGTCTTCCTTTCCCCTTCCTTCCATAGACGTCAGACTCTGCCCAGGCGGCGCTGCGAAAAACACCGCCACCAGCGCCCTCATCGTAGCCTTGGCACTAACTGGGTAGTGCAAAGAGAGCCGCCCGCAAGCGAATGTGCATAGGCCGCAATATAACCTTCCTCTTTCGTTGGTGTCGAGGCGCGGTTTCCTGAAAATCGAGGACCTGGAAAGCTTCTTCCGCCAATCCACGCTTCAGAAACAAAGGAAGCTGATCAAAGCGAACTGCGAGTACAATGCAAAATAAGTTTTAGTTATTCCCGCGCGCTGCAACTCGCAAATACAAGCGAGCATCACACGACACCGAGTTCGAGGCAAGCCCTCCGACATCTGTTCTCTAGAGCCTAAATGCGTTAAAATCGGGTATATACGTATGCCACAGCGATAACGTACCTACATACGCGATCAATTTACTTAGCTATGCTTCTTGCGATCAGTGGTACAAAACTCGGTTCATCAGGGGCGAATGGCTCCGGCGATTATCGCCTTTTCAGTTGCATTCTCCCTTAATTCATCTCTCGCTTCCTGTGCATTGGAGTGTTTTATTACGCATCCTCAAATGGTCTCTTGATGGTCGTCGTCCGTTTGTATGTACTGCAAATGGGGATACGTGCGTGTCCACTTTCGCGGGGTACAACCAAAGGCAAAACCGTGGCCACCGAGATAGCTGCGGGAACCGCGGAGGACACGGGCGAAACAAACCTGAAGGGGGTGACGACCAACATTGTGTGATTTACATGTATGACGCACGTGGTGTTAGCTAGTTAGAACCAGAACTCTGAGCCTTCAAAACGTACATACGTCCGCGATGCTGTGTTGTGACGACCAACTCGTCGCGGTGTGCGTATCACGCGTCTCCAGTCTGCCTCTAGCTGCTCACTTCGTGTTACACGACAAGCACCGCGGTCAGAGGCTCTGCTGAGCTTCATAGTCAAGGTTACCACGGTTTTGCATCAGGGCTACGCAAAACAACAGCAGAGCCACACATTCATGCCACCGGCTGTGGAGAACGCGGGTACTTCGCTTACCCAACACGCTCGCAACGGCCCGTATCCAGCGCTCTCGCCTTTCTTCTTCGTACGACAACTATGGAAATCGGTAAAACTGAACGTTGTTATTCAGTCTTTTACGTCCGTGGCAATTCACAACGCAACAGTACGTCTTTTGCGGAGTTTCTTCGTAGCGTGCGGAGGGCTCTCGTCTGCTGCTGTTTTCGCCGTCGTTCAAGCGAGTGATCCAGCAAGCACTTCACGACGGCTCGGTGGCGCGTCCGACTAGCGGAGAGCAATTCACAGCTCTCGTTCTGAGTGATAAATGCGCAAATACACGCGATATTAAGCTCAATCGTTGTTTCGCACTCGCTGGTTGCACCTGGTCCCATAGCAAACTGTGCGAGAGAGTCGGTCTATGCACTACTCAATATTTCTCCGACAGGTGGCGCCACACATCTTGGAAAGTCCAGAGTCTGACGTCTATCGACATTCGCACCATCGCTGGATTGCCTCACTGATAGACTTGCTGACAGATCCGTCGGCAACACCATCCACTCGTGCGTTGCGTCGTCAAGCCCACCATTTCGCCGTTCGCGACGACCTCCTCCATCGACGCAATTACAGCGGCGACGGCCGCCAGCGGCTACCCCGAAGTCTACGTTCTGACATATGCGAGTCATTAAACTCTGATCCGCAGTGTGCGCATTCTGGGGTATCGAAAACTTACCACCATATCCGCCAAAGGTACTTTTGGAGAGGGATGTACCGCTACGTGCAGAAGTTTGTTCGCTTCTGCATCGATTGTCAGCGCCTCAAAACTTCAACGCACCTGTCGCCGGCAGGTCTGCAACCTCTACCTTGCCCTGACCGACCGTTTGGGCGTGTTGGTACCGATTTGTATGGGCCACTTCCTATCACGTCTGCTGGTAACCGCTGGGCCATCGTCGCTGTAGACCACCTCACGTGATACGCCGAAACTACCGCCCTCCCAGCGGCTACAGCGCGCGATGTGGCCTCCTTCCTGCTCCACCTATTCATGCTACGTCACGGTCCACCTCAGGAGCTGCTCAGCGATCGAGGCCGTCTTCTTGTCAGAAGTCGTCGAAGCCATTCTAAAAGAGTGCAACGTTGTTCACCGCATAACTACTGCTTACCACCCGCAGACGAATGGCCTCACCGAACGCTTTAACCGTACGTGAAGAATAAAAGGCAACCACCGACCAAATAAATGTTTTAAAAAGAAAGAAACGACGTTTCGGCTTCCATACGGAAGCCTTGTTCACAATCCCTGCTTTATCACTGCTTTAACCGTACGCTCGGCGACATGCTCTCCATGTACGTCGCCGCCGATCACACCAATTGGGATGCCATTCTGCCCTTCGTAACCTACGCCTACAATACCGCCGCTCAGCACCACTGGTTTTTCTCCCTTTTTCTTATTGTATGGCAGGCACCCCTCGCACACAATCGACACAATCCTTCCATACAAGGCGGATCGGTCTGATGTGCGCCGATTTCTGCTACCGCCCGACTTGCTGAAGGGTGTCGCGAAATTTCCAAGACCTTTACTACGCATGACCAAGAGCGGCAGAGGAGCATTAGCGGTGACAGAATCAATTCTGAGCCGACGTTTCTCCCTGGAGCGCTCGTATGGCTCTCGATCTCTACCACGGCACCTGGCCTCTCTTCAAAACTACTGCCCAAATATGAAGGCCCCTACAGTGTCGTCGAACGCACATCCCCTGTAAACTACCTGATCTTACCCATCGATTCATCCTCGGACATGCGCCGTCGAGAGCGCGACATTGTAAACGTGGAGCGCCTCTAGGCCTACCATGACAAGCTCATTGTGACAAGTTGTTAGGTCGCCAGGCGGCTCCCTTTTCGTAGCCGGAGTAATTGTAGCGCAGCTTTGGCACTTTGAAGTGGGTTGTCCTCTCCAGCCCCTTCTAGTGATTTGCCCTCTTCGGAGAACGCAGCTCGTTCTGAGCGTCGGCCCCGCCTTGACTGTCACTGTCGTTCATCTTCGCCGAGTGTCCGCCAATAAACAGAGTGGTGGAGTGGTGGAGGCTGCTTTTGATCCTCAAGTCCTCTACGACGTCGAGTTTCCTGGAGCTTCGTTCCGGTCGTCGTTTGCTCAGCGTACCCGCTATCATGGCCCAAGACACGCTGCCTGGACCATCCGCGAACCCCGTCCAACCACCCGCCCCCGCATGGACCGTCACCGCCCGGCAGCGGGACCCACCCATCTTCTCCGGTCTCCCACGCGACGATGTCGAAGTATGGCTCAAAGAATATGACATGACCAGTGTGTACAACCAATGGGACGCACCTCAAAAACTTCGTCACGTCGCCTTCTATCTGTCCGACGTAGCAAAAAACGTGGTATTTTAACCACGAGGGCAGCTTCCCTGACTGGCCTACCTTCGCTCAACAAGTTCGGAGGATTTTCGGGACCCCAAACATTCATTCTGAAGAAGTACACGTTGCTGGGCTAGTCGGTTCATGTCTAAGTACAAGCCACAAAGTATGGCTGTTTCTTGCGCCAGGAAATAACGAGGGAAGGGGTCCAGGGGAGCGCAAACTAGCGACTGTTTATTCAAGAGAAAGTGCAACCAAATATATAGGCACAGACATGCGCAGGAAACTAGGCACACAGCGAGCGCATACCACCCTAATCACAACCTCTGATCTATGAACTTGCGCTCTGCCTGCGAAAGGGTCAATGAAGTGTCACTGATACACATGGACCTCGTGCTTTCATATGATTCACCTACCGAATTATGTAAACTTGCAGAGCTCTCACCTCTACAAAAACGAACCGAATATGAAAGGCTGAAATTCATCTTCTTAATAATTCATAATCACGTTAAAATAAGCTACGACAGGTACTTTGAAATAAAAACGCAAGAAACATCAAGACACAGACACAGTATGTACATACCGCCCCCCAAAGTTCATAATGACTGTTTCAGGTACAGCTTCTTTCCTAGGGCGATTCAGCAGTGGAATTCGTTGCCAGATTCGGTTGTGAAAATTAAATCACTTACTGACTTTTTAGAAGAAATAAAACCTATAGTGTACTTTGATGCCATGCGTTAAGATTGTGATTACATGTATGAATTACGTGCTTTGTAACTAGGTTATGATATTCATTATGTGTTTCATATTATTTATTATGTGTTTTGTTATGTATTATATTTTGCGCAAAATTGATATGTGTTTCGGCAGTGATGCTCTCTTTCCTTATTTTTCACTGACGAACTTCTCTGTTTAAATCTACCTGCCTAGCAATTATGATAGATTTGTTGTATGTATATGTGCTGCGAAATGATATGTGTTCCAGTAGTGAAGGTTCCATTTCTTATGTTTCTCTTATGCACATTTCTGTTTAATATGATCCCATTCCACTCCTGTAATAGCCCGCTAAAAAGGGCTGACAGTATCAATAAATGAAATGAAATGAAATGATATGCCTCCAACAAACTCTCGAGCCGTGGTGTCCCCGCTTCTACCCAGATTTCCTCGCGCAAGAAACAGCCATACTTTGTGGCTTGTACTTATCCATTCCGAAGTCTCGAAGAGGAAGCTCGAGGGCCGCGTACAACATCCAGGAGAGACGTACACCTCGTACATCGAGGACGTCCTTGCCCTTTGCCGTCGCGTGGACTCGGCTATGACAGAGGCTGATCGGCTTCGACACGTCCTCAAAGGGATTGCACGTCGCGTTCAACGCTCTGACGGTCAAAAACCCCAGCACCGTCGAGGATGTCATCACGACTTGCCAACATCTCGATGAACTACAAGCTATCCGATTGCAATCCGACGCCTGTGACATTCGGCCTTCCTCGGATGCGGATTTGCGTACGTTGATTCGCACTCTGAGTCGCGAGGAGCTTCAAGCGCAAGGACTGTCATGTGCGCCAGCCCCACAGCCTCGCTCTTTGTCTACTGGTCTGCGCGACATCATCAAAGAGGAGCTGTCCTCCATGGCTTGCGCTCTCACGTCTGACATTCAGACGCCACCACCTCCGCCCCCGACATATGCGCAAATCGCTGCCATGCAACCTTCCTTGGCTCAAAGCGTGCATCCTGTTTCCTGCTCAGACCAACTTAGCAGCATTTGCGCCACGTCCACCTGTCCCACCTACTCCTGCCTTCTATGCCCCCTGGCGCTCGTCTCGCCCGATATGTTATTATTGTGGCCTTCGAGGCCATATTTCCCGATATTGTCGCAAACGCCAGCAGGACGAACGCCGCAGCTACGACGTATACGAAAGAGATTCGACGTCCCCTCCTAACCAGTACCAGCGCCGTTCTTCAACACGTTCCCTCTCCCCGTCTTCTTCAGCCGACGCGCCTCGAAACTACCGCTCAGGACGTCACCGGTCCCCGTCACCTCTGCGACGCTCAACATCACCTCTACTACCGGTCGTCCCTATCTCTGAATACCGCTCGGAAAACTAGCTGGTGCAGTTTTTGGAGGGAAAGCTGCATCGCTCGAACAAACACCAACACCTCCAGAGGGCCCGGCCAATTTGTTATTAGAATATGGTGAAGGGTGCCTATTGAAGCATTGGTGGACACGGGGGCCGCTATTTCTGTAATTTATGCTGATTTGTGAGTCGTCTCCGTAAGGTTACTACACCTTATAATGGCACTCCCTTACGTAGCGCAAATGACTTTACGATACGGCCATCAGCACAGTGCACCGTTCGAGTTTTCATTGAAGGGATCAGGCACCATATTCAGTTCGCCGTGTTGACCTCCTGCGCTTATATGCTTATTTTGGGATGGGACTTTCTTTCTGATGCTGCCGCTTCCATCTCTTGTCGACAACGCCTCGTACATATGCAAGAGACTGATGCTACCGATGCGGACGATTGGTCACGCCATCGCCTACGAACCGTCAAAGATTCCGTGGTGCCACCTGGCCACGAACATGTTCTTACGGTTGCTTCAGACTTCATTGACCACGGTGATGTTTCTAGTCGCTCCATCAGCCCGTTATATATCCAAGGAATTGCACTAGCATCGAGTCTTGTTCGCTTCACCAATGGCACCGCCTTCCCTCGCTGTACTCAATGTCACAAATGAGCCGATTCAGCTTCCTGAAGGCGCTGTTGTAGTTTGCGGCGTGGACACACAACCTGTCTCTGTAGTGGCTGCGAATACTAGTGGGGCGGAACCACGCTCACCAACGGATGCTACTCTTGCTACGAATCTCGCCAATTCAATAAGCACGGATTTGACTCCGCCGCAAGCAGACGAACTACTGGCGTTGTTTTCGAAGCATATATCTTCCTTCGACGTACACTCCCCTATTCTAGGGCAGACATCGGCGGCAGCCCATCGTATACACACCGATGGAACTTCTATTGTCCGCCGCCGACCCTACTGTGTCTCTTCAAGCAAACGCAAGATCATCGACAAGCACGTTGCCGATATGCTCAAGCAAAATATCATCCGCCCCTCCGCAAGCCCTTGGTCGTCACCTGTCGTTCTTGTGCGCAAGAAAGACGGCTCGGTGCGATTCTGCGTTGACTACCGTGCTTTGAACAAAATAACCAGAAAAGATGTATATCCCCTGCCTCGCATTGATGATGCTTTAGATTGCTTGCAAGGAGCGGAATATTTTTCCAGCCTTGACCTACGCTCGGGTTACTGGCAAATTCCTATGCACGAGGACGACAAGGAAAAAACTGCCTTTGCCACACCCGACGGACATTACGAATTCAACGTCATGCCTTTCGGCCTCTGCAATGCGCCAGCAATTTTTGAACGAATGATGGACACTGTACTGCGTGGCCTTAAGTGGAAGAAGTGCTTATGTTACCTCGACGACATGGTCATATTTTCTTCCACATTCGAACAACACCTGCAGCGCCTAGACGAAGTTCTGGCGTGCCTCGCAGCTGCTGGTCTCCAGCTGAATACCAAGAAGTGCCGCTTTGCAAGCAAAAATATTAAGGTATTGGGACACCTCGTCAGCAAAGACGGCATTCGGCCTGATCCCGACAAGATTGCCGCTGTTCTTCGCTTCCCGCCGCCTCATCGCTCCAAAGAGCTCCGCAGCTTTCTTGGCCTCGCCTCTTACTTCCGGCGCTTTATACGCGACTTTGCCTCCATTGCCGCACCGCTTCACCAACTCCTTTCTTCGGGAACGTCCTACGTATGGTCGGACGAGGCCAAATGGCTTTTGACACCTTGAAAGGTGCCCTCACGTCAGAGCCAGTGCTTTGTCACTTCGATGACACCGCACCCACTCTCCTCCATACTGACGCCAGCGGTCATGGACTCGGCGCTGTTCTACTGCAACGACATGAGCGTTCTGGCGAACGCGTGATCGCATACGCAAGTCGTACCCTCACATCAGCCGCGAAAAACTACACCATCACTGAGCAGGAGTGTCTCGCCATTGTCTGGGCCATTCAGGAAATTTCGACCTTACCTCCACGGCCGCCACTTTACCGTCGTGACTGACCACCATGCTTTGTGCTGGTTGTCGACGTTAAAGAATTTGTCTGGACGTCTCGGTCGCTGGATACTTCGTCTTCAAGGATACGACTTCGACGTTACGTACAAATCTGGCAAGAAACACAGTGATGCAGATGCCCTTAGCCGTTGTCCATTACCTCCGTCGTCAAACATACCCGGCCTGTCGTCATCCGTGAGCGACCCAGTCAACGCGTCTTCGTCAGTCCATTCGCTCGCCGCTCTGAACGTGCTTCCCTTCTTCCGCAACGAGACGTTCGCGCCTCGTCAACGCAGCGACGCTTACTGCCACTCCATTATGCAACGCCTTCACGGCTCGTCTCGTCCTCCCAACGCCCGCACCCGTCGCCAGTTGCAGAACATCAAGATGGAAAACTCAACCCTCTACCGCTTTGTATTCCATCCTGAAGGACAGCGTGGGGTTCCCGTCGCTCCTTGTTCACTCAGAGCACAGATATTAGAAGCATTTCACGACGACCCCAAGGCTGGCCATCTCGGCTTTCCCAAAACATATGAACGAATTCGCAGTCGTTTCGCCTGGCCTGGACTCTCCACCTGCGTAGCACGATATGTTGCTTCATGCTCGCTCTGCCAGCGCCGCAAACGACCCACTTCATCTCCGGCCGGACTCCTACAACCTCTTCCAGTCCTGACGCTCCATTTGAAGTCATTGTCATCGACCTCTACGGACCACTGCCAATATCAGCCACCGGCAAGCGATGGATTGTCACTGCAGTCGACCATTTGACAAGGTACGCCGAAACAGCTGCCCTCCCTTCAGGATCAGCGGAGGACATCGCCACTTTCTTCCTGGAAGCTATCTTTTTGCGACATGGCGCGCCGCGCGTCCTTTTGAGTGACCGCGGCAAGGCGTTTCTCTCGAAACTACTCGAAGACGCTCTCGACGCATGTAACACCATCAATAAGACGACTTCCAGCTACCATCCCCAGACTAATGGCCTCACAGAGCGCTTTCATCGAACTCTGTCGGATATGATCTCCATGTATATTAATGCCGACCACACCAACTGGGATACCATCCTGCTATTCGTGACCTTTGCGTACAATACCGCTACGCAGCGCACCACAGGCTATTCACCCTTCTTTCTTGTTTATGGCCGGTCAACCGACATCTCCCCTCGACGTCTCCCTTTTTGATGTCCCGTAGACTCATCGGCGTCATCGAGTGCGCACTTAATCTCTCGCCCTGGCCACTTGTCGCCACCACGCCCGCCTAAATACCGAGGCAAGTCAACAGGAGCGCAAGACTCGCTACGATGACGTTCACCGCATCGTTCAGTTCCATCCGGAGACGAAGTATTGCTGTGGACTCCAACGCGAGTTCCTGGCCTATGTGATAAGCTTCAGTCACGTTTTATTGGCCCCTACGCTGTTGTCGAGCAAACTTCTCCAGTCAACTATAGGGTAACTCCCGTTATCATGCCTTCCGATGGTCGTTGCCGTGGCACCGGAGGTGTTCACGTGTCACGCTTAAACCATTCCTACGACGTACGGCATCGCCATAAACACGGCCAGGTTGGCCGCTTCCGCGCGAGGGAGAATTAGTGTGAGCACAATATTCACAGCATTCGTCCTTCATCTTCTTCACCTGTATATAATCATCATCACTGGGAGCGTCTTCCTCGTTCGTAGAATTGGTCAGGCGGCCCTGCTGAATAAAAGGCGTCGAGTCCTCGACATTGCTGCCGTCTTTCAATATATACATATTACGGATATACATATAACGGACCACACGACGGCGAGGCATTCTTGTTCGGTGATGCTGTAATTTCGCTCAGCAGGAGAAAGAGTGCGGCTTGCGTAGGCCACGACTTGTTTCTTCGGAAGCGTGGTTCCGCTGCAGCAGACGGCACCGATGCCATGTCCACTTGCGCCAGTGTGTAGGACAGTAGACGCTGCAGGGTCGCAATGCCGAAGCACTGGCCGCGATGTGAGGCATCGCTTGAGAGTGTGAAAAGCGGCTGCGCATTCATCCGACCAGACAAAAGTTGCGCTCGCGGTCAAAAGCTTGTGCAAAGGAGCTGCAATAGTGGCGAAATCACGCACAAAGCGGCGGAAGTACGACGCTAAGCCGAGGAAGCTGCGAAGGTTTACGTGTGGTTGGTGTAGGAAAGTGCAGTACTGCAGCAACCTTGTCGGGATCGGGCTCAATGCCATGTCTGCTGACACGTGACCTAATACTTTGATGCTGCGGCTGGCAAACCGACACTTCTTAGTGTTTAGCTGGAGACCGGCCTTAGCTAGACAGGTCAGAACTTCGTCTAGCCGTTTCCAGGTGCTGTGAGAAGCTGGACGAAAGATGACGATGTCGTCCAGGTAGCAAAGGCAGGTCTTCCATTTAATCCACGCAGTACCGTATCTATCATTCGTCGAATGTGGCTGGGCATTGCAGAGGCCAAAAGGCATTACGTTGAATTCAAAGAGTCCATCAGGTGTGGCAAATGCAGTCTTCTCTTTATCGGACTCGTGCATCGGGATCTGCCAATAACCAGAGCGCAAGTCGAGGCTCGAAAGTACTCGGCACCTTGTAAAGTATCAAGAGCGTCGTCGATCCGAGGCATAGGATAGACGTCCTTACGAGTAATATTGTTCAGCGCTCTATAATCAACGCAAAATCGCACCGAGCCATCCTTTTTTTTAACGAGCACAACAGGAGAAGACCACGGCTTGCCGAAGGCCTGATAATGTTGCGTGCGAGCATATCGTTGACTTGTTCTTCTATAACTTTGCGTTCAGAAGCTGATACACGGTAAGGGCGGCGACGAACTACACGAGATCCGTCTGTGTCGATGCGATGAGCGGCCACTGTTGTTTGACCCAGGCCATCGGAACAAACGTCAAGCAAGCGTTGTGTTTCATTAATATGGTCATAAGGCATCAGTCTGGGTCGGATTGAGATCTGTACTCAAAGTGGCCTTTAGAGCACGCGATGACCTTCCGCGGGCGTGCTCTTTGGAATGACGAGTCAGTTGAAACAGTAACGACACATACGGTGCGTCTTCGGTAATGCTGGCAACAGTAGTCCCCTCTGGAAGCAGTAGGGCTTCTGGCGTCGTGTTGTAGGCGGTGATGCTTGCGTAACCACGTGTGAACCGCACTAGACAAGATGCGATGGCGATGCCTCGAGAAATACAGCGCTGGCAAGGTGTACCACCGCGTCGCCATCTATAACGTCTCGTGACCTGATCGTAAGTACACGTTCTTGCCCTGAAGGCAGGAGAAAATCCGCAGCTGTGACAAGGTTGGGCGTAAAAATCGGCAGCAGAAGAAAGCTCAGCGTCCGTAATACGAATGAGAGGTTGACCGCACGAAATGACAGCCGACGAAGCCGATAGGAAGTCCCAGCCTAAGATTATCTGATGAGCGCATGAAGAAAGCACAGCCAGCTGTACATGATGGCGGACTCCGTCGATGAGAACGCGCGCAGTACACTGTCCGGTCGGGCAAATCGGATTGTCATTAGCGCCGCATAACAGGGGACCGACATAAGGAGTTTGCACTTTCCGTAGACGAAAACACAATTCGCGGTTAATGACTGAAATTGCGGCCCCAGTGTCTACAAGGGCGTCAACACAAACACCTTCCACACAAACAGGCAGTAAATTTGCTGGGCGAGACGGAGGAGTTGTGACGTTTCGACAACGAGCAGTTTCCCTCCAAAAACTGCAGCTTCTAGTTTTCCGAGTGGCTGTTCAGAGAGATCGGAGCAGGACGCAAGGTGATGTCGTACGCCGAAATGGTGACGGAGAACGGCGGCGAGGTGAACGAGAAGGACGAGGCATGGCTTCGGACAGTGGAGGTGAGGGCGACCGACGTGAGGAGGATGGATACGGTGCTGGAGCGTAGGCATCAGATCTTGGGGCAAAGTCTCTTTCATAAGCAGAATTGCCACGTCGTTCATCCTGCTGACGGCGGCGGCAGAAACGGGATATATGGCCCCGTATGCCACAGTAGAAACAGACGGGGCGCGAAGGACGCCAGGTAGAGTAGTGTGGTTGCACTGGTGCCTGTGCTGCCATCGACACCAGATGGTCGCACCCAACGTCCACAGGCGCAGATGAGATTGGTGCAGGGGCCCGTGATGCAACTTCTGCGTACGAAGGCATGCGAAAGGGTACAGGAGACGGGGCACGTGCGACGCTTGTCATCGATGCCAGTTCGTCCTTGATAATTTCACGCAGGTTGGGAGGAGGAGAGCGGACAGGCGAAGTGGCTGTGTTGCCCGGAACAAGGCCGTGAAGTTCCTCTCTGACAATGGTGCGGATCAGGGCTCGCAATTCATGTTCACCAGCAAAACGAGCGTCAGAGGAGGCGTGTGGAAGGCGCATGGAATAGACGTCAGACTCTGGAGTTTCCGAGATGTGTGGCGCCACCTGTCGGAGAAGTATTGAGTAGTGCATAGACCGACTCTCTCGCACAGTTTGCTATGGGACCAGGTGCAACTAGCGAGTGCGAAACAACGATTGAGCTTAATATCGCGTGTGTTTGCGCATTTAGCACTCAGAACGAGAGCTGTGAATTGCTCTCCGCTAGTCGGACGCGCCACCGAACCGTCGTGAAGTGCTTGCTGGATCACTCGCCTGAAAGACGGCAAAAACAGCAGCAGACGAAGCCCTCCGCACGCTACGAAGAAACTCCGCAAAAGACGCACTGTTGCGTTGTGAATTGCCACGGACGTAAAAGACGGAATAACAACGTTCCGTTTTACCGATTTCCATAGTTGTCGTACGAAGAAGAAGACGAGAGCGTGGATACGGGCCGTTGCGAAGCGTGTTGGGTAAGCGAAGTACCCGCGTTCTCCACAGCCGGTGGCATGAATGTGTGGCTCTGCTGTTGTTTTGTGGCGTAGCCCTGATGCAAAACCGTGGTAACCTTGACTATGAGCTCAGCAGAGGCTCTGACCGCGGTGCTTGTCGTTAACACGAAGTGAGGCAGCTAGAGGCAGTCCTGAGACGCGTGATACGCACACCGCGACGAGTTGGTCGTTCACAACACAGCAATCGCGACGTAATGTACGTTTTGAAGGCTCAGAGTTCTGGTTTTAACTAGCTGACACCACGTGCGTCATACAAGTAAATAGCAGAATGTTGGTCGTGACCCCCTTCAGGTTTGTTTTCGCCCGTGTCCTCCGCGTTTCGTGCTATCTCGGAGGCACGGTTTTGCCTTTGGTTGTACCCCGCGAAAGTGGACACGTATCCCCATTTGCAGTACATATAAACGGAAGACGACCATCAAGAGACCATTTGAGGATGCGTAATAAAACACTCCAATGCACAGGAAGCGAGAGATGAATTAAGGGAGAATACAACTGAAAGGCGAAAATCGCCGGAGCCATTCGCCCCTGATGAACCGAGTTTTCTACCACTGATCGTAAGATGCATAGCTAAGTAAACTGATCGTGTATGTAGGTAGTTTCTCGCTGTGGCGTACGTATATACCCGATTTTAACGCATTTAGGCTCTAGAGAACGATGTCGGAGGGCTTGCCTCGAACTCAGTGTCGTATGATGCTCGCTTGTACTTGCGAGTTGCAGCGCGCGGGAATAACTCAAACTTATTTTGCATTGTACCGCAGTTCGCTTTGATCAGCTTCTTTGTTTCTGAAGCGTGGATTGGGAAGAAGCTTTCCAGGTCCTTGATTTTCAGGAAACCGCGCCTCGACACCAACGAAGAGGAGGGTTATATTGCGGTCTATGCACATTCGCTTGCGGGCGGCTCTCTTGCACTACCCAGTTAGTGCCAGGGCTACGATGAGGGCGCTGGTGGCGGTGTTTTTCGCAGCGCCGCCTGGGCAGAGTCTGACGTCTATAGAGCACGTCCAGGCGTTGGCATGTGGTGATTATGTCCTGAACTGTTCTGGGCTCTGAATGACGAGAGCATTGAAGGCCACAGAGTTCACGCCTTTTAGTATGTGACGGATGCGATCGGCCTCCGTCATGTCACTTTGGGCACGGCGACAGAGAGCCAGAACGTCTTCAATATACGACTATATGATTCGTCGGGCCCTTGGATGCGGGTTGCGAGCTTCTGCTTCGCTACCTCAGAGCGTCCTGCAGACGTACCAATATCTGACGGAGTTGTGCCGTGAAGGCTGCCCAATCAGGAAAGTCACTTTCATGGTTGTAGAACCGTTTAGCCACTTCCCTGAGGTAAAAAGGAACGTAGCGTAGTTTGTGGGCCTCGTCCCAATAATTACAAACACTGGTTCTGTCATAATTATCGAGCCACTCCTCGACGTCTTCACCGCGAAGGCCGGAAAATACCGGAGGGCTCGTTGCGACGTACTCACTGTGTAGTTAGGCCCAACTGGCTGAGCAGAAGCGGTTGCGGCAGCGGAGGCGTTGTTTTGTGCCATCACTGTCGTTTGCGAGCACAACCGTCGACCAGACCGGAGCTCCAGGGTGACCGGTAGCAAGAGACGTGGGAACCACAGCACTCTCCACCACTTATGAGACGACGCCCAGTTCAGTAATCGAAGGTTATATTTCAATGTCCAAAGCGGCGCAGCCCGCGTGACAACGAATGATGATTACAATGGTTTCTGTACGATGAATATGAACATATAGTCAGCGCTCACAATATAACTGTTACGGGTTGTGACGTTCGCAAAGGCCGCAGTCCGCGTGAAAGTCAACTACAGCAATACACGCTGTACACTGATGCAGCGAACACAGCGTCGACGCATCGATAAACTAATCATGGCTGGGACACGCCGTCCTTTATACATCCTGCATCGAACGTCCCGCCTTATCGCTGGTGGTTGCGTAAGCTCTGTAATGATATTGACTATTCGCGTCATGTGCGCAATCTTGACAAAATGATCTACTACAATCTGAATGTTCCCAGACATTCTGGCGCGGCCCGCGCAAGACAGCGAACACATGCGCAATGGACCAGTTACAAAAACATAGCAAAAGGGGCGCGCGTGACATTGCCCCCGCTGATAAAGCGTCCTCCCGTTCTCGTGACAGAACATAGAAGGGGGAAAAAAGTGCCTACACAATAAATTACAATAGCAAAGGAAAAGGTAGAGTCCACGGTTTCGCTAACGCGTAAAACCGGCTTATGGCGCACGACATGGACGACGTCAGGTCATGAGTGGCTTCGCTGGGAGTTCGTAATGCCGTCCGGGATGACCTCGTAGTCAAGAGCGCCGAGACGACGATGCACCTTGTATGGCCCGAAGTATCGCCGAAGAGTTTTTTCACTGAGTCCACGTCGGCGCATCAGCGCCAGACAGAAACACGGTCACCGGGCTTGTAGAAACACGGTCACCGGCAGCGTCGCTGAAGATTGTAGTGACGGCTGTCGGTCCTCTGGTGGTTTTGATACACAGGCGGGCGAGCTGACGACTTGTTCGGCATGTTGCAAATAAGTGGCGACGTCCAGATTGTCTTCGTCGGTGGTAGCTGCCAGCATTGCTCGACGTCGTTGCCGGGCTCCTTCCGTAGACCAACTTGTACGGTGGCAGCTGCGTGCTTTCTTGTACTGCCGTGTTCTATACGAAGGTCACGTACGGAAGGAGGGCATCCTACTTCTTGTGATCGACGACGTACGTGGCCAGCATGTCGGCGATTGTCTTGTTTAGACGCTCTGTGAGGCCATTGGTCTCAGGGTGCTAGGCGGTGGTCCGGCGGTGACTTGTCTGGCTGTATCTCAAGACCGCCTGAGTTAGCTCCGCAGTAAAGGCTGTACCTCTGTCAGTAATGAGGACCTCTGGGCGCCATGACTCAGGACGATGTTCTCAACGAAGAATTTGCCACCTGCCCGCACTGTCTTTGTTCAGGGCCCTTGTCTCGGCGTAGCGGGTGAGGTATCGATAGCTACGACGATCCATTTTTTCCGCAACTCGACGTCGGGAACGGCCCCAGTAAGTCCATCCCGATTTGCTGGAACGCCCGGCGAGGTGGCTCGATCGGCTGAAGAAGTCTGGCTGGCCTTGCGGCGGCGTGTCTTCCGTCGCTGACAGTCTCGACAAGTCTTTGCGTAGTGGGACACGTCGCTAGTGAGGCGTACTTTTCTTGTATTCTCGCGAGTGCGGGAAACACCGAGGTGTCCAGCCGTCGGGTCGTCGTGTAAGGCTTCCAGAACCTCTGGACGTAATGCTGAAGGTACTACAAGGACGTAGTTGGCCCGAGTGGCGAGAAGTTTTTTTTGGCCACCATTCCGGAAGAAAAACGACGCCAGTACTCGCTTGATACCTTTGGAAGAACGGTGGCCTTGCCCTGGAGGTATTCCAGAATACCCTTGAGTTCCGAGTCGGCTCGCTGTTTTCGGCGAAGTCATCAACATTTATGGTTCCCAAGAAGTAGTCCACCATCCTGGTCGTCGTGTGGCGACCAGGATGGTGACTTGTGACTTGTAAACGACCGTAATTTCGAATTCCTGAAGTCGAAGACTCCTGTTAAGGCAGGTACGCAAAGAGACACGGACACAAGCGAAGAATAAGTGCACAGGACAAGCGCCAACTTCAAACTCTTTGAAGTTTGAAGTTGGCGCTTGTCCTGTGCACTTATTCTTCGCTTGTGTCCGTGTCTCTTTGCGCTACCTGCCTAACATGAGTTCCCACAAACTAGCCCAGTTATCCGTTCTCGAAGACTCCACCGTGCGAGGTTACCCGAAGGGTCCTTCAAGTTAGCTAGCCAACACAAGGCGTGTGGTCGCTCTCAACATTGAAAGGCATGCCGTAAAGATAGGGAAGGAACTTTGATGTAACCTAAATGATGGCAAGGCACTCCTTTTCTGCTGTGGAATAGTTGGCTGCCGCCTTGAATAGCGACCAGCTAACATAACTGACAACCCTTTCTAGTCCGTCAGTCCTCCGCGCTAGGATGGCGTCGAGCCCTACGCTGCTTGCGTCGGTGCGTATTTCCGTAATGGTGTATTCGTCGAAGTGCGCAAGTATCGGCGGCGTCTGCAGGCGTCGTTTCAGTTCTTGAAGTGCTTTGACTTGTGCCGTTACCCACTTGAATTCCACGTCGGTTTTCGTGAGGTGCATTAGCGGCTCAGCGATCCTTGAAAATCCTTTGACGAAACGCCTGTAATAGGCGCACAAGCCCAGAAATCGGCGTACGGCCTGCTTGTGGTGGGCGATGGAAAGGCAGCGATGGCAGCTGTTTTTCGTGCGTCCGGGCGAACACCATCCTTGCTGATCACGTGACCCAAGAACAAGAGCTCCTCGTACGCAAAGCGGCACTTTTCAGGCTTCAATGTGAGTCCGGAGGTCTTGATTGCTTGAAGTACAGCTTCAAGGCGCAGCAGATATTCGTCGAAGTCTGGGGCAAACGCAACGACGTCGTCCAAGTACACGAGACACGTCTGAGACTTCAAGCGAGCCACCACTGTATCCATAACACGTTGGAAGTCGCAGGTGGTGAGTAAAGACCTAAGGGCATGACCTTGAACTCGAAGAGGCCGTCTGGTGTTATAAAGGCATCTTCTATCGGTCTCTCTCGTCGACTTCGATTTGCCAGTAGCCGGTCTTGATGTCCATCGACGAAAACTACTTCGCGTTGTGTTGTCGGTTCAGGACGTCGTCTATACATGGGAGAAGATACACGTCCTTCTTTGTGATTTAGTTCAGGCGACGATAATCGACGCAGAAGTGTAGAGTTCCATCCTTTTTTCACTAACACCACGGGTGACGCACCTACTCTTGGACTGCTGGATGATGTCACGTAGCACTTCGTCGACTTGTTTCTTTACGGCCTCGCGCTCTCACGTCGAAACTTTGCACTAGCTCTGACGGAGTGGTCTGCACGTTCCTCTGTAATAATGCAGCGTTTTGCGACTGGGGTCTGCCGAATTCTTGACGACGACGAAAAGCAGTCCTTGTATTGCAAGAGCAAGGTTTTGAGCTGTTCCTGCTTACGCTTCGGAAGGCTAGATTGACTCCTCTGACGACGCAAATCTCGCGGTTAATAAGCTGGTGCTGGTCGCCTTCAACGACGCCTTCCAGGTCTGCTGGTTTCTGAGTGCCGACGACAATGATGACGCTGGAGCGAGGGGAATCATGGCCTGGTCTCCCAGCACATTCAAGGCGTGCTTTCCTGGCGGGGTGTGGCAGTAGTGCTTTTTCTGTGGATAGTGTTATCGACTTGGATCTGAGGTCCAGGATTGCACCATGAAGGCTTAGAAGGTCTATACCAAGGAAGACATTTCTAGAGCAACACTGCAGGACTACGAAGTTTGCGGGATAAATCCGGTTGTTAATCGTGAGTCTCGCTGTGCAGATTGCACCCGGCGTTACTAAGTGACCTCCAGCTGTCCGGATTTCGGGGCCTTCCCAGGCTGTCCTAACATTCTTCAGCTTCGTGGCGAATGGTGCACTGATGACAGAATAGTCGCCGCCGGTGTCGACGAGAGCTGCGACGCTGTGGTCGTCGATAAGAACGTCGTGGTCGCTAGTTCGTCGTCTCGCGTTGCAGCTAGGTCATGGCGTCTGGTTAAGGCCACGTCGATTTGTTCCGCTGCTTCCCCGTTGCGTTGTCTGGCCTTCTTCGGGCCGCGAAGTTTTGACGCCAGGTCTCCATTCGTCTTGCGCCGTGTTATTTAGATTGAATGGCGGCGCCGTTGTCGGCGGCGGAGGATCATCGGTAATTCGTCTTACACCAACCGCACGTCCATCGGGTGCTGCCGCGACTGTCACGCGCTGTGGCTGTCATAACGTGTGGCGTCAACAGTAATAATAATTCTTGCGCTTTAACGTCCCAAAATCACGGTAAGATTATGAGGGACGCCTAGTGGAGGGCTCAGGAAATTTTTAATCTTCTGGGGCCCTATAACGTGTACATAAATGTGACGCTAACAGGAGTATCTAGCCTCGTAACCGCTTTCAACTTGGGCAGCTTTCCATTTCAACACAATCCCAACACTTCCTAGATTTTTGTAATTGTTTTAACTTCACCCAGGTTGTAACGAAACCAACAAGGGTAACTAATGAATCGTCTAATACATTAGACCTAGTTTTTTCAACACATCCAGACTTCATATCCCCAATTATCTATCTTCCTGGTCTGAGCGACCATCTGGTGTTACATTTCGACATCACCATGTCTTTTTCACGTGGAACTGAAGAAGACAAGTACATCCGAGACTACCGCAATGCAGATTTTGACGCCATTAACCAAGATATGTGCGCGTACTTAGACACATTTTGTTGCAATTTTGAAGAGAGAAGTGTACAAGAGAACTGGGATCTTTTCAAAAACTTAGTTACTAATCTCACCAATGCGCACATTCCCCTTCGACGCATACGGAACAACACAAAAAGACCGTGGTATAACACGCATCTCAAACGTTTGTCTAATAGAAAAAAGCGCCTTTTCCGCACAGCCAAGTTGCAAAATACTAGAGATTGCTGGGTAGCGTATCAAAATGCTGAGGCAGAATACGTGGAAGCTGTGCGTGCTGCTAAGAATCGTTTCCAAACGCATACGTTGCCTGAATTGTTATCAAGGAACCCCCGGCAATTTTGGAACGTTATCAATTCTAACCAAAATGCGGATTTATCAATCAACGATGACTGGTGAGCCGCTACCAGCATCTGAATGTGCCGCGTTATTTAACAATATTTTTTCAGCCAATTTCTCGGGAAACACTGCTGCACCTGTTGACGCAGTTGTGTGCCGTGACTACCGCTCAATATTTCCTATCACTTTTGATTCTGCAGGAATTTCGAAGTTACTTGACACCTTAAAAACATCCTCATCATGTGGGACTGACGGTATCAACTCAAAGTTTCTCAAACAAACAAGCGCATATTCGTCTCTCTTCTTGTAAGATTTTCCAGCAGTCACTTGACCAAGCAACCTTGCCGCTGGACTGGAAGGTCGGTAAGGTTGTGCCGATACACAAGTCTGGTAATAAACACTCCGCTCTTAACTATCGGCCCATTTCACTAACGAGCATTCCGTGTAAACTAATGGAACATGTACTGCACTCACATATTGCGAAATTTTTAGAATCGAATTCATTTTTACATCGGCCCAACACGGTTTTAGGCGTACGTTTTCCTGTGAAACCCAGTTGCTTCTTTTCACTCATCACCTGCATATCATTCTTGATAAACAATCTCTAATTGACAGCATTTTCCTGGAATTTGCAAAAGCATTTGAAAAAGTCAATCACGCTTTACTAATGCATAAGCTCTCCTCTCTCAACCTTGACTCGAATGTACTGGCATGGCTCGACTACTTTCTAACAAACCGTCTTCAGTACGTCACTGTTAACGGTCATGACTCGCCGGAAATAAGTGTAACATCGGTGTACCGCAGGGCTCAGTTCTGGGACCTCTGCTGTTTTTAATATATATTAATGACCTCCCTGACTGCGTTTCTTCATCCGTTCATTTATATGCCGACCACTGTGTGCTTTACAGAGAAATACGTACCGATGATGATAGGAACATCTTGCAGACAGACTTAAATAACATTAGGAATTGGTGCGATAAATGGCTTATGAAATTAAATCCCAAAAAATGCAAGCTAATGACCGTCTCCCGCCAGTTTAATAACTCCTCAACATACAAACTGGGTGATGTTTATCTTGACCACGTGTCGTCATACCGGTACTTAGGCGTTACCATTTCTTTAAATCTAACATGGAATGCCCATATTAACGTCATCACGAACAATGCTAACCGTACATTGGGATACATACGTCGAAATTTTAGCAACGCCCCACTTTCCTTGAAGATGTTTCTTTATAAAACCCTCGTGCGCTCGAAATTGGAGTACGCTGCTGCAATCTGGAACCCTCACCACGACAAACTTGATTAGGCACCTTGAGCTAATTCCAAATAACGCTGCACTTTTATTCTATCGGATTATCACCGTACATCAAGCGTAACAGCAATGAAGCACCATTGTCACTGCCACCTCTATCACTGCGTCACAGTACTTCCGCCTTTGCCTTTTCCATAAGACCTACCATCATCCTCACTGCGTAATGAGCTCATTACGCCTCCCACATATCACTCCTCTCGGATCGACCACGAACAAGGTTAAAGGTACTTTCTGCTTACACAAACACATTTTCTTGCTCCTTCATACCGGTCACATCAAACGATTGGAATCAGCTACCAGGTGACATCGTTTCCATCTCTCTCACTCCCTCTTTCGTCATTCTTTATCAGCTCACCTACTTCGCGATAGCTCTCCTAGTATCCGATCTATTCCCCCTCCCTACGAATTTCTGTCTCCACGTGTCAATGCCAGCGTTTTCCAGTGGATTCTTGATTTTTGTGTGTGCGTGTCATTTCTCTTACTTTTACACTTTCTTGCTAGTACTGTATAATCTTACCACATTCACTATTTGCTTTTGTGATTTCCTTTTTTTGCGGTTCACTTTTGTTGCGTTTCATTGAGTAGAGATGTTTTTGCTTTAGTCTTTCATGTATAAATAGCACGCTTTTTTTTTCGTTGTTTGTATTTTTCATGTTGTAACCCACTCCCCTCTGTAAAGCTTCGGCGATTGAGGGTAACAAAATAAATAAATATACGTCTATGTACGGCCTCACACCAGTACACGTCTGCAGCAATGTATTAACTGCAATGCCAGCTGCCGAAGTGGACGTCCCAATCGTCCTTTCCTTTCTGCTCTACTGCATTATATGGAGCGAGTCTGCCCCGGGTGCTGGGATTAGTTGGCTCGGTAAGGTCGTTTGCCTGGGCATGGAACGCAACTCGTAGTGGCGCTGGACACATTCTTGTAAAGGCTCCTTCCTAGTTTCAAGTGGAAAATCTTGTCCACATAAAAATTTCGTTCAGATCAGAAATGTTGTTCAAATTAAATAGGTGTTGACCATATATCAAGCTTTCGGCAAACGATGTCTCTAATCATATCTGAGTTTCTATAAATCGACTAAATGAACGGAGGCGAGGGATGGCATCGTCACAACTTCCACTTATTTGGACGGATAGTCCACAGCTACAATTATAGCGGTTTAGAGCTCTCGTGGTTGGTAGTGGCCCTATGTATATAGTCACTGCCTAGGAGCATGGATCGTTGGGCCACTGTGCCCTTCTTCGGGGTCATCACGAACGGCTTCTAGTATTTCTGTACGAACACATTTCGGAACGGCGAGGAGGTAACGTTCTCCGAGGAGTCTTGTGCATTCATGATGGTATGGTACAGTATGTACATTATGCGTATTACCCACGGTGGTCTAGTGGTTATGGCGCTCGACTGCTGACCCGAAGGCCGCGGGATCGAATACCGGCCGCGGTGACTGCATTTTCAATGGAGCCAAAAATGTTTGAGACCCGTTTACTTAGATAAAAGTACACGTTAAAGAATCCCAGGTGGTCGAATTTTCCGGAGGTTCCACTACGGCGCCCTCATAATCATATCCTAGTTTTGGGACGTTAAACCCTTGATATTATTATTAGTAATTGCGTATTGCAAACATCGGGTTTTATCTGCGCTCCTTATACAGGAGCGCAGTTACAAATCCAGTTACATCATATCCAGTTACAAAAAATATATTCTTTAAAATGTGCGAGAGTTTAAGTAGTTTAGGGTGCGACAGTTCATCGAACGCCTTGGTGAAATCTAGGAAAATAGCGTCGATTTGGGTGCGATTGTTGATCGCCGAAGCAGTCATGAATTACCTCAACTAGCTGTGTGACAGTGGAGGACCTACGCCTGAAACTGTGTTGTGCCGGTGATAGAACTGAGTTGGCCTCCAAGAACTTCGTAACATGCTTGTATAATACGTGCTCCAGTAGTTTGCAACATGTGCAAGTGAGGGCTATGGGTCTGTAGTTGGTTATCAGGTGTTTATCACCTTGCTTATGTAGAGGTTTAATTATCGACGCCTTCCAGTCACCAGGTAAAGTACCACTAGACATAGAAGAGTTATAAATTAATGTAAGATACTTGGCGCACCAGAGCGCGTACCGCTTCAAAAACGCGTTGGGTATTTCATCTGGACAGGCCTTTTCTTTTCACTCAGGTCTAACAGTAAATTAAGTACCCTAGATTCCAATACTCCAGATTCCAATGATGTGTGCAACATCATCTTTCAAACACTCTATAATTTTTGCACACCCGCTTCGGCGACGCCAAGCTGGCGGTGGCAGCCACATTTCGATAAGAACTAAATAAAAAAACTATCCTTATCTCGTTTTTTACTCTCATTCCTAGCGTTCTCAAACTTCTCCAGTTTTAATTTGAGGGAACGCAAGGAGCAAACAAGCAACACCTAAGTGGTAGACCAAAGGAAATTCGGTTATGCAAACACAATATCCTGCTGTTACCCAAACATAATGGTCATGATAGCTCAACAAAAACTCTGAAAGCAGCATACTGCTCCATGTCCCACCGCTACGGGAGCGCAAAAACTAAACAAACAAACAAACAAATAAAAGAACAAAATTCCCTTCATGCATCGCGGCGCGTCTATCACGGCCAGACATTTCGTGCGGAACTCTGCGAGCTCTCTGGCACGGCACGTCTAGAAAAACTTTCAATTCATTGCCAGTCGTCGCCGTCGAGATAACGCCGACACACAGCGCTCTCTTTTCTGCGCACTGCGGTGAAGCGACAGTCTCGGGGCATGTGTACCATTTCTTTTGATTATCTTTTTTTCGTGCTGCGTCACTGCATACGTCTTGGCGGGACTTTTGAATTCTTCAAGGTCGATACGCCAAGTGGTCTCGTACACGCGAACTAGGCCACTGATGTCCAGAAAAGCTGCATATGGTGAAATCTGGTGGAGGTGCTGGTACATTCATGTCCCAGACGCCCGCGAAAAGCAGTCAACCAAGCGGCAGTCGCGAAAAAGGACGTTAAAGTCATTTCAGATAATCGAGCTAGCCGTAGGCAGCAAGAGCTGCTCCAGAATACGGACTCTTACCCGATAAGCCAAAAGCCATGTCGACGAAGACAACAAGTACCATGACGGCCGCTCTGTCATCCGCGACAGTCTTGCTACAACAACCCACGGAACCGCCAACCTTCCACGGTATTCGAAGACACGGAAGGCTGGCTGGAAGCGTACGACTGCATCACCCTTTTCAATACCTGCAGCAATGTGCAGCATTGCTTTCCTTGGAAGACGCCGCTAGGACATGGCTCGAGAACGAAGAGCTAACCCTTGCAACATGGGGAAGTTTTTCGCTCCAGGTTTCTAGCCACCTCACGAGCATCGTAAGGAGAGGCCCTACGCTCTGCTCGAAGAAATGAGCACACTGTTCCGCCAGGCAGACTCTGCTATGCGCGAACAGAACCAAGTTCGATTCCTCATGCGAAGAGTCAAGTAGGAGCTCTGCGAGGAGTCGAGCAGGCCAGAAACAGCCTTCATGCGACCACTTCTTAGCCGAAACAAGACCTGACGACCCGACGTAGCAGCATCGCAGCATGTCGACGCGGCCGTGATCCGACGCCACGACGCAACCATAACGCAAGACGACGAACCACCGACCTCGACTTGCTTATCGATGGTCACAACTTACCGCTCTGGTCGACACTGGTGCTGACTAGTTCGTTGTCAGTAGCTCGTTCGCCGCCAAGAAATTGAAGGCCGCTGGGAAGGACTCGAAATCGGAGAGCTGGCCGCCACCTAAAAACACCGACGGAGTCTGGATGGCGAGAATCACGATCGACGGCCACACTATTGGGCGAGCTTCGTGGTCCTACAGCATTGTTCGAGGGACGCATGCATTTCCTAAATCAACACGGCGCACTTATGACTATAATCCGAGTCGATAACGCTGTCCACTGACAATGCCATACCACCGGATATGAAAATCGGTTACCATGTGCTGAATGTGATAGAAGAGCAGGCCACTGTACTCTCTCTCAAGCGTCAATATTTTCGTCGGTACCAAAAAACCACAGACTTGGCGTCATCGAGGGCGACCAGCACTGCTACTCAACCGTCGTATTTGCGTGGTGAGAGGCGTAGCTGATCTGCATCATGGCAAAGCGAAGGTGCTGCTGTCATACTTCAACTCAGAATACAGGCACCTCTACATCAGTAAGACGGTCGCCTACAGGATGCATTCGTGGACGCCAGAAATACTTTTGCCCTCTTCAATGCTTCGACGAACTGGGTCCCCAACCACATTTCAGCGTCAATCCGAGTCCTTCCGAAGCATAGGCAAGAACAGCTCAAAGCCCTCTTCTTTCTATTCAAGGACTGGTTCTCGTCGTCGTGAACAATTCAACAGAAAAAAGTTTACGAAATGCTAGGCTATGACATCATACGGCCGTTTAAGAGTCCGTGGACGCTTCATGTGGCGTTAGTGAAGAAGGATGGAACCGTACGTTTCGGCGTCGATTATCGTCGCCTGAAAAAAATCAGCAAGAAAGACGTGTATCCTATCCGACAGATACACGGCGGCCTGCATCGACTTGACAACGCGAACTAGTTTTCACCAATAAACCTCCAGACAGGCTCTTAGCAAATCGAAATCAAGGACAGAAACCGACAGAAGACTGCCTCTATAACGCCAGACGGCCTCTTCGAATTCAAGGTCATGCCCTTTGGTCCTTGCTCGGCACCTGAGATTTTCCAATGCGTTATGGATACAGTATGGGAGGACTGAAGTGACAGACTTGCCTCGTGTACTTGGACGACGTGATTGTGTTTGCTTCAAACCTCGACAAACTGCTCCGGTGCCTTTACGCTGTACTTCACGCACTCAAGACCTCCGGCCTCACCACGAAGCCTGAAAAGTGCCGCTTTGCGTACGAGCAGGTCTCGTACTCGCGTCACGTGATGAGCAAGTCTGGAGTGCGCCCCGGCCATCGGAGATTAGTTGGCTTGGCTGCCTTCCCGCCACCCACTGACAAAATGGCCGTACGCCGATGTATCGGCTTGTGCGCCTATTGCAGACGCTTCGTGAAAGAATTTTCACACATCGCCGAGCCACTAACGAAACTCATGAAGACCGACGCCGAATTGAAGCGTGAAACTGCGCAAGTCTAAGCATTTCAATAAGGTCAGAGCGGTCCTGGCAGCCGTACTTTACGTCTGTAAAACCGTTCATTTACGTCATTTCAGGCACCTTTGGACGAGCCCTAGTTGAAGAAGTGTGGGTTTCTGCCTGGACGCTCCTCGGTGAAGCGAAGATTCCTTCGAGCTTTGGACGAGCCAGCAGGGCTTCATCGGACGCATGCGCATCCTGACAGACACCATGCTCAACGAACAAGCAAGATTACATCACCGTTCGGAGTTCAACGAGGGGCGGTATCATTGTCGCCTATATTAGAAACCATGCAGCTGGCTTCTCCACATCAGTGCGGTTCTGGCAGCCGTACTTCAGGTCTGCAAAACCATTGATTTATGCCATTTCTGGTAGGCAAGTACATTCACCCCAATTATGATTTTTAAATTTCGTAGCTGCAGGACCCTCTGAAAAACAGATTTGTTCATTGTCTTTGTGGCGCAATCATGTCATGTGCAACAGCTGCTTTGTCTGACTTTGCAAAGTCCCTAGCCGGCAAACCGCCTGGCAGCATCAAGGAAGTCGCAAAAGTTTTGATGGAAATGACTGCGCAGTTTGTAAAGGCTATGTCTCACATTACTGCTACAGTTAAAAATCAGGACTCATCCATCAGTGCTATGAAGGCCGAATCGAGAGCTGTCACAGAGTCAATGGGACACATAACTGAGTGCTTTGAAGATTTCAGAAACGAAATTAAAAGCATGCGCTTGGATCTTTCAGAAGTAAAGACATGCAGGATAGTGTGCTAAAGAGAAAATTCCCGGCTAAATTAGAAACTGAAAGGAACCAAGCAGCAAATAATTCAGCTCAAGCACTACAGTGGAAAGGAAAATATTGAACTGAAGGGAATCCCACAGATAGCTGATGAGGACCTATCTTTCACTGTTAACAAAATTGCGTTGTTGTTGGGTGTAAAGCTTCATGAGAACGCACTTGATGCTGTTCATCGTGTACCAACTGGCCCTCCGAACATGGTGGTGAAGTTTTTGCCTACATCGACCCGAGACGGGGTCATGAAGGCTGCCAAAAACACAGACTGAATAGGACGACCCTTCGTTTCGAGGGAAACGAGCGGTGTTCATAAACGAACATCTCTGCCCCGAGAATAAGGTTCTGAATGGGAAGGCTATACAGTTAATGCGAGGCAAAAAGTGGAAGTTTGCGTCAGTGGCTCATGGCAAGATATTCATGCGAAAAAGTCAAATCCGCGCGTGTTTGATGTGAGATGCGAAGAGCACCTTGGCAGTGTGGCATAAGCAATTTTCTCGTACCTATACCCTGTTCACATACCATTCAAACAAAATGTATCGCGTAAATGTACAACGCAACTGCACTCCCGAGGCATGTCGATATTTCACAGTAACAGTCGCAACATAAGAGAAACCCTAAATCAGCCTCTCGCATTTATATCTCAGCAGCCATCACGTACTCGCTGTCACTGAAACATTGCTAAAAAGTTGTAGTGGCTTAGTTCGGCTATGTCAGGATATACGTAGCGTGAAAGCTAGGCTTATTCTTAGCTATCCTGCTTGTCGATGATTTCTTCATTATCATGCTTACTGCTGCTTCAATGACACACACAGTATACGCATTATGTGAGAGATGTATATTTTTTTTTGCTCACAAATTTCTCTATTGCCAAAAGACGGCTCGGTGGTCAGTGTAGTAACACGCTGCCGTCTCTATGGCCCCGACGCCCGGCGCAGCGTCAGACGGCCACTGCGCAACGGAGGCGTACAGCTGGCTCGCGCCGGTGCCAGTATGTCTGTCGCGGGTATGACTTCACTCCTCCGGAATGCGCAGATCGGCGACGCGTGCACGGCGGCGGCTGTGGCTTTGCTGTGCGCCGCGTCACTGCGCCTCGTGCTCGCGAAGAATGGCTCTCGCACAGTCACGTGAGACTGCTCCAGCTCGGCCAGTGTAGCTCACGCTATAAAAAGAGTGAAAACATTCTTATAGGCTTCTAAGGCAACCTCGAGCGGCGCCACTGCTCTTATCGTAACTGGGGGCATCCACGGCCACAACACTGCCGCCCCCTCTTCCGCACATGCGCAGAACTCTCGGATTACATCTGTGGTGCGTACAATGTAACTATTGCTAACTAGCAGTGCTCTGGGCCAAATGAGGAGCTCATGCGCGCACGTGCCTTGCCGTCGCCGCTGGCAAATCCGCGACAAACTGCCTTTGCGGGCAGCTTCTGCCCCTAGCAATGCATAGCTCAGCCGCGCGAGCGTCGCGCTGAAACTTGAGCTTGGGTTCCCTATTCCCGATTACACAGTTGTATCGCAGCCACGTGACTCTCGTTGTCGTGGGACGCTGTTGCTATTTCTGTAAAAATGAGCATTAATTTACAATGCTCCCTTCACTATCATGCAGCACACGTGCCATTGAATCACTGTCATTAGGTTGGAACGTTCAGTTACAGTGGGCGTAGTTTATCGTCCTTGAAATGATTCTTATTCAACTAAGAAAAACGCAATGTGCTGTTATTGTGGCTGATATGAACACTGATACCCGAAGCCCAGAATGACGATTACATGTACGTGCTGGAATCGTATTACTTTCGCAACCTCATCACTCGAGTAAAGCTACTTCTGCTACATTGATCGATCACGCGCTAACAATTTCCAAGAAGGATATTAGTGCCGGAGGCTATGATAAGCCTATCACAGTGTGATGCAGATTCTTTTTCTTGTTTGTATTACCTTTCCATGGCTGAGCCTCCGAGAGCATGAAAAAGAACAAGGCCGCTTGTTTAACAAACCACACCTTTATTGAACAATTAAAGCGCAAAACAATCTATCTGCGTAAAACCAAACACGTAAGAAAGTTCACTGCAAGCGATAATTCACTCAGAAAAAAAAACAAAACTGTAGTTCACATGCTGAAACTAACTAGTATAGTTCATCGCAGATGAGCGGTGGAATAACTGGTGGTCAGTCTCACCATGTCGTTTAAGGCTGGCTGACGCACACTCAACCGGAACGCGGTGATCCAGCTGGAGAGTTGACGCGGGCAGTCTGGTGACGAAGAGGAAACGGTGGCTGCTGGGCGACGCGCTGAGAAGCCAGGGACAAGTTAATCTGGCCAGGCAGCTCGATGCAAAGCTCAGGCCCGTAGCCAAACTGCTGCTGCTACGTTGCCTGCCGGCACTGGAATCCGCAGGCCTTGCGCTGGAGTTCGCGTATCATAGCTATGGTGTCCTCGCTCGGGAACGCGACTTGGAGGCTCGGGTCCGCGACCGAACTCCCGGGTTGTGGGTGGCCCGGTCCGGGAACAACCTTCTGCTCGCCTCGTCCTCCTCGAACTCCCCCCCGAACATCAGCGGCCCAGGCTTTTCTTGAACTCCGGCCCCCTTGTGCCATCCTGATTGGGCATTGCTCGACTGCCGCGTTGACAGGTGATTAGCCCCTGTCATTTTCCGTGTTGTTTTCTTATTGGGCCACTTGTACGTTGAACCGTTGCGCCTCACGCCCTCGTCGTTGTTGTCTTCCATTCGTCACTGTGCTCATCTCCACACGCGCACTTCACACACAGATTATTTCCCGATATTCGTCTCTGTTGAGAGCCTAAAGAATGGGCCGAGGTTTGGAAGAAAAATAGAATGCATGGCTTTGAGAAGTATTCTTCTTGAATCTGGTTTTAATCAAATATACCATGATGACGTTAATATCGAATTTTCCAGCTTGATTTTTCTTCTTAAAAAGTTTCGGTTCATACACGGGAAACACCATTGTGTCCCTGGATGAATAAAGAAATTCCGGAAGTCATGAGGAGCAAGGATTACTGGCATGACAAATGGAAACAGCATAAACATAACGAATTTTATTCACGCCAGTTTAAAGCAATGCACTATAAATCAGTTGCCTTGAAGAGAGGGTAAAAAGAATATTATACACGAAAAATAGAGCAGGCGAATGATGAGTCGAAAAAGGAGTGACAAATTGTAAATGACGTTGTTGGCAACCCTCCCGCTCCTAAGGTGCTTCCTGCTGTCAAAGGCACTGAGGCGGTTGAATCTTTTAACAGTTACTTCGCCTCTGTTGGCGCATCTTTGGCTCAAAAATTCAAGGAGTCCAATCAAGAACTGGGTCTCTCGGATTCCAATCCGAATTCGTTATTGCGATAGCACACTATCGGCTCATTTTTTGCCGTCGCCGTCATGCCGCGGATATTCATATGTATGTATGTATACAAAAAAGACACAAAGGAATATAAAGCAGAAGAAAAAAATGCCGAAGCACCCAACCGCGGATTCGAACCATCGACCCCTCGCTCGCCAGCCTGCTGCATTAGACAACTCAACGATGCGCCATGCATGCGCCGGTGTAATAACGGCGAGCGATTTATATACACCATTTACCGTTGGTGGTAAGCGAATCTCGGAGGAGCTTGAGCGTGCTTTCTATCCCGCAAAGCTCCTAATTTTCTTAAATTTGGAAACTGCCCTTGAGACGCGCACGACAAGGTCGCCCTTTTCTGTACCCACTCGTGATGTGGAAGAAGAAACAAACAAAGAACACCGGGCACATCTTGCATCAAACGCCCCGTGTGGCAAGAAACGCAGGGGGTCACTCCACGCGCCGCAGTTTAAAAGAAAAAGAAATATCTAAGAGCATCTGATCTCTCCATTGTCGACACTTGCAGACGCAACGCTCGTAATTTTCTTTCAATTTGAAAACTGCTCTTCAGACGCGCACGACAAAGTGGCCCTTTTCTGTACCCACTCGTGATGTGGAAGAAGAAAAAAACAATGAACACCGGGCACACTTTGCATCAAACGCAGGGGCTCACTCGACGCGCCGCAGTTTAACAGAAAAAAATCTAAGGGCATCTGATTCTCTACTGTCGGCACTTGCAGCGCGTTGCTCGAGCACAAAGGCGTAACAACTGTGACAGGCGCTGCAAGTATCGAGCTTCGCCTGGTTCTTCGAGTAAATTCCAATTTCTTGCTATCGCATTCATTGATTTGCCGTTGCGGCGAAACTGTGACTTTTGTCATCAACCTTGAGGAAAGCAGATCTATTGTGCTTAGAATGCCAATGAATAAATCAGCAGGCCTAGATAGAATAACTGTGAGGCTTCTTAGAGAAAATTTAGACGTCCTCGTACCGGTTTTGTGTCGCCTATTTAACCCATTCTGTGGAAGCACCACTGTACCTCCTTCTTTAAAATCGCAAAGGTTATCCCAAGACATAAAAGTGGCGATCATTCTCAACCGTCAAATTGCAGAGCCTCCATTTTGAGCATAATTAAGAATATATTCGAGAAATTCTTGTCAATCGTCTCTATAAATTTATTGCGAAAATACCATGATCTCACATCAGCAACACGAATTTAGACCAAACTATTTTACCTCCACCGCCGTTATGACCCTTACTCAAATATAAACACAGCATTAAATGAAAATAAGTTATTAACGGATATCTTTCTAGACCTTAAAAAGCATTTAGTACTGTAGAGCACAGTATTCCGCTAAATAAACTACCACATTATGATTATGGTTTCCGTGGGACCATATTCTAACTTCTTTCGGACTGCCTAAAGAGTCGTCAACAGGCTTTATTAATAAATGAGTTCATGTCTTCTACGAGCCATTTGAGTACTGGTGTTCCCTAGGGTTCAGCACTGTGACCATTGTTCTCCTTGTATATTAATGACCTTCCGCACGTATTACAGTCTTCTAACGTACTGATGTACGCCGAGGATACTTGTGCTATAGTTACAGGTAGTAATCCAAGTGACCTTGAAACGAATGCCAATATTTTATTGAAAAAGGTGCTCATTGGTAATCAAATAATAAACTATCCATTAATACCAATAAGACTGAATGCATCACATTCAATCAAGGTGGAAATCTTTCAATGCTGATGAATTCACATAAACTTTAACGATTCTGTGATTCAGCAAGTGACCACAATTAAATATCTTGGTGACACAATAGAAAACAACTTACATTGGCAGATGCAGATTCAAAATGGTGTTCCAAATTAGCCTCAGGATGTCATGCACTTAGAGTTGTAAACAGTTTTATTATCACTACAGTACGAATACTTTATTATGCTTTCATTCCAGCTACTCTCATATTGTATTGAGTTTTGGGGCGGCTTGTACAGAACTTACCTGGACCCGGTTAGACGACATAAAAACATGCCAGGGAATCATTTACTCATAAGTAAAATGACCCCAGTAAACCTTTGTTTTCCCGATTAGTTATTTTACTCTTCGACATGCTATGGAAATTAAAACTAGCCAAACAGGTATACACTGTTGTCAATCACAACCGCCCATTTATTGCATCATTATTTTGCGCCCGCTGTTGTTTTGCAAAAGAACTATCCGTTGGTAATCGGAGACTAACAAAGTATATGGTGAACGGTTGTTACGGTTCACCAGTATTAGACAAACACTATTTAGATAATTATTTTTCTTGGAACTTCGTGTCATGTTAAATGCTTAGGTGCAGACGACTGAGGCACAAAATACCTTTCTTGAAAAAGGGAGAAGCAGAAGAGAAGACGAGAAGCGGTTCTCTGTCTGCTTCTCCCTTTTTCAAGAAAGGTATTTTGCGCCTCCGTCGTCTGTATCTAAGCAATGTACGCACCAACAAGCCCAGAAAAGTCCTTTCGCAATGTCACGCTTAGTCTGACGACTAATTCTCATTTTTAGTGTGTACACAGGTGTTTCTTGCCTTTCATTTGTTCTTTCCTGTGTTATAGCGTTTTCTTTAGTGCAGTCCTTTCATGTACTGTATTCTTTGTTCCTTATTCAAGAATTGACATTATACAACTTTTTTTTAGTTACGCTTTTCCGAAGTGCTATTCTAAAAGTTACTTTTTGGACCCGAAAGCCTATGGCTATCTTATCCACACAATGTTGCAAACTTGTGTAATGAAAGAGAGAATTAAAACTCAACTCAATTCAAAATGAACGCGTGCAGACGCCTCCGATACTTGCGCATTTCGACGAATACGCCGATACGGAAGTCCACGCCGTCGTAACCAGCGTAGGACTTTTGCAAAGCCCTTAGGGTCTGGAGAGGGTTATGAGTTATGGTAGCGGTCGCTATCCAAGGCAGAAGCTAACCATTCCACAACAGAAAAGGTGCGCCTTGCCATAGTCTGGGCTACGTCAAAGTTCTGCCCCTCCCTCTACGGCAGGCCCTTCAATGCTGCGAGCGACGACCACGCCTCGTCCTGACTAGCTAACTTGAAGGACCCTTCAGGCCGTTATTTACCGTCATTTACAAGTCAGGAAGAAAGCACTCTGCCGCCGATTGCCTGTTTCACGCACCCGTCGACCCGCTGGCGCAGGACGACCAGGACGATTACAGCTTCTTGGGAACAATAAGTGCCGACGACATCGCTCAACAACAGCAAGCCGATGCGGAAATTACGTGCCTTGTGGAATACCTGGAGGGCAAGTCCGCCTGGACAAGCGTCGAAACGGCATTCTCCTAAAAAAGACCTTCTCGCGACTTTCAGACAACTTCCTCCTCCTAGTACCTACAACATTACGTCGAGACGTTCTGGAAACTTTGCATGACGAGCCGACGGCTGGACACCTTGGATTTTCACGCACCCTCGCGAGGATACAATGAAACTACTACTGGCGTCGCCTGACTACCGACATCACCCAATACGTAAGGGCTTGGCGAGACTGTCAGCGACGGAAGACACCGGCGACAAGACCAGCCGGACTTCTGCAACCCATCGAATCACCCCGCCGACCGTTCCAGCAAATTGGTATGAACTTACTGGAGCCGTTCCCGATGATGTTTTTCGGAAACGAATGAATCGTCGTAGCTACCGACTACCTCACCCGCTAGCGAAACAAGGGCCCTGCCGAAATGCACTGCTGCCGAGTTGGCCAAGTATTCGTTGATAACATCCTCCTGCGTCAAGGTACCCAGAGGTCCTCATCACCGACAAAGATATGACCTTTACTGCTGACCTAACTGAAGCGATCTTGAGAAACAGCCAGACAAACCACCGCCGGATCACTGCCTACCACCCACAGACCAATGGCCTGACCGAGAGTCTAAATGAGGCCATCGCCGATATGCTGGCCATGTCCGTCGACGTCGAGCACAAGACGTGGGATGCTTTCCTTCCCTACGTGGACTTCGCATACAAAACGGCCGTACAAGAAACGACGAAGGTGAAGCCATACAAGTTGGTCTACGCAAGGAGCCCGGTCACGACGTTCGAAGGATTGCTGCCAACTGTAACCGAAGAAGACACTCTCGACGTCGCCGCTTATTTGCAAGAAGCCACACAACACGCCCGTCTGCGCACCAGGAGCCAGCAAATGAGACCTCATTGCAACCTTCGACGACGTCACGTGGAATACCAGTCGGGCGACCGTGTTTGGGTCTGGACGGTGATACGCCGACGCGGACTTAGCGAGAAGCTTCTTCGACGATACTTCGGACCGTACAGCGTACTTGACGTCTCGGCGAACCCAATTATGAGGTTGTCCCCGACGGCATGACGAATCTCTAAGGCGCAGGGCGCGCCCCGAGGTCGTGCATGTGGCGCACCTTAAGCCACATGCACAACTTTGAGAACTTTTATTTTCCCCACTAGTTGTTTCTGCCTTCCCTACATTTATGTATACGTTTCTGTCTCAAAACTCATGTTATTTCGCATCATCGGGACGATGCTTTTTCAGACCGGGAAAGCCCCTTGAAGCAGAGAACTTGCGACCGATATCGCTCACGTCATGCCTCGGGAAAGTAGCTGAACATGGTATTCATAACCGAATTAGCGAGCACATTGAGGACGAAGGCCTCTTTCGCCACAACATGGTGGACTACCGGAAATACACACTGGGTAACATTGGCCCCCGCAAGGGTCGGTGTTGTCCCCGCTTTTATTTAACATTGAGATGCACAACCGTCCAAGCGGCTTGCCGACGTTGCGGGAATCGGCCCCGTAATATACGCGGACGACATCACCATATGGTCGGCGGAGGGCCCTCTTGGCAAGCTAGCGGGAACCTACAACGGGCACTCGACGTCACGGAAGACTTTCGGCTAGCACGAGGCTACAGCTGTCACCTAGCAAGTCCGAACTCCTCCTCCACAAGCGTTTGCCGAGACGGGGACCGGAGATCGACGGGTCGTCTATTTGCCTGTGGTCCAAAATGCGGAAAAACAATCCCCATCTGTGAGTCAATCAAGGTTCTTGGCATGACAATTGGAAAGTACAGCAATAACAACACTTATGCACTCAGACGTATCGAGAAGGGTACTCACAGTTTCACCAGGGTGATCTCCAGAGTTGCTTAAAGGGCTTAAGGAGCACAATCTCATGAAAGCCTTCCATGCGTTCCTCATCAGCTACATTATCTATGCTGCCCCTTTCATGAAATTGAAGAAGATGGTGCTAAATAAAATTGATGCCCTGATCAGGACAGGGGTTAAACGGGTTATATTGCAGCTCGGGCTGCACAACACAGCAACGGAGCTCTTTGAAGCTCAACGAACAGCTCAAATTTGCCGATTGTCCCTCACAAAAGCAGGCACCAGGATCCTTCTATGGAGGCAGGGCTGCAACCCCTGTTCATGCCCCCGAGAAAGACAAGATCTCCTCGGCGATAAGAGGGGCCATATGCGTCGACCCGGTCCCCAGGAACATCCATCCCGTGTACAATGAAGGGCGAAGAAAAGCAAGAGCCGAGGCCATCCTGGGGAAGATCGATTCCAGCTCAACCGCCTTCTTTGTGATGCAGCCAAATACTGGAAGAAGGACGCGTATGTCGTCACAGTCGTCAATGCCAAGGGATCACTAGTTAACGCAGCAACAGTGGTCACCGGCTTCACTCACGAAGCCGAGAAACTGGCTATCACGGTAGCTCTGCAAAAACGAAGAAGGGACGTCACCATCTTTTCAGACTCGCGAACTGCCATCAGGTCATCTTCATCCGGCTTCGTCTCCGCCGCAGCCGCAAGCATTGTGAATAAGACGACTACTGAGGCTAACGAAGGGGAAGATCTCCTAACACATCATATGGTTCCCGGCCCACATGGGTAACATCTCATCCTCCCCAACCGGCAACCCTAACGAGAGGTATCACCAGCTAGAGCGTGAACTAGCTACCTTCGGTGGTGACCGGTCATCTCAGACGTGACGGGAACGGGGATGCCTGCACTTCAAGTATCCATTAATATCATTCCACGAGATCACCTCAGCTCAAAAACCAGGGCACAGGCTCTTCCCCCGTCCACACCCTAAACTGAATAAAGCGCAAGCGGTCACACTACGACAACTACAGACAAAAACGTACATCACTCCAGCCATGCTAAACAGAATAGATCCAGACTTTTCACATCACTGTCAGCACTGTAATCACGTGCACTGCAATTTGAAACATATGCTCTGGCTGTGCCCCTTTTATTTGGGGTCAGGATTATCAGACAAACCCTCCTGGGAGGCTGCCATGCGCAGCATGGAAGTCAACAACCAACTCCTGGCAGTCCAGAGGACCGGGACATCACCGAGAGGCTCCAGCTTCCGGCACCTTCTGGGTGGAGCCACCTGGCTGAGCTAGTGGGACCTCCCGTCGCGTTCAGCTTCTGCCACTTTGGACCACAATAAAATTCTCACTCACTCACTCAGAGGAGGGCAATGCCACTCATGCTTTCACATAACCGACCCCTCGCACGTATAACCTGTGTGATCGCTGAATGTTTGTGGCCCGTGTAATTGGATTTAGGTGCACGTTAAAGAACACCAGATGGTCAAAATTTCCGGAGCCCTCCACTACGGCGTCTCTCATACTAAAATCGTGGTTTTGGTATGTTAAAACCCAACGATTATTATTATAAGTAGTAGTACAACAACTATCACTCGAGCACGTCGTAGGAATGTCGAACATTCCCGATTTTTTGGATTAGTCTGATAAGCTTGAGCGCGCAACTCAAACAGTACACATTATACTGGAAATAATGCTGGCATCAGCGTAATGCCTGGAAGCTTCGATGCCGTGTGTATAAATGCTGACGCGCCTTACCGCTGATCAGATTACTCGATGGCCGACGACTGTTCCCGCCGCTATCAGTGCACAGCGTGTATCGCCTGTACTGTGAGCTTTCATTTTCCGGCCACAAGTTCACCCAAATAAAAAGTTTCGTATTTTACAGTCTTCTTGCCGCCTTCTTCAATGTGACCACCATGTGAAGACAGCAGGATCAATAAAAGCTAAAGTGCAGATGGCGAGAGACAGCTCTCGCTACGATCTACCAAAGCTACGATTAAAGTTAGCGACTCACAAATTAAGAAACTTTGCACAGGGGCGGATGTAAAACATGGTGCCGATTTAGTTTAGTGACGATGAAAGGACTGAGAGAGCGTTGGGTAACCTCACACCCTTCTCCCTGGAAACGATGCACCACATAACATGATTCGAGGGCTTACAGACCGAGCCTTTGAACGGAGTATCATAAAGCATGAAAGCTCATGACATGTAGCCTGGTAAAATAGACATATCAGACAGTATTATAGAGAAGGTTCGGCTCACAAGAAGTGCAACTGGAGCCAGAGACATGGCGCCTCCTCCAAACAGGCACTTTTCCGAACCCGCCAGAAGGCCATTTGAACCTAAATATTGCGGCGACAAGGCGCATCTCAGCCACATGCTACGGGAATGCCCGCTCGAAGGGCAAATTCTCAGGGGGTGAGGAGCTGAGCTCCTCAGCTGCTACGCGAAAATACAGTCCAATATTATAGATCAGGCAGAAGGCGCCGACAGGGCCTACGGGGTTCAGTCTGAAGCCTAGGCTCACAACCTTTCGTCGCGAGGGCGGACTTGAGTGCATCTACGCAAATAAAGGTTTTGTTCTGTCTCGCTGTTAAGCGGTACTAACCATATCTAAAAAAATATTCTTCCGCCTAATAAAATGTAACTGCTGAAAGGGCATTGAAGGCGAAAGTTTTGCCTTGAATGGCAAAAGCTTTGCCACTGAAGGGCCAAAGGGTCCCTCACCACCCCGAGTTCAACGACCGGTTTCCTTCTCCCCTTCTCTGCCCTTCCTGCAGGCGGTATCTCCTCCTAGCCATATTTCTTAAAAGCGCGTGTACAATGCCAGCATTAAGCGTGGAACCTATTAGTATTTCGCGCTTGTCGGCTACACGCTGTTATCTCCGTTTCACAGTCGAAAACACACAAAATGAGGTGAAATCAGTTGATCGCATGCGATAGTCATGTAATACAGGGAAGAACGGGTGGGTGGCTGAATGGCAAAGTAGTGTTGGATGGAGACAATTCACAACTGATATTTCGCGTATATCGACCAATCGAGAGTATGTACCATAATTACGTCACGTGAATCACTGTTCTTCGCACGAAGTGCGCCTGAAAGACGAGAAACGGCAGGAGAAAATAACGTTTTAGTATTTTCCGAGGCTGGTGAGGGGCCTTTTAACACTGAGCTTCACATTGAGCGTCTAGTCTAACGAAAAATACTTTAGCGCACGCGATGCCGAAAACCCGTCTTGCATTCGCTGGGAACCGGGTAGGGTTATTTTGTATCTCCGGCGGTCAGCGTCAGCTATAATGCTAAATCAAAAATGGCTGAACGTTACGTGAAGCCAAATGTTTTTCTTTCTGTGATATCCTAAAAGCCAGCAAATGCGAGATTTGATGCAGTAAAACCACGCTATGCGCTTTGATGAAGCTTTTTTCCTACTGGGATATGCTTTGTACCTACTAAAGTCGTCTTAGTTTTGCTCACAAGCCCTACAAGCACAAATAATCGACACTGTGGCGATCTTCTCTCACAGGTATAAATTTTACAGAACCGGCCATCATTTTCGGACGGGTACTTGTCGAGAACATCGGTGGCATCGATGAGCAGAACATGGTGGGTTGCTATGAATATGCACTTCATGTAGAGTGAAGCGCAAATCTTCTTACTTTTGACATGTTTATGAAGGGTAAAAGCGCACTGAAGACGAACACACAATGAAGGCACAACACGCACACACATAGCGCTACTTTCAACAGTTTATTTTTGTGATCTCGACGCTACTTAAGGCAAAACCATGAGCACATCTGCTGCGCAGAAGTAACAGCAACATTACTAAGCATCAAAACGGGCACCAAGGAAATCAAATTCCTTTTTCGTCAGCGCGATACAAGGCCTACTACACACCTGTCACCCAACTTTTCAATCACTGCTGCCTCGATTATCTCACGTGTAAGCTGATTTCTATTTCTAGACAGAACTCTGCACGTGTCGAACAAAGGCATACAACCACACTTCTTACAATGTATGCTAAGAACCCACCTGCCACGTTTCTAACATTGTAATGATGCTCACGCAGCCGGTCATTCAAGAAACGACCGGTTTGTCCGACGTAGCTGCGACCACAAGATAGCGGCAGGCAATACACCACACACTCAGCGCAATCAACAAACATATTTTGTGATTAGTTTTGCACCCCCGATTTTCATTTCTATTCCTCGTCGTAATCTTGCACAGCCTTTCCAACTTTTGGCACCGAAAAGAGCACGCGCACATTGGCCCGCTGAGCAATCTTTTTCAGATTATGGGAAACCGCGTGTACCTAAGGTACACCCTTGTGCGATTCCCTTGCTCAAATGTTCTCGCCACATTTCGGTTTTTGTTTTTGCTGTCCCTACATTCAGCTACGGAGACAAGCAAAGCCTGGGGAAGCCCGGCATCCAGCAGCCTCTTCTTTACTGATCGAACTGCATTGGATCATATGGTGACACGACTTCGTTAGGGCACTCTTGAAGCAATGCTTCGTAATCGCCCTCTTAACAAGTTTTAATGTGCTGAGTGGTAGGGGAGTAGGGGTTTACTTGCACGAGGTTCATAATGCCAACACGAATGATCACAGTCGAGCGACAGGCGAAGGTCCAGAAACCTCATGGGGCATTCTGCGGAAGCTCATGCGTTACCTCTAAGGGCTCAAGCCAATCCTTGATTACTGGTATAAGACCGTTAAACTCGGCAACTAGCCGCGGTAGGAGAATTCACAAAAAACAGGAAATCATCTACATATCTAAAAGTTCTAACTACCTTAGTACCCTTCAACCTTTCCGACAGCTTCACACAAAGCTGAGCTAAAAAAGGTCACTCAGTCGGGGAGCCAGGCAAGAACCAATGCAGATGCCTCTTTTCTGCAACTGTGCACAATCCTCCATAAAATTAGGGTAGACTTAAGGTAGCACGTCAGAAGTTCTAAGAAATGACCACATGAAAGACCAACCTCGTTTTGAAATCTAATTACACCATATTCATCAATGACTTCTTCAACAGAACGTAACAAATCTTCATGAGAATAGAATAAAACAAATCTTTTACATCAATAGAAAAGGCCTGGAGGCGTTCGTCATGGTGGACGTTCATAAAATAATAACCTCATCCGAATTCCTGACAAGGAAAGGGTCACAGATAGGTAAAATATCAACCTTTGCTTGCAGAAACAACGCAACTTGTTTTTGCCAAGTGTCACGCTCAGAGATTATAACTCTGAATGGCACATCTACGTTATGTGTCTTTGCCGTGAGAAAACACTGCTAGACAATCGCGCGTTTCTTTCTCAATACTTCTGACCAATTTATCTCGCTTCATCCGCTTACAAAGCTTCTTAGCCTCAGTCCCTATTTTTGGAAGACGCACATTACTGCGACTGTCAAAGACCTCAGAGATGGCTTCACCAGCCTTTTCATGGTACTGAACACAGGAGAAATCCGCCCTCTTTGTCCGCAGGCAAAACACACAACGAATTATCGACCAAATAGGAGCCAACGCTTGATAGAAAGTTTTGAAACAGGAATCTTACATCGAGAGACGACGTCAACACCTGCTGAGACGATGCGGCCTGCTTCCTCTTCGGGCACATCCTTTAAGATCTGTCTAACCAAGGACAACAATTCATGGCGTGACTGTTTTGTTCGACCGCAAACTTCGACCCTAAAGAGGGCCTTCTGGACCGGTTCTGGTCTTCAGTGCGCTTTTACCCTTCTTAAACATGGAATACCAACATGTCCCTTTACCACTTTGGTACCTTTGACAACTACTAAATGTCAATGACATATGTTCTAGCTTAACCCTTTATGCGTTAACCTTCCATGCTATCATAAAAATCACTGAGATATGAAGTGAAGGCTTGGTTTAGCACACATCAGAGTTATTTTTTAAAAGTCGCAGTTTCGCCGCAAGGGCGAAGTAGTTAATATAGCGACAAATCAAAATGCTATGCTAAGTAAGGCAAACAGCTCACTCCATGAGCATGCGGCCTGGCTTAACAAACCGCTGGCACAGGGAAACGTGGCCGCTGCAGCGCAGCTAGCGTCCTTCGAGCTGTCTGTAACTTCAGCATGAACCTTGCCATGAGGACACAGCACGTACAAAGGTATGAGCCGTCTGCTAATCCCTGTCAAAATGCGGTCGCGCGTGGGCTAGTGAAGCGCGCAGAAGCTGGCGGAGCCTACGGCTCCTACCTCCACGCGCGACAAAGACGGCCAGTGTCTTTCGTATCTGCGTCCTGCTATATTCAAAACCCGAAACTATTGGTGGCGGTGTAGATAAACGTTACAGGACAAGAAGCCAGCAGAGTGCGTCAGGGAAGAACGGCAATAAGGACATCTTAGTTGAATTCAAGAACAAATGGGCATGTAGCGCGAAGGTAAGATAAGCACGGAAGAGTAACAGACTGCAGAGAGACAGCAAGATAGGTGGGCAGATGGCATTAGGAAGTTTGCGGGGACAACGTGCCGCAGCAAGCACAGGACCGGGATGATTGGCGAAGATGCTTTGTCCTGTGGTGGGTGTAATCAGGATGATTGATGATACCGACGCCTCACTTTTCTGTGTCATGCGTCCGTTGCAATGACGCAATGTTTTGAATCAAGTTACCAAAGAAACAATCCTTGCTGTAAACACACTCAAACTCTTCTACTGGTCGTACATACCTGGGGTCTATATAACGTCTGTATAATAAGGTCTGAAAATTAATATGCAGAAACTATGGTAATGAGCACAGTCTCGGAACGGAATAGCGCTTTGTTATAAGTAGCCAGGCACTGCAATTTGTAAAGGAATACGTCTACTTAGGCCAGGTAGTACCGGGGAGCTGAACAATGAGACTGAAGTAACTCGGAGATTAAGGATGAGATGGAGCACATTCGGGAAGCACTCTCAAATCATGAATGGTGGTTTACCACTATCACCCAAGAGTGAGGTATCAGCATCTTACCACCTGTGGAGCAGAAACCTGGAGGCTTAAAAAGGGTTCAACTTAAACTGAAGACGACGCAGCGAGCAGCGGATATGAAAATGATAGGTACAACCTGCAGGGAGAAGAAGAGCACAGTGGGTCAGGGAACGCACGGATGTTAAGGATATGTTAGTCGAAATTAGGAACAAGAAATGGCAGGGCACGTAGCGCGTAGACAAGATAACCGCTGGTCATTAAGAGTAACTCCCAAGAGAAGGCAACGCGCGAGGGGGAGACAGAAAGTTAAGTGGTCAGATGATTAGAAGTTTGCGGGTATAACGTGGCAAGCACAGGACCGGTTGATGGCGGAACATGGGAGAGGCCTGCGGTGGGCGTAGTCAGGCGGATGATGATGATGATAATGTGGCTCCGCGCCTCTCTGATGTGCTGTTGCTTATTCCCCGTAATATACGAAATGGCCGATCACACATTGCCGCGATATACTCGCTGTGATTTCGCCATAAGAGAAGCATATCACTCACAAATTTTTTTCGTTGAGAAACGGTACGAAGCAACACTCGACGCGCGAGGTAGGCAGTTGCTGCCTTCAA